>NC_056731.1:238700182-238867682 GCF_019279795.1 Protopterus annectens | reverse complement strand
ATGATTAATTGATCTTTCCATAACTGTAATACTTCCTAGTCCCCAATTTCACCTCATAATTTCACTTTTATTCATTTTATTCCATTTCCTGTTTTAATATGCTCTCTTTTTCTATCACCTCCATTCATATTGCTAAATGGTCTGGAAAACCTGCTACAAGTGTGTCACCATATGTTACACCCAAGCTTTCCTATAATACAAAATAATTTCAAATCCAAGTGCAGTACATCCACTGACATTTATTGCACAGAGCTAATTTACCACATTCTATCACTTCCTATATTTTAATGTCTTTCCTCTTCCTTTTGTGTCTTCCACTTAAATCTCAATTAAATTGTACTGCAATTATAATGTTCATGTTAACTACCGCATAGTCTAATATTTGATGAATCAGGTTCTGTCTTTCCTTGCTAGTTACATATGTATATAATGATATAATTGTATTAAACATATTCTGTATACCTCACATCCAAAATAGTTAGGCTTCCTGTTTTTAACAATATTACATCTGGTATTTTTACTTTTTTTATACAACATAACCACTCCAGTACAAATTTCACTTCCTAAGTTCCATGTTATGTTTCCACTCTACACTTTTTTTTTTGTTTGTTTCCAGTCTTTCTTTACTTGTCAGGAATCTTACATCCTCTTACATAATAGGATTCATGTTACATTTAGCACACCATTCCAGTATCTCTATCCTTCTTACAGTGTTAATAATTCCATCCTCATTTGCTGAAAATACTCTAAAATTGTTGTTTTTCCTTCTTTAAAGTTTAGGGGAAATGTTTTTTAAAAATTCCATTTTATTATTTTGCTCTTTCCTCTACTGAATATTTTTTTCATGTACTTATGTACAAATAATCCTGGATACTCAGAATCATATTTTTTCACTAGATAGAACATAAAAAAGTCTTAGCGTCAATACCTTTTTCTGACTTTTGTTCCTGCACATGGACTGTCTTCCTTTTTCCCCTCCACTTTCATCTTCTTCTACAGTTTCTTCTTCACTAAGTTTGCCCTCTTCCTCAGCCTCTTGTTGTTCTTCCTTATGTATATTTTCATTGTTTACTGTTTGCTCTTGACAGTCCATTCAAAATTGTCTGTTTTTATATAGTCTGCATTCAGACATACACCTTTTTGTTGTATGTCCTTTTTGTCCACACTGGTTACATTGTATCTAGTCATATACTCCAGAAAAAAAAAAACATTATATAGGCTGGACAACATATCTTAATGTTCCTCTATAACTAGGCACAAAATTAACACTTGACAGCTTTTGACATTTCAAAACAACTTCCAGACTCCACCCTCTGTTCTATATGTTCTTCTCATGTTTAAGTTTCAGAGTGTTATCAGCAGTTTCACACAAACCCTGCATGCATTTATCATGTTCCAGTTCATCAGCTCTAAACTGCAAATTATCATTTTTTTTTAAATTTCATTTACTACCAGAACACAAATAATTCTTCAATGGATATATGTCCTTTTTGTTACACTGTTCCAAAAATGCTATCACCAGTCATTCAGTTTAAAATATTAAGTCACAAAAAGTCCCTACATGTATAAAAACCCACATTTCCTGAGCTTTAAATCTTAGCACAGTTTTATTATTCTCACAGTTGTCCTTGTCTTCCTTTTTCAAAACAGTTTTATGTAAAGTTTGTTGCTGCTCTCCTTTTTTTCCTGCTGACATTGCTGTATACGTTTTAAATACTTCATTATCTACTACCACAAAACCAGACTCCTTCTCAGTTTGTTGCTGCATTCCTTTTTTACTTTCTGTTACTGCTGCATTCTCTGTTGTCATATCATCTGGTTCCTTCTCCATATTACCATCCTCAGTACAACACAAACGTTATCTGTCATCTCAACCAGTGAAACAGCTGATCTGTCATATGGATCACCCTGCTCTACTATTTTCAACAGAACATCACCCAGAAGCCCTCCTTCTGTTTTCTGCACAACTACAATGGACTCACTTATTTCATTCTCCATTGAGGCAGTTAACTCTGCTTATTTATATTATCCACCACACTGTGATCTTTATTTGCCTTCCGGGACTCCATATTGAACACAATTTTCTCCAAATTCTCATTGTCTACCTTGCAACAGCTTTCCTCTCCTTCTTCAAGATGCTGCTTTTCTTAAATCTCTTTTTTCTGTAGTAGGAGCCTTCTGGCACCATCTAGCAGCTCCAAAGAGTAGGGAAAGTTCCCCAATACCCTGACCAAATTTCCCGTTAGTGCAAATACTACCTCCTGTCTCCTCCAGAAAAGGGGCCACTAACCTAATGGCTGACCTGGTCCGCAAAGGATAAATAACAAATAAATGAGAAAGTTGGAACACTTTACTATGTCTATTGCTGGTGTAAATAAAATTTGAAATTATTTTTTATTGCCATTATTTTTTATGCAATTAGATGTGCACTGTGCATAGTCAACTATGTAGCTATGACTTATTTGTATGCATTTGTCTGTGGATGAAAATGACTGTTCCTGCTTTCATGATTAAGTTAAACAAGCATTAATTTGACTTTGAAGGGAAAATTTGAATTTGTGTGCATCAAGTTGGAATACCTTGCTTGGCTATTTTTAAATCACAATTAGACATATGTGCATAGTGAATAGAATGAATGGTATTGATAAGTATGGAGGTGAGGCCACCTGTACATACATTTGTCTTAGTCCTGTCTTTCTATTACAGTTAAACAGTTGCTGAACAGGCTTGGCAGGATTAGTGTGACACTAGATACTGGGCTCCCTATTACGCTGTCACAGACACAGACACAGTTTGTCGAATGCATCTTTGTCAAACTGAAAAGCGTGAAAAGGTAAAATAGCAAAGTGGCTTTTCAGCAAATTCTTTCCCTGAGAAAGAATTAGTTTGGCCACTTTCTCTACTTTGCCTTTTTTGGTACTGTAGTGCAGTCTCGGAGTTGGCATTTTTAAGTAGGGGGGTGTGGGGGGCACAACCCCCCATGTTGGGGGAGGTGTTTGAAAAAAAATCGCTTTTCTGAGGTTTCAGCATTGTAAGCTTTTGCTTACATGGGGTTGATTATGTGTCATTCGCTCTCCTGAGCAGGCGATATCATAATATAGACCCTAGATACTGCATTTGCTAAAACTGTGTAAAGTGATCACTTCTATTGCTTATGCTTGCATGTATAGGGGCTGTTGCAGTGTATCTAAGAGTATCAGTCTGGTTGTATTTTTTTTCACTTTGTCATAGTTGGACATCAGCGTTGTACATAGTAAGTGTCTGTCTTTGACAGTCATGGCAGTTGTAGATGAAAACAATTGATTATTAGAACAGTGACATAACTGGTGCTGCATCTCACATTGGTATTTCCCTGGTTACATTCTTGGCTAAGGTTCATTCTTTTTGGATTTTGCATGTCCACACTGTCTCTGTTTGGGTATTACCCAGGTGATGCAGTTTCCAAAAAAGTCTCAACACACTATAAAAGTGCTTTAGGTGAACTGGGACTCCTCCCATTTGTCTGCTGGCATGTGTGTACTGTATATGCATGCATGTGTGTGTGTACACTTGTGAGTGTGTGTGTGTGAGTCAGAGTATCTAAGTCTCCCTGTAAGGGGCATGTTTTATGCATGTGTGTATGTGTGTGTGTGTATGATTGTAAGCATATGTGTGTCAGAGCATTTGAGTCTGCCTGTAAGGGGCAAGTTGTGTGTGTGTGTGTGTGTGTGTTTGAGTTGCGTGTGTACTTGTGCTTATCTTTGTATGTATACATGTTGTGACAGAATAGGCTGTGAGTATGTGTTTGTAAACATGTAGAAAAAATAAACTCAAAGTCTATATTTGTTCTCCCAATATTGGGGGTCACAGTCATAATTGCTGTCACACTTATACATTTCTATATATCTATGTATAAATATATAGATAAATATAAATTGATAGATATTTATCAATGTATTATTCTACATAAATGGACAAAATATCAATGTCCAAAATGTTGCTGCCTAAACGTTGATAAAAAATGTCAACGGACTACTGTGCATACTTTAAGGAAAAACTTTGGAGCACCCAAAATAAGAAGCAGGCAGTCAAGTCTACCTGTTCTCCCCTCACCCCTGCTAATTATATTTACTAACTCCAAGATCACAAAATCTTCAAGGAAAGAGTATATTCCCCAGCCTAAGGATTGTCAGTCTCACACATCTGTCTACCATCTGTTGACCAAAGTATGTCAATCAAACAGGTAATGACTTTTGAGTATTTTACTATAAGTACTAAACCCATGTGTGTGTGTGTGTGTGTGTGTGTGTGTGTGTGTTGTGTTTGTGTGTGTATTGTGTGTGCACATATGCTTATCATTGTATGTATACATCCTGTTATAGACTAGGCTTGTAAGGGGCAGTGTAGGTGTATGTTTGTAAATGTGTGGAAAAATAATCTCAGAGTCTGTATTTGTTTTCACACACAATATTGGGGTTCACAGTCATATCTGATGTCACACTTGAACGTTTCTATATATAAATATATAGATAAATTGATAGACATTTATGAATGTATTATTCTATATGACTGGACAAAATATCAATGTCCAAAATGTCGCTCCCTAAACGTTTATAAAAAATGTCAACAGACTACTGTGCATACTCTGAGGAAAGCATTGGAGCACCCAAAATAAGAAGCAATTCATTTTCCAAGCAGTCAAACCTACCTGTACTCCCCACACCCTGCCAATTAAATTTCTAACTCCAAGATCACAAAATCGTCAAGGAAAGAGCATATTTCTCAACCTAAGGATTGTCAGCCTCACACATCTGTCAACCATCTGTTGACCAAAGTATGTCAATCAAACAGATAATGACTTTTGAGTATTTTACTCAAGTACAAAACCCATTTGTGTGTGTGTGTGTGTGTGTGTGTGTGTGTGTGTGTGTGTGTGTGTACATGTGCTTATCTTTGTATGTATACATGTTGTGATAGACTAGGCTTGTAAGGGGCAGTGTGAGTATATGTTTGCTTGTTTGTAAACGTGTAGAAAAATTATCTCAGAGTCTATATTTGTTCTCACACACAATATTGGGGGTCACAGTCATATTTGCTGTCACACTTACATGTTTCTATATATCTATATATAAATATTTAGAAAAATTGATAGGTATTTATAAATGTATTATTTTACATGAATGGACAAAATATCAATGTCCAAAATGTTGCTGCCTAAACGTTGATAAAAAATGTCAACAGACTACTGTGCATACTCTGAGGAAAAACTTTGGAGCACCCAAAATAGGAAGCAGGCAGTCAAGCCTACGTGTTCTCCCCTCACTCCTGCTAATTATATTTACTAACTCCAAGATTACAATATCTTCAAGGAAAGAGCATATTCCTCAACCTAAGGGTTGTCAGTCTCACACATCTGTCAACCGTCTGTTGACCAAAGTATGTCAATCAAACAGATAATGACTTTTGAGTATTATACTCATAAGTACTAAACCCATATGTGTGTGTGTGTGTATGATTGTAAGCATATGTGTGTCAGATCATCTGAGTCTGTCTGTAAGGGGCATGTTTTGTGTGTGTGTGTGTGTGTGTGTGTGTGTGTGTGTGTGTGTGTGTGTGTATGATTGTAAGCATATGTGTGTCAGAGCATCTGAGTCTGCCTGTAAGGGGCATGTTTTGTGTGTGTGTGTGTGTGTGTGTGTGTGTGTATTTGTGTCTGTGTGTGTGATTGCGTCTGTGTGTATGATTGTAAGCATATGTGCGTCAGAGCATCTGAGTCTGCCTGTAAGGGGCATGTTGTGTGTGCTTGTGTGGGTGTGTGCATGTGTGTGTGTGTGTGTGTGTGTGTGTGTGTGTGTGTGTGTGTGTGTGTGTGTGTGTGTGTGCACGAGTGTGTATGCACATGTGTGTGCGTGTGTACTTTTGTGTGTGTATGATTGTAAGCATATGTGTGTCAGAGCATCTCAGTCTCCCTTTAAGGGGCATGTTGTGTGTGTGTGTGTGTGTGTGTGTGTGTGTGTGTCTGAGTGTATGATTGTAAGCATATGTGTGTCAGAGCATCTGAGTCTGCCTGTAAGGGGCATGTTTTGTGTGTGTGTGTGTGTGTGTGTGTGTGTGTGTGTGTGTGTGTGTGTGTGTGTGTGTGTGTGTGTTGTGTGTGTACATATGCTTATCTTTGTATGTATACATGTTGTGATAGACTAGGCTTGTTAGGTGCAGTGTGAGTATATGTTTGCTTGTTTGTAAACGTGTAGAAAAAATAATGTCAGAGTCTATATTTGTTCTCACACACAATATTGGGGGTCACAGTCATATTTGCTGTCACACTTACACATTTCTATATATCTATATATAAATATATAGATAAATTGATAGATATTTATCAATGTATTATTCTATGTGAATGGACAAAATATCAATGTCCAAAATGTTGCTGCCTGAACGTTGATAAAAAATGTCAACGGACTACTGTGCATACTCTTAGGAAAAACTTTGGAGCATGAAAAATAAGAAGCAGGCAGTCAAGTCTACCTGTTCTCCCCTCACCCCTGCTAATTATATTTACTAACTCCAAGATCACAAAATCTTCAAGGAAAGAGTATATTCCCCAGCCTAAGGATTGTCAGTCTCACACATCTGTCTACCATCTGTTGACCAAAGTATGTCAACCAAACAGGTGATGACCTTTGAGTATTTTACTATAAGTACTAAACCCATATTTGTGTGTGTGTGTGTGTGTGTGTGTGTGTGTGTGTGTGTGTGTGTGTGTGTGTGTGTGTTGTGTGTGCATGTATGCTTATCTTTGCATGTATACATCCTGTTATAGACTAGGCTTATAAGGGGCAGTGTGAGTATATGTTTGCTTGTTTGAAAACGTGTAGAAAAAATAATCTCAGAGTCTATATTTGTTCTCACACACAATAGTGGGGAGTCACAGTCATATCTGCTGTCACACTTGTACGTTTCTATATATCTATATATTAATATATAGATAAATTGATAGATATTTATAAATGTGTTATTCTATATCACTGGACAAAATATCAATGTCCAAAATGTTGCTGCCTGAACGCTGATACTGTGCATACTCTGAGGAAATCTTTTGAGCACCCAAAATAAGAAGCAATTGGTTTTGCAAGCAGTCAAGCCTACCTGTACTCCCCACACCCTGCTAATTATATTTCTAACTCCAAGATCACAAAATCTTCAAGGAAAGAGCATATTCCCCAACCTAAGGATTGTCATTCTCACACATCTGTCAACCATCTGTTGACCAAAAGTGTGTGTGTGTGTGTTTTAGGGATGCAGGAATTTATTTCTGTGTGGTTATGATGTCTGTCTAAGACCTGACCTTCATATATTCATAGTTATTTACTAGGCTAGCGACCATAAGGGCCTTTTCAAGCCTGGCCATGCAGCCCAAATCTCTAACAAGTTCTGGTACCCTTGATAAGTGTAAGCAGGGGCTTGGGAGATGAAACATTTACAAGCTTGGGTCTGGGAGATGAAACATTTACAGATTGCTTGTGTCCCTTAAAGACATACGTGCCATGCCAGGGGTGAATTTCCTGTTCCCCATCCAGTTCTCCAAGTTACACTTGAAGTGGGTTAGGAAGGAACTCTGCTTCACATGGATGGGTTGCCTTTTCCAGAGACAGGATAGTCTCTGGGATACATACCTGTCTCTCCAGCAGGTCCTATTTATATCAGGTAAGGTTTAAGTCTTTAGAATGGGTAATTCTGGTCCTGTTTGCTTTGAGGATATGCAAGAGGTCCATCAGAGTGGGATCTGAAAATGACCTCTACTCCAGGCATAGATCTCCCATCAACAGCCTGAATGAGACAGAATACAAGGATAGGGCCTTGAGGCAGTCTGCAGAGGACATTTTACTTATGCCCTGTATTTTTTTGTGAAGAACCTCTGTGGACATTCCAGTTGCTGGATATGCTCAGTTAGGTACATACCAAAGGGGGCATTGTACTCAATGATAGGTCTGACAAATACTGAATACAGTGGAACAATGACTTTCTTGGACCTAGATGCCATACATTTGTTTATAAGTTGTGCAACATAGAAAAATTTCCTCATTATTATAGACACATGATGGTCAAAGGCTAGAATACTATATGTGTGTGTCCCTAATTCCCTGACTACTGGATCAACTGTAAAGGGTGTATTGTCAATATGGTAGTTACCAGGGGTGGATGACTTCCTGAAGGATACTATTATGCATTTCTTGACATTTAATTTTAGTCCATGGCTCAGACACCAGTTCTTTGTCTATGTCAGCCCTTCCTGGAGAACATTTGTATTGGTGTGAGATTCAATAACCGCTCCTAATTTTCAATCATCTGTAAAGTCAACCAGAGATCATTGACAGTGGCCTTGACTTCATAGAAGTAAATGCCAAAAAGGAGCAGTCCAAGGACCGATCGCTGAGCAACTCCACTTGTGACTGGCCTCTTTGCAGAGGTGGACTCCCCAGTTCTAACTTCCTGGGTGCTGTCTGTGAGCCAGTTGGCTATCCAGTGGGTGACATATAGGTTTGTACTTAACTTTTTGAGTTTGTCAACAATGCCCAAATGGGGTCATATAGTTTAGGACTACAGGGTGTTACCACTGTGACTAGTGTTGCATAAATAGTCCTTAGCAACTGAGATGGTCATGTGTTTAGCAGAGATGATGATGATGATGATGAAATGGGTATCTGGCGATTACTGAAAATGATAATCTGTTATATAGTTTACCTAGAATAGTACTAGGCTAACTGCTCTTGCAAGACATTTTAAGCCTAGCCAATTATCCCCAGTGAAATTCAAACCTTGTCCCTTGTGTTTGTAAGTCAAACACCTTAACCATTAGGCTACCATCTCAACACTGAATACTCAAGGATCTTCCTTAGGCATGCTAACAGCTCTGGTATGTATGTATACCATTTTGCTCTACACACAGTAGTTTTGGACAGAGATAATATTGGCAAACATCATGCATTATTCTTTCTACTTCCACATTTGTACTTTTGCTTTCTTTATATCTATGTACATTATACATGGAGTGAGTGTTTATTTTATTTTGACTTTTTCATTTTTAATTTTTGTTTAGAGTTATCTTTCTGTGCCAAGACTAACATTGGTCTATTGTGACTGGTGCACTACCTTGGTAAACAAATTCAACTAAATAAATATCTGCTTTAACATGTCATATTGCACACAGGTGCTTCTGTGTTTATTGAAAATGTACATGGTCAACGTTGTCTAATGAAGCCCTATAATTTTTCAGCATTGTTTCTCCATACATGCTGCCATTTCAGAAAAATAGTGATGAAAATATTTTATTTAATAGAGGGAAGTTTAAGGCTGGAAAAATGATAGTTGTGTGGCCTCTTCAGAATTTTCACAGTATTTATTGTTTTTTGATATGTTAGTTGGTGGCTTTGCAAAACAATATTCCCTGTCAATTGCCATGTGATGTATTTTTGACTTGAAGGTGCTTTAGCATGGCTATGAGACAGACCTGGGAGCCTCAGTGCATTTTTAGTTTTTGCAATTAATGAATAGTAGGAGCTTGCATAGCAGGAACATTCATCAGTCTATTTAAGAGCTTCTGTGTCAGAATCAAAGGCATCACTGCTGGTCTAATTTGCCAGGCTAGGGAAGGGACATCTTAGTCAAACCAGACAGCAAGCAGCTGACCCATTGCATAATTTACTACTGAAACAAATATATGAGAGGCTTCCTAATGTGAAGCATGCACATTCTACCAGTACACCATTGGCTATTACCTGCTTTATAAGTATTTCCTTTGCAGATGTTGGTGTTTGGATAAATGGTGTTCAGGCAATACTTTCAATATACACTGTTACTTGCATGTATTCTGCAGGATCATGGCTGAAGGAAACTTTTGCCAGAAGTGGTTACAGACTACTATCTGATGTCCTGAGCTGTCATACAGCCAAAAGATATTCTCTGTTGGAAGAAGAGATCCCACTTACCCATTGAGTGATGTGGACTTCTGACATGAATTGAAAGGGTAATACAGATAGGTCAGTGGGGTTCCATGGGGGCTTTACGAAGAAAAGCTAGTAAGGTTCAAAAACATCTGTCAGGCTGCACGTTATGCAGTAAACTTAACATTAGTGGGGGAGGTGCAGGGCAGGACAATGGTCCTTAAGCAGCTATACAAGTTTAAAAATGGCTACACTGCCTTGGCCATATTTCTTTAAAGATGTAAATGAAGGCATTTACACATCATGCTTCTAACATAGGAACTACCGAATGGCATCTTGTTACTTGTGTCCTCACTGTTGTCAGTGCTATTGTATGGTCGGCATGATGTTACACCTATATTCCTGTATCTGTATACAGTGTATGATCATACTAGCTAATGTGGTATATTTAACAACTTAATATTTTATACTGGATATGCAGCCATCGTTATTCTCTAATTACATTTAATGGCAACAAAACATAAGTTGAGCTGCACTTTGATATCTGCTAAGCCTCATGAAAAGTGGTGTGCGTAAAAAATGAAAGGGTACATTTTCTTTACACATATTACATACCTATTGGATGTGAGAAAGGCGGATAGAATCTTAGTTGGTTAATGTAGACAATGCAGTATTTTACAGCTAAGATTGTTACTTCCTTTGTAGTCATAGAATACAGTTAGGGACTAGAGTTAATTCACTATCTGCCTGTCTGCTTCACAGTGGGACATTACAGATGCATCTACAGAAAAGCAGAGGGCAGAGAAATGCATGTGCACAGAAGAAGTAATCATCCCACACAAAAAAAATTAAGTTATTTACAGTCAAGCACTTTGAAATTGCTGTATTGTTTTAGTAAAGCAGAAAGAGACACATATTTGGACTTTGACAGGGCAGTAGACAAGAGTAATACAGCTATAATGTGAACAGTTGCTCATGTATAAAGAGAGAAACCATTGTGACAGAGTTCCACTAGTGATAACGTATCATCTAGAACTTGAAAAATCTACAAATGTATAAGGGACCTCCAACCACACTCAGTGAGGATGACAACTTAAGAAAGATTTTTCATGCATTTCCTTTACTGTCATTTAAGCAACCACCAAATCTAAAGAATCTTCTTAAGAAAAATGCACTTAGACCAAAACAGAACCTTGACTAAAATTGTTATGAAACCCTACAACCATCCAAAGTGCAATACGTCACATGATTTGTACTACTACAAAACTGTCACATGATGTGTATACCTTTCACATGCAATTATGAGTATTTGCATATAAACTGCATTATCAACATTCATTTATGAGATGGAATGTCTACTTTTATGCCAAGAACCTGTCAGAAATTAAAACAGGCAGCCTGTAGTGCTCACCCATTAAAACACACTGTCTGATATCCTGAGTGAAAAATTATGCATTTTTAATACTTTGTCTATGAATATTGGGTTGGTGTAACTCTATTGAAAGACTAATATGAGGACTTTGGTACAAACATGACAAGTTCACAAGTTGCCTACTATGAACAGCCTTTTTGATATTTCTAAAGTACAAAATCTCTTCTAAAAAAAACATCATTGCGTTTGTTTACTGTAATTATTGATACATTTTTGTATGTGCAATACAATGTGCATGCAGAATAACACACAGATGTGAATTTATGGTAGGAAGGTGTTACGGTTAAATTATTGTGAAAGGAACTAGCAAATATTTATTCTCCTCGACAGATTTATGAATGGTAGTTAGCAATGTATGTCACAATACTTTTTCCTTTTGCCTTTTGACTTATGCTATTTAGTTCCAAGACTTAGGGAAAAAAATCACTATAAACAGGTTATGCAATAGCAGTTATATAGCCTGGAATATATTGAAAAATAGCAATCTGGATATTTTCCTGTAGTCTGGCAGTTTGACACAGAGATTTAGCACTGTGATGGATAGACTTACACCCTGAAGATCAGTGCTCTACCCTACGTAATAAACATTTTTTGGATATTACAAATCTTTCAAAGCTATGACAGTACTTCATAAGCGAAAAACAATGTTGTTTAGTATCAACCTTCTGCAGGTAACTTTACAGCATTTTGTATCATACCACAAGCCACAGTAAGTTCATCTTACTAAACTTATACACTACCTCTCACAAGTAAGTGGAGACTACAACTGTGCTCAAATCAGCATTATAATCAAATTGCAAAACCATGGTGTAACAGATTAGCACAAGAAAAACAGAGCAATAAGTTAAACATCATCTCTCAAAAAACACTGTTCTGCATCATTGTTCTCATTAACGTGTTCTATCGTGTATGCAAAGCAATTCAAGTAACTGCTGTTACAAAATGGGTTAGTATAAATTCATGTATACAACTTCATTCCACTTCTTAAATACTTCTAAATGTACAGTTGTGTCTATACCAAAACAAAATTACTCTTCACCTGCATGAGAAGGTTTGCATATTGTACATAAAATAAATAAAAATAAAAATGCATATCACAATCAGGAATTTATAGAGCTTTTTTAAAAAAAATCCATTAATATTAAATTACTCACAAAGGCATGCTACTCAGAATGCTCTTCCTGAATACAATCAATTTTGCCTTTTAATAAGTTTGCCATACTCTCGGTCCTTGCACTCAAAAATCTGACATTCATAGCAGAAAGTTTCTAAAGTACATTTTAGACCCTGCAGACCATACAAAACTCATTTCATCATCTTCAGACTTCAGACTTCACTTCCATATGAATTCTATACTCAAAGTCAGAGTAAAAAAGCCTCCATAATTTTTGTATTTCACTAACTAAAACTTAGGAATTATTTTCAAGTTATAATACCTGGAATTGACAATCATGTGAAGTTCACACTAAGCCTAAACAAAAGTGTGTTAGTGCGATGAGCAGCAGCGCTAATGGAACATGCATGCTGCTCACTGCACCTTCACATTTGCAAGCACCTTTTCACAGCCAGCTGTTGTGTTCGCTGCCATGTAAAGGTGCTTGCAAGCATGAACACAGAATGCAAAGAACATGACTTGCATACAGGCAAAGCTCAGATATGAGCATGCACTGTAGCCCAGAAATATTACGGGCAAGGACAATGACAAAATACTGAAGGAGGGAAGTGAAATGGGGAAATGAACACAAATAATAACTGGTTTATGCTGCATAATTAATTAATATGGAAGGGAATGTGTGTAAAGTGTAGCCATATACTGTAGGCATTGTGCTAAGCTTGCACGATGTAAGTGTATTAGTGTGATGAGCAGCAGCTCTAATGGAACATGCTTCACATTTGCAAGCACCTTTTCACAGCCAGCTGTTGTTTTCACTGCCATGGAAAGGTGCTTGCAAGCATGAGCATTGAATGCAAAGAAAACGACTTGCATACAGGCAAAGCTCAGACATGAGCATGTACTGTAGCCCAAAAATATTACGGGCAAGGACAGTGACAGAATACTGAAGGAGGGAAGTGAAATGGGGAAATGAACACAAATAATAACTGGTTTATGCTGCATAATTAATTAATGTGGAAGGGAATGTGTGCAAATGTGCTGAAGTGTTTAAGAAGCATTTCTGATACAAATCCTGCAATACTGATATAATGGTAATGTCTTTGACAATACCAGAGTTGTGCACATAAATAAAAAAGAACATGCTAACAAAGGCTGTGACAGCTGCACTGTAACAAATGGGAGTTAAAATGCGATATACATGCTAATAAAATACTGAAATGAGGTAACAGTTATTAAGGACAGAAGATACACTGTGAGACGAATGCACAGACCACATTTATTGCCTACAATATATGTGTGTGTATATATATATATATATATATATATATATATATATATATATATATATATATATATATATATATATATATATATATATATATATATATATATATATATATACACACAGGTACACATGGATTTTATGTATGCAAGTTGAAACCCCTGCTGTATTCTCCACCCCCAGCATGTATGCACAAAAACAAATGGACCTTATTACAGCTGTAATGTCAGGTACATCAAAAATGGTCAGATTTTTGCAAAGAAATGTCATTGGCACCCATAGGAAAGGAGTTTATCACCTACAAACCACCAAACATGCAATAGACAAGCAATCAATGTATAGTCATGTAAATGCTAAATGGTAATCTAATAACACACAACATACATAAGTGATAAGTGACAACACAGACTGGATGATTTCAAGTTTTCTATTGCTGATTTGCAAACATGTCAGACACTGTTATACTGGGCATGCTCATATGGAATTACAGGGCACAGTAACATAACAAGAATTCAACAGCAGCGACACACAAGAAAGTGTTGTAACAGAGGCCCAATCAACAGTTTCTGATGGTCTAGCAGCATGCCATACAGTAAGAAACATTTATGGAATCCCTCATCTTCCATTAAGCTGTATAGTGTGATGAAAACAATTACAGTAATAAAGAAATATCCATATGAAGACATGAAATACAGAATGCAATTATTCTGGGAATAGTTAATGCTTGTGAGCAATGAATGACATAATAAATATTCACATCATGTAATTTCAGAACATATGCAAGGACAGCTATCAGAGAGATGCATAACAACCATGGGCACCACAGAAATATGAATAACACTGAAGGGCTTACACTTTCCTGTCATAAGGGGTATGGATGCCCTACCTTGTAGGACAAGGCCTGAAAAAGGTGTCCCTCTGAGTGTACCATAAATATTGTCTGTGTGTAAGCCATTGCTGTCTTGACAGATAGATGTTATAAGATTTAAACTCCTGTTTATTAGAGTAGTCTCTCTCCAGATCTCTGTATTTTCTGCATTTGCCACATCAGATTTTATGGAGGATCATAGGATCATAGGAGGTTACTAGGCTATTGGCCCTGAGGCCCTTATAAGCCTAGCCAAGAGTTTAGCCCATGTTTAGACAAATCAGCACCCAATGCCTCTGTCCAGCAGGGACACGGGTGGAATCCCAGGGGTGTATTTTCTGTTTCCCATCCAGTTATCTAGGTTGCAGATAAAAAGGGTAAAGAGGTACTCTGCTTGATGTGGAGAGGGAGACTATTCCACAGATGAAGGGAGTCTCTGGGACACAAATATGTCCCGCCAACAATTCCTGTTGATATCACAGACCAGATTGAGGCCATGCATGTGGGTTACTCAACTAGAGCTTGACATGCAGATATGCAGCAGTGCCATCAGGGCGGCATCTGTAATCACCTTGTATGCCAGGTGGAGGTCACCGCTGAGGAGTCTGTATGAAACTGAGAAGAAGGATAGGGCCTTTAGCCTAGCTGTGTATAGTAGATGTTTGAGGCCCTGAATTCTCCTGGTGAGGAACCTCTGTGGTCTCTCCAGCTGCTGCATGTGCTTTGCGAGGTACATGCCAAAAGGGGCATTGTACTCAATAATGGGCCTTATAAGGGAAGAATACAGGGATGTTATGACCTCCTTGTCCCTGGATGAGATACCCTTACTTATGAGGTGGGCCATGTAGAAGGCTTTCCATACAATGGAAGCAACATGGTGGCCAAACGTCAGGTTGCTATCAATCTGGGTGCCCAAATCCCTCACAACTGATTGCATGCTTAGGACATTGTTATTAATGTGATAATTTGTGGGGACGTCACTCTCCCCAAAAGGGATGATAATGCATGTTTTGGTGTTCAGCTTGAGGCTATGTTTCTGACACCATTCATTTGTCTGAGGGAGACCCTCTTGGAGGGTGTCCACATCACTAGGGGAATTTATGACAGCACCCAACTTGCAGTCATCTGCAAACATGGTCAACCATAGCCCACTGGTTTTGACCTGCACCTCAGAAAAGTATATCCCAAATAACAGAGGCCCCTAGACCAAACCCTGGGATATGCTGCTTGTTACGGTTCTACTGCTTGAAGTGGCTTCCCCAATTTTGACTAGGTGAGTTCTATCAGGGAGCAAGTTTGATACCCATATGGTAAGATATGGATTGATGCCTAGTTAAGATAGCTTATCTATTATGCCCAACTGGGGAATAGTGTTGAAGGCTTTGGCCAGGTCAAGGTAGGCAGTGTGCACTGTCTTCCCCTCCTCCATGCCTTTGGTGATTGTTTCAAATAAGTTGACCAAATTTAACAAACGCAACCCCCCCCTTGACAAAACCAAACTGTGTGGGATTAAGTGTTTGGAGGTTGCCAATGTCCTTGTTAATGAGGTTCTAACAGATAACCAAACTGAATGTGTGCATTAACAAAGGAGTTACAAGTAGAATATGAAAAATTGGAGTTAGAATGTTGGAAAGCGATACACATGTTACTGTCCACATAACAGTGAGCAGTACAATATCAGTACTTCTTTGGCAAGGAAGCTGTTTCCATCATGTATTACACACACTGTTTCAGAATTGAACACCATTCTATCTGTGAAGACATGGTATACAAGTCAGTACACAATGTATGTGCCACAAGAGCAGTCACAGCATTACATAGGTTCATAGGCTCATAGGTTGGTACTGGGCTATCTGCTCAAAGGCATATATTAGCCCAGCCACATTGTGCGGTATTCACCACCCGTTTAGTAGTTCCCTAGACCCTTGTACTAGCAGCTAGTACCCTTGGCCCCTATCTAGTAGTGCTGTTGGTGTGATCCCTGGTGTGAACTTTCTGTTACCCATCCACTCATCAATGTTCCTCTTGAAGAGTGATAGTGAGGGGCTCTGTCTTATGTAGATCAGGACCCTGTTCCATAGTAAGGGAAGTC
Source organism: Protopterus annectens (assembly GCF_019279795.1). Taxonomy (NCBI): domain Eukaryota; kingdom Metazoa; phylum Chordata; order Ceratodontiformes; family Protopteridae; genus Protopterus; species Protopterus annectens. Next base: position 238,850,971 of record NC_056731.1, on the reverse strand, counting down.
TCTGCAAAGGGAATCTATCCCTCCAGCATGTTCTATTCATTGTTGTGTTGAGGTTTATATCCCTAGAGCGTGTAGCTTGTGTAGATTTAGTTTTGCTAAGATGGAGCATGTTCAACAATTCTGGGTTGGACATGGCTCTGTATGTTAGACAGAGATCGCCTCTAAGAAAGCGGTATGCAACAGAGAACAGTCTTAGCTTTTTCATTTGTGCTGCATAGGGCAACTGTTTGAGGCCAGTAATCCTCTTAGTGAAGTACCTCTGTGGTCTCTCCAGCTGCTGGAGATGCCTAGCCAGGTACATTCCAATTGGTGCATTGTACTCAATAATGGGTCTGATGAGGAAAGAGTAGAGGGGCACCATTACATCCTTAGATCTTGATGCGAACCCTTTTGTGATCAGATGGGTCACATAGAAGGATTTTCTAACCACTTTGGCAACATGGTTATCAAAGGAAAGCTGACTATCTACTTGGGTCCCTAGATCCCTTATTTCTTCTTCAGATTTCAGGGGATTACCTCCTATGTTGTAGTTTGCGGGTACTCTGTTTTTTCCAAAGGGGATTACTATGCATTTTTTTGCATTTAGCTTGAGACCATGGCTTTGACACCATGCATCAGTCTCATTTAGGCCCTTCTGGAGGATCTCCATGTCGGCCGGAGACTATTATAGCACCCAGTTTGCAGTCGTCCACAAACTTAGTCAGCCACAGCCCTTCTGTGTTTGCCTGTACTTCTGAGAAGTATATGCCAAACAGGAGTTTGCCATGCAGTAACACCCTGTGGTGATATATCATTGTCCAACATAAAAAGGAATAAGAATAACTAGATACCATGGTGTTTATGTAACATCAGTACATTCCTATAATGTTGCCCTTTCAGGAATTGAACAGCAGACTATGAAACTCTGTGGGCTAATGACATCTGGGTGAACCACAAGCATGTCAATGGAAGTGTTACCCCAACTGTGACACTCCACCTATGCTAAATTATTATATCAGATGTATGTGTTGTAAACAATCTCCCACTAAAGTTGCACATTATAACTGTGGTGGATGCTATTCATGTATTACAGTATAAGGCCCAACAATGCCAACGGGCACTGAATGTAATTGTTGAACAGATGAGCATCTGGCAACAGAAAATACATGATATTGTACAGTATGAATGCACTATGGCCGATGTGTCACTACAGTTGTGAGATCTGTCAGTGTGTGAAAACTACATCATGCTATTGCTGCAAGGGATGTGTGTGCCAGTAATTGTGGTACTAAGTCAACAACATACAGAATGTCATCTCATTCCCTTGTGCAAGAGTATAATGTTTCCTACATATGTTATGTAAGGAAAATGTAATCACGTTATCAGCATTCTGAATAAAAGAATTGCTATGTGAGAAATGATCATAACTTTTTGTAACAAGAATCAACATCTACACGTGTACAGTTTGACATTGTTAGTGACGTAGACAGTCAGAGTAAGACTGACACAACATAGTCTGAGCAGTTATGGCTGGGTTTGAACTAATTAAACAAGAGCAATTAAACAAGAGCATAAGCTAAAGATTATTGACTGAATCACAAGCACCACACAACATGCTGATGTAAAACTGTGATAGTGCACATTTAAATGAATGAAATCACCACTGTTAATTAGCTGGATGTTTATTCTAAAAAGTGGTTGAAGTGCACAATAATACTGTACAGTTACACATCATATCTGTATTTGAAGAGCAGTATAAATAGTATGAGGGTGAAAGACACACTCACAGCTTGCCTCAGTCATCCTACATATGTAGTTAGTCAATGTACAAAACACAGCATCAAAGTCATGCAACACAGGAGCATTTGCACTCCATCTGTGAGATACTGCATTTATGGTAGCATTATGTGATCACTGCATGACCTAGGGATGCTAGGATTTGCTAGTGTGACAGTGTGCCACTTTAAATCCAGTAGAAGTGTACATAAAGGTGTTTGTGAGGTGGCCATTGGTATATGACAGTAATGACAAGCACACTATTTAAGCAGTAATGGACTCGAATCACCTACCTATTCACTTACATCATTTATACAGCACATTAACAGCAGCCAGTGCCACAGGAGTATACTGAGTACAGGTGAGACATACAGCATCTATGAAGGAAAGACAGCAGTGTATTGCCAAGGAGATGTGTCACAGCCATTGGGAGTTAAAAAAGTTGACATTGCAAATGTGTGCAAACCAATCCTGAATTCATTTGCAGTCACACACGCACACTTGACAAAGTTAAGTAATGTGGTATTCAAACCTCCTAAATATCTATTTACACATTCTAAAGAATAGTGGATGAAATGCAAGCACTACAGGAGACATTTGACATTTAATATGCAACAGTTCTCTTTAGAAAGAATGACTTCATCAGTGCATTGCACCAGGGGTGTAAGCAGAGAATATAATTTTGTAATCATATGTACTTATTGCTGCCCCACAACCCCTCCCCCCACTTAACAATTGTTTGCACCATTTTTCCTCTAAAAACATGAAACAGATATTTATGAGACTCTTACTGAAAGCATTAATTAAGCAGTTGTGGGCACAGTATGGCCTAAAAAGCCATGGTTTCTTTAAGTAATGTGTAGAAAATTGTGTTCATGTACAAACAATACGCTTAGCTACACACTCATGTTCCAAAGAAGTTGTGGTTGTAAAAGGTGGGATTAGGGGATGTAGAGTCATCCAGCAGTTTAAAATGTTTACCAGTATAGAAGTTGATTGAACACATGCTCACCTAACTGCAAATAACCCCCACTCATGCACACAAGTTTCCCATATGGAGCACAAAACCTCCTATCTAGTTACATAATGTGGAAAGCACTGTATTAATTTGCAAGTGCTACAGGAGAAGTCTGATGCTTGAAGGGGGGAGAGTGCAGTTTTTTCAGGATGACTTCATCAGTGTGATGCAGAAATGACGTTCCAGTAAAAAGTGGGATAAGGGAGCTGAGTGCACATTTAAATGCATTCTCAGTAAGAGAAGTGGATGCAGTACCAAGTGTTATATACACACACACACATTGCCTATGTTGGGCTTCAAACATCCTACCTACTGAGTTAGGCAATCTAGAGAACTTATTAGTCATAAATTCCACAGGAGAAGTCTGACTTCTAAGGGAACAGAATGCACTTTTGTCAGGATAACCTCATCAATGTGATGCAGAGAGGATCTTTCAGTAAAAAATGGGATAAGGAGGCTGTGTGAAGAGTTAAATGTATTCTTCTCAAGGAAAATGGATACAACACCAAGTGTTTTACACACACACACACACAAGTTTCTGGGTCTATATTATATTGTCGAAACGGCATTACAGTTAATGCTATTTCAAAAACACATAAACAGCGAAATGCTTAAACAGTAAAACCCCAGGTCACCAATTTTTTTCCTATGGAAAAAAAATTGCTAGACCAATAAGACAAAACACACCAGTTAAAACATTTTAAAGTGGGGGGCTTCGCCCCCACACCCTCCAATGTGGGGAGCCGTGCCCCTCACACACCCTCAAGTAAATACACCAAGTCTGAGATCGCACTACAGTGGGATAAAGGGCAATGTCATGGCTCATGCCAAGCAATTTTTTTTCCCTAGGAAAAAAATCACTGACCTGAGCTTTTGCTGTTTAAACATTTCACTCTTTATGTGTCGTCGAAACGGCATTCGCTGTAATGCTGTTTCGACAATATAATATAGACCCAAGTTTCCCATGCTGAGAATTTATCATTAAATAAATAACCCAATCTGATTTGCAGTCCCCATACACCTGAATGTGAAAATCACATGAAGTGTTATGGGAAGTAAATTGCTTGGTATTGCCTACAAATTAACAAAAGCTACAATGGTTACAGGGCTGGCACCCCACCAAAAATTTCCCATAAACAGTAATCTGTTGTTCCCCAATAGTACTATCATACAATTTCTTATAGTGATTGAAACAACTACCCAAGGTCCTACCCCTTCTGTAGGAAAAAAGACATATTGAAGGTATAAAATCCATCAGGGAGTCATCAGCCAAAAGAATCCCCCAATATTTATGTACTAAATCAATCAAAACAGATGTATTACTACCATAGCTCGTGACTAAAATGAGAGGAGTGTCTGAAACTCCCCTTTTATTTTTATATTGCAATAGCTCAGTTCTTTCCAAACCCCTGTCATAATTACTAGATTTAATAGCATCTTGCTATTGGTACCCCTGATAAAAAATCTAGTCACCAACTCTTGGTCATGTAAACCAAACGATTCATCTGAGGAACAAATCCTATGAAGCCTTAAAAATTGGGCTTTAGGAATATTTTTGATACTATGCCAAGGATAGCAACTATTGGCTTGTAACAAAGTGTTAACCTGAGGATGCTTCCTATGAATTTCAGTGCCCAAGGTCCCAACCTGTTGTAAATAAATTTCAACATCCAAAAATATTATCCATATGGTGGTAAAATTGAGGGTAAAATGTACACCCCACTTATTTTCATTTAAATAAGTGACAAATTCACTTAGATAATCATCATCTGAATGCCAAACCATCCAGCAATCACCAAGGTAATGGTGCCAGATGTCCATAGAATCCAAAAAAAGCTATGCGTAGGATCATAGATAATCTGTCCCTCAATATAGCCCATAAACAAATCTGCATAAATGGGGGCAAATGATGCCCCCATAGCAATGCCAACAAGTTGTAAATAACACAGATCTTTAAAATAAAAAACATTTGTAGTTAATACATGTTCAGCAAGGCAAAGTAAAAAAGTGTTAAATTCTGGGCTATATAGAGGAATACAATTTAACCAATATTCCAAAGCCAGCAGACCTGCCCAATGGGGGATGTTACTGTATAAAGCTGACACATCCAAGGTGCACATATACCACCCTGGTTCCAGTTGTGTCTCTTTAATAATATTCAAGAATATTATAGTATCTTGAATGCAGGATCTGACATGTTCCATCAAAGGTTTCAAATATTGAGTAAGAAAAGCAGACAAAGGTTCTGTAAGGGAACCCTTGCCAGAAACTATGAGTTCTGATGGTTTTTAAATAAAGGGGTGGAGGCATGTGTGTTTTTTGCACTGAAGGAGGCTTTTTAGCCGAAACCGGTATTCTGCTGGTGCTTTTTACACTGAAAGAATGTAATGAAATAAAAGATTTATTGCTGCCCTATGAGTGCTGGCCACTGTTTTTTTTTTTTGTACTTTTGTACCTTGTGGGCTGTGCACCTGTTCCTTACTTGCTTGCCATTGGTCTTTTGTAATTTAACATCCTACCCACTTATTTACACAATCTAGAGAGCACTGTATTAGTCACAAGCACCAGAGAAAAAGACTGACATCAATTATGTGAAACAGGGCATTTGAACTTCTTGAAAATCCACTGTTTGGATCAGATGGTACAGTGCTTCATAGGCTGTGCAACAAATGCATATCTGTGAACAGGACAGTGTAACATTACTATGACTGATGTATTTACGTACTTCTGTGCTATAATTTAGACACTGTCCTTCATGTACAGTACATTACTGAGTGGGACATTTACATGTTTCCTATTGTGGGATTCCATAGACATTCACTGTTATATACTAGTGGATTATCAATAAAACTTTCCTGTGACATCATGTTGGAATGATTCACACTTGTATTGTCTCATACTTGCACTATGTACATTGCCAAGACAAGCACTGAAGTCATTTATAAGACAGTGGACTGCAGAATAACATTACTGGATTCTATGAAAATAGGTTAATCAAACTTGCAACACAGTTTTAAATGCAAAAACTGCAGAGCAGACATGCACTAAATTAAGTTGTCAATATCATTCTGAACTCAAGATCACCTGTTGACAAAAGTAATACAGACATGCAAATGTTGTGCAATATAAAACAACAATTATCTGATTTTCTATTTTCTATGTTTTGGTAATCCTTGAGCACAGCAGTGTAATGCTGATCGCTGATAGCACATGCACAATCATATCTTGAATTGTTGACTTTAGAATGTGAATTAGTTGTACTCTATGTTGCACTTTGCTGACTTTCACCCAAAGATCAGAATACGACATGCTTCACAAAAGGGAACAGGCATCTTAATGGTGCAGTAGGATAGTGATGTGTTAAGGAAAGTTGTAGCCAACCAGGGCTGGCCTTAGCTGAAATGGCACCCTAGGCGAAGTAGTGCTCCTGCACCCCATAAGCCCCACCCACACATTACTCATGAAACACCCCTATTTGAGCCACACCCACAGGTAGGTCACTCCCCAAGAAAGCCACTCCAGTCATTTCCTTCAATTATTTAAATGCATACGAGGAAAAGATAAATTGCAATGTAGTTAAACTACAACTGAAGGTGGAATTTTCCTTTAATAAACCTGCTTTATCTGTTGCTCCTTCACACATATTTTACTATAAAAATCATGTCCTCAGAAAATAGAAGCCCATGTGCCTTGTTTCAAAGGGTTGCTTAAGTTAATCTAAACAGTTTAATTTACTTTGGGGTAGGCAAGCCAGCCTTACAGCTCAGTGAAAGTAGAATAGCAACCTCTATCCTCCCTGTGTGCAGTAGCTGAAACCTCAGGGACACAATATTAGGCAGAGGAAAGGGCCTCTTTTTTAGGGAGGTGCAAAATATGTATTTACAGAAACAATATTTCAGCATTAGAGGAAGAACCTTGTAGTGGTCAGTCAGCACTGTATAATGTTTACGTTACTTTTTAACAAGGTAAGTATACTAAACAATCCCTCCATAGCTCTCAGTGAATTGGGGACAAAGGACAAATCTCAACATAATAAGGGACAAATACAGAAAAAAATCAGTAATGACAAAATAAGAGAATGGGAATTAATATACATTGTCAAAATTAAAGGAAATTCATAACTCTAATTATTGTCACAATTTATTAAGGTAATTTACCACATTTTCTCCAAAAGTCACCAGTTGTAGGAGAGATCAAGAGAGACCAAACTCAAAATTGAGTCAAATGCAGGGACGTCCCTGAAAATTATGGAGAGTTGAGAAGTCAGATGCAATCTCAGAGAATATATCAGTATGCAGTTCTTCAAAATAAAAAATAAAATAAACAGACGACAAATGTAATAAACTTAGCATTAAAGAAGAAAATGTATTTGAAGCCAAGTGGAGCTTATACAAAAAATGAAAAAAGAAAGTTTATAAATCTCATTGAGTTAAAAGTTTCCTCGCATATGTAAATAAAGAATGCCAAAATAAAAGCAGATGTTAAAAAAATGCAGCTTCTTAGTTGCACATGTAACTGTAGTGTGCAGCATGACAATGAAGTCCCCAAATTGAGTGAAAAGAAAGGGTTCCCTAGAACTGGAGACAGACAACTGCTATAAATAAATGCAGAAAAGTTCAATTGTGGTGGTAGCAGCATACTTGCTAAATTGTTTTTCTTAACAGAAATTGTACTTGCTAAAAAGAAGGTGCCAAGCGTAAATGTAAAAAGAAGCCATCAAGAGTAATTTTAAGTAAACATTGGACCATTTATTAGTTTTATAGCACAACTTGGCAGCAGGGGAAGGTAACTGAGAACTCTGCCGTCCATGCATATCAGGGACAGTATATGACTCACTGTTCAAAATATGTCTGGATATGATGCTGTCCTATACACCATCATTCTTCCTCCCAGCACAAGGGAAATACTTGATTGTTTGTTGCATTTAAAATAATTCCATGACAGATAAACTTTCTATAAAACAGGCTTATTAGCTAAGTGTTACACAAACGTACTAGGGCCTCTAGGAGCAAATGAGTTAAGTAACTACCTTTGCGTACGTATTTCCTACTTTAAATACCCAAGCCGGATCATAGTCAAAAAGGCACTAGGCAGGGTAATAGATCGCCCTCCCCCAGAGTAGCCCCTCCTGAAGCAACTTCATACCCCCCCCCAGCAGCAGCTCCCTCCCAGTCATACCAGTGTTCCATTACTTGGCTATTTTTCACCAGTTACCATAAACACTGTTCAAACCTGTCAGTGTGCATACTATTTTTTTATTTCTTATGTACTTCTACAATGATTACAGATATTGAAATAAAATAGCACAAACACAAATAGCCATTTGTTGAACGAACAATACAGTCTCACAATGGAAACAGACATAGCATGAGCAGTAAACTTCTCTGCCACTGAAACTCACATTCATTGAAACAGCATTAAACCCACATTCAAATAAAATGCATCTGGCAAGTGCGGAATTAAGTTTACCTCTGGGCTATTTTCAAACTATAGGCTCCTTGAACACATTTGTATGGCCATGCATACATGTATGTGTTCTTTGATTTACCTTCCTGATTGTATTAAATGATATTCCTTGCATAACAAATCACAACTTGTAAGAGTGTGTTTTAAATGTATAGTTTTGAACATTTTTCCAGTAAGCAATGAAACAAAATATATGACCAAATTCTGATGACCCACCACTGAACCAGTAATCAAGGAGCTTCAATCCTCACCACTGGCAACAGTGGGGTCATACAGTGAGAGGATGACAAGGTACACACACAATATTTCCAGATGCAGCTTTCTGCATCAGGTGTAATTTCCCTTAAGATGACACAGAGACCACAGTCAGTCCGGGACTGGTTTCTCCCTCTTTCTCTAGATCTCTACAAATACTCCCCACTGGCACAGCAATAGAGTTGACATCTCAGTTGAGTGGCCAAGCTAAGACCTCAAGCACCCACTCTGTCCAACCATTGCTTCATGTCCTTACTCAAGTAGCTGACACACACACACTCTTTGATGTTTCATTTGCACACACACACACACACACACACACACGCACGCACGCACGCACGCACACGCACACACACACACACACACACACACACACACACACACACACACACACACACACACACACACACCTGGGAAAGGCTAGCACAGGTTTACTAGCTATGCCCCCTTTTGCCCAGACTATGAGGTAACTATCACTGCCACCAAATAACTCTTATCAGCTACTTTAAGGCCCTTAACAAAGGGATTACTGTGTAATGTTACTATTAATACAAATGGTAGTTTGACCAAGTGCAAGGCTATTAGGAGTGCCCTACATAGTGTCACCAAATAAATATAGAAGTACTCGCAGAACTTAAATACATCTCACAAAAATCAGCCACAAGGAAAAGTTTAAATATATTTAATAATAAATAATAAATACTGACTATATATTCACAGTGACATCAGAGTTTGAAATCAAAGGAAACATTTAAAACAACATTGCAGGACAGTCTCAAATAAATAAAGAAAAATATTTAAACTAAGCTTTGCTGTATTCCTGAGTATATCCAAGATAATTATACTGTTCCCTATAAACTTACTTCATCAGAGCAAGGCAGATGTGGTAAATGGATCTTCTAGTTGTTGTCAGGTCAAAGACAGGATACAGAATGTTGTGTCTCTCTAAAAGAGCTCTAAAATTAATATCTCAAATATTACTGCTGAGCTAGCTTGCAGAATGACATAATTTGTTGTCATCTGAATTCTAGACCCCAGGCCCAAGAAAAGCATTTGACATCTAACTTTAAAAATACATAGACAAGGGCTTTTCCTCAGATATTTGGCAGATGGTGGAAGTCATAAAACAATAAAACACTTCCAAGAGAATACAGAATGTTCCCTACTATAGACACTCCATCTCTAATTTAATTTCAGTTATGTTTTCTGAAATTTGCTAGACTGAATATAACCTCCTGTGTTCCAGTTTCCAATGATAAAATATATACATTTAAACAGTTAGAATAGTGCATGAACATTTCTGTTCTATTCCAGTAGGGCATGCTGTAATTACATTTTAAGCACAAGCACTTTATAAAATATATTTTAAACTCGCATGTCTGTACAAACCTAGTTTGATATATACATGACATACAGTTCTAATACATTTGTAACACAAGTATCTTATATGAATCATGTTGATATTCAAAAATGACAAATTATTTACACAATTCCAGATAGCTGTGCTGGCAGTATCTCCCTTTGTCAGACCAATAATGACAAAACTGCCAGTTTCAGGACATTTTAATCACAAAAGACCACTTAAAAGTCTGTCATTGCAATCCACCAGTATCAGTCAATGTGCACAATCTCTACAGAAGTAAAATTCATCTGAATAATTCAGCATTAACGAGATTTGCAATTAATGAAGAGGCTGTTACTGGCAAACAACTTTACATTTCAGTGTTTCATCTACAAATTCTGTGCTTGCTGCCCCTGAAGAATTAATTGCTTACATTACATTAAAGAAAAAATGGTAAGCTGCTAATATTGCAATAGGGAATGACTGAGAAACCAACAACAAGTTTATAGTTACTAGGCATCTTATACAAAGGAGGGCACACTCAGGAATGCAGAACTCCTACCCCCCCCCTTAAAATGCACCAAATAATCAGCAACTAAGGGGCATTATATACCATGCCTACATACCTCTCAATCTCTTAGTACAAGAAATCTGAACAAAGTTCATAAATAAAATAATGAGGGGGGACAAAAAGCCCCCAAACAGGGACAGATAGTAAATATTGCTTTTATAGATGTACTAGAATAACATAATTTGTCTTAGCATGCATTTCTGAAGGAAAGGAAATCTGAAACTCAAATGTATAACATTTAGTTATTTCAATCCTCAGTTATTTGCAAGAAAACTACAAATTTTATGAGGAATACGCCAACAATATGAGGCAAAACTCAACCTCTTAGTCCAAGAAATCTGGACAAAGCCTAAAATACTGTGAATAATGTGGATGCAATGGCCAAAAAAATAGGGATAGATTTTAAGTATGCTCTTTTTAATTTAGAAAGTTGCTTGAATAACTAGATTTGTGTTGACATGCATTTCTGAAGGATATGAAGTCTGAAACTCATATGTATATGTGTATATATATATATATATATATATATATATATATATATATATATATATATATATATATATATATATATATATACACACGTAGGTCCACTTTTGAATCTCGAAATACTGAAATCTTGAATTTCAGTATTTCGAGGCCATAATGTCAAAACTGCAGTTATTCGAAAATTGCACTTTGTCGAATCTAAGTTTCCCAAATTCATGATAGGTGTTGTATGTACTTTATTGCTTACTGTCTCTTTAAGGGTAATGTGGTTTGGGATTTCAACATGGTGGATGATGTTTGTTTATGTTCAGAGATTCAGGTAGGTGTTTAATTTTTAAGGGTTTTGGGTAGAAATGTGTTGGTTTTTAATTTTTGGGGGGAGTTTTAGGATTAGGTTGGGGTAGGTAGGCAAGAGTGTGTGTGAGTGTTGAATGTGGTGATTTTTGTACATATGTAGTGTGTGTGTGTGTGTGTGTGTGTGTGTGTGTGTGTGTGTGCGTGTGTGTTATTAGTAAGTATAAATATGACTGTTTGCAATGGGAGTGTAGGGCATGTAACAGCAGGTTTGTGTTTTGTTTTCCCTGAGTAAGTGTGACCTTGGAGTTGGTATATATAAGGAATGGGGGGGTGCAGGGGGGGCTTGCCCCCTTGCAAGAACATATAGTCTTGTTATTTTTTTTAGTTATTTTCTGTTTTTGTGTTTTTTGGGGAGCGGGTTGGATTTTTATTTGTGTTTAGCAATTTACAATGTTTTTATCTTTTGTTATTGTGTAGTTTCGTGTTTCTGAGGTTTCGACATTCTGGTCTCAAAATACTAAAATTTGCGATACAGAAGTGGACCCATATTATATATATTGCCCCTCTGCATTCAAGTAGATTTTGTGGGGTTTTTTTAACATAATTTAACAAAAGCGCTTTTTCGATGAAAGCGCTTTCATTAAAGTGTGTTCGGTGGTAATGGATTCAGTCTTTTGATCAAAGGTCCTAGATCTATATATATATATATATATATATATATATATATATATATATATATATATATGGGTTCATATGAAAAGATTGACAACTTGAAATTTCGAAACTGACTTCACCGACAACTGAAATCACCGACAACGCAAATCACGGACGTTTCCGAGGTAAGGGATGTAAATTCGCTACCCATGCCTACCATGGTAGCATAACACTGCCACACTTACTAAACCATGGTAGGCATGAGTAGCGAATTTACATCCCTTACCTCGGAAACGTCCGTGATTTGTTGGTGATTTCAGTTGTCGAAGTCAGTTTCAAATTTCAAGTTGTCGATCTTTCATATGAACCCATATATATATATATATATATATATATATATATATATATATATATATATATATATGTATGTATATGTGTATATATATATATATATATATATATATATATACACACACACACACACACATGCACACACACACACACACACACACACATATAAATATATATATATATATATATATATATATATATATATATATATTATATATATACATATCATTATTTCGTGATTTAATTACTTAATTCCTCTGTGATTTTCCACAAAACCACAAATTTTATGAGAAACAGACAAAAACTATGATGCTAAAACTGGACAGTTGAAAGGTATGTTAAACACACGCAAGCACACACATACTCTCTCACATAGCAACACACACATACCTTCTCTTTCATACAGCAACTAATGACTAGTTTAAATTTTATACACTTCTGTTCTTTCAACAACACACAGACGCACACTTTCTCCCTCATATGAAATGAATGAAAGCACTAGTTTAAATTCTACATATGCACACCTGCCTTCTCTGTGTTCACACACAGCAGCACAGATACACACATCTACTGTCTCACATAATAACGCACACACACACATTTTATCTGTCATACAAACAGAACAGCTTTAAATTCCATACACACAAATACACACACACATACACACACACACACACACACACACACACACACACACACACACACACACACACACACACACACACACACACACACACACACATATGCACACTTTCTCTCACATATAGAAGTTAATGGTTTAAATTACACATAAACACACACATGACCTTACCTTCTTTCTAAACCAGGTGGCCACACATGGACTTAACCCTCTTAATGGAATTGCTAGCTTAAATTCCATGTGCTGAGGTTCCACATTGGTGTGCACACATATTCCTCCTTAAAGGAGAACATGCTAATACTGCAATCAACTTGCAGCTGCAAAAGTGGGAGGGTGCCCCCTTTGTCCTATTGGTTCCAGCAGCCTTGACTTAGAGAGAGGGTGCTGAGAAGAGTGTATGGACAGAGAAATAATGAATTAATTGAAATAAATAAATAAAAATTGCGCACTTTACGAGGCCAGCCGGTACGGTGCCCTAGGCGGTCGCCTAGTTCGCCTAGACCTAAGGCCGGTCATGTAGCCAACATTTACAGCCTCAGGAGACAGACAAAACATTCTGAAACATTTTTTCATCCACCTGGATTTGAACCTTTAGAGCACTGCAAGAAAATCCTTTATACCGGAGTATTGTCTAAGCACATCTCATAGGAAGCCATACTTTTGGTAGTTCACATTTAACAGCAGATTTCAGCAAATGTGAATGTACATATAGAGTTTCATTATCCTGTTAACCACTGTTATCTGTACATTCAACTGTTCTTCTTGTTGAAAAGTACATATAACTTAGCATGCATAGCTAAGCACAATGGCACAAAGCACAACAGAGTAATGCGGCTAAAGACAATAAATGACAAGCTGTTGCATAAGCTGTGTCCTGCCTTTCTGTGCTGTTGATCCCTTGTTTTTCAGCAGAAAGGGATACAAACAGCAGATTTTCAATAAATTACACCTCCCCCCAAAAAAATTGAGAGAAAGGTTGGGAGATAATGGCATGTCACAGTACTATCCCCAGGATTCATGAAGCTTGTGCCAGATGCAGGCATAGCGTAGGTGGTATAATGCCAAATATGGCCGTCAAGCGATTCAGGTACGATCCAATTCCACATGCACTACCAGCATATGCCAGATCTGTGCAGCCCTCGGCTTAGGTATGCTAATCACCCCATGCACAGTGCCGCACCATGCAAATGAAGGTACATAGCGATTCATGAAGTGGTGCAGGCATAGCGTAAGCCCACAGAAATGTAAACCAAAAAAACACGGTTTACATTTTTCCAAACAGAACATCGGAGCTATGAAAGCAGACCTGACTCATGTATTACAAAGTTAACATATGAAAATGGCTAAATATACAGCCAATGGCATAAGAAAAGATGCACAACACCTAAAAAAATAACATTTAATGTCATGTCCACAGTAACACAAAGTACAACCGCAGGGCATGTGTCTGCAAATAGGAACACAAAGAAAATATGTACAAATGTCATAAAATCGCAATGTAATACAAATCATGATTTCACCATAATACTCAGTGGTATGCATGGTACACCACAACCAAGCTGCAAGGGTTGCTAAGGGTCTGTGACAGTGTTTGGCATGGTACCTAGGAATTAGTAGTCAATGCCATGCAAATGAGGTAGGTAATAGTGAATTGCAAACGTCCCGCCAGACTAAGGATGTACCATACGGCGCAGCACTACAACACCGAGGAGTGGTTTAGAGATATACATGACATCAGCAGTGGGGTGTGCCACTGTAGCTGTAAGCACATTGGAGCAATGCAAATCTGGCCTGGCCATTGCTAAGCAAAGCCGCAGGACAGGGGTGGGGAGGTAGGTATAGCATTGTTTAGCTGAGAGCACATATGGTGCCCGAAACACATGTGTACGGGGATGAAAATGTGCCCGAAACCCGGTAAGCGGATGCACATTCTGCGCACCATAGCTCAAACAGGAAGGTCAGGGGAAGAAAATAAGGAAATGCCGCAGTAGGGTAATTGGAGTACAACTGAGCAATTAACACCTATTAACTCACAGAGGGCGATCGATGGCAGCTGACAAGTCTGCTCGCAGAAACCTGCAAAACAGGATAGGGGAGGTGTTGGATTGCAAAGAAAAGAGAACTGTCATAGCAGAGCAAAGCAAACCTGCAGTTGACCAGCCATAGAACACATTACGCAAGATAAGCCAGGTTTTGGAAAGTACAAATGAAAGCAGGCTGCTGAATGCATGCCAAAAAATGGGAGGTGAAAGGTTAAGAAATGTAAAGGGAAGGGCAAGAGGTAATCCACGACAGCCAAATGTAATTCAACACCAAAGGCACCACAATAGTAGTTCCTGTCATAAAACACATAAAATACCCTGTAGCTACGATCGTACATACACACCCTATGACATCATCAGTGTTCACAGCACAAGAGTATAAAGTGTGAAAGCACCTCACACACACCTGTGTATTCCCAAACACTGCACCATAGGTGTAAACAGATGGGGAACTTTTACAATGTACATGTTGGGAGCTGCCATAGCTGTGATTCATCACCATGTGTTAGTGACTGAAGGTGTTGTGGAGGATGATGCTGACAACCACCACAGGCCCCGGAGGAGGAGAAGAGTGTTCAGACCAAGGGTAATCGACCATGGGCTACATGATCTGGAGATAGTAGAGCGTTGCAGGGTGGACAGGGACATCTTACAGCAAATAGTTGAGGTGTGCCGGCCACGTCTAAGATCCAGAAACAACAGAGGGGAACCCATCCCAGTGGACATGAAGGTATGTGTAAGCTTGCGAGTACTAGCCACAGGTACCTTTCAAAGGCCAACTGGAGATATAATGGGGATCTCACAGGCATCAGCATCCAGGGTACTACATCAGTTCCTGGATGCCATGTTACCACATGCCAATGAGCATATATACTTCCCCCAAACTCAAGAGATTTGGCCAGCAATATGCATCTCTTCCACCATGTGGCACACTACCCGGAGGTACTGGGTGCGATAGACTCCACACACATACATATCAAGTCACCACCCAGTGAGCATGGCAGGCACTACATAAAGCACAAGGGATACCACTCCATCAACTGCCAGGTCATGTGCAATGCCCAGGGCATTATCATGGATGTGTGTGCTGGCAGCCCTGGAAGCTACCATAACTCCCACATCTGGCATGCCTCACAGCTGTATTAGGTATTTGTCAGGGGGGGACATCCCACATGGCCACCTTGTGGGGGATGCTAGCTATGCACTGGAGCCATGGATGATGACTCCCATCAGAAATGCACACACACCCATGCAAGAACGCCATAATGAGGCACACGCACAAACCAGAATCATCATAGAGCATGTGTTCAGGATGCTGAAATCACGGTTCCGTTGCTTGGACATATCTGGTGGAGCCTTGCAGTACTCTCCAGGCACATGTTCCCACATCTTCATAGTATCTGCTATGTTACATAATATGATCCTGCGGAAACAGCTGCGGCAGGGACATAATGGTGAAGGCCCTCACAGCCCACCGCAATTGCCAAGGCCATCACAGGCACAGAGGGATTCAGACCACAAACACCCTGTGCCAGCCCCAGTAGGCAGATGGAGGCATGCCCAATATGCCTATGTCTTGGCAAAGAGGGAACGTATAGCACATACTCGGACAGTGTAGGCCCCTACGAACTGACACACCTCTCCACCTGCACACACAGTAAAACGAATGGCACACACACACGACCACCTGTAAATTGTAATGTATAGGTGGCCTACTGTGTGAATCCTACATAGGCAGCCCTCAACCATTGCACACACAACAGCTATTGGAACAAGGAATGTCAACACCTGAACATTACATGCACCTATCAGCATATGTTGGTACTGTATGTATAAGTTCCTAGGTACATCGGTAGGTACACGCCCGATTGTCAGAGGCCATTCATCTATCGAGGCAAACAGTGTCTGCTGTTGACACCACATCGAGTAACCAACTGACCCTCAGTGGAGCAGAGCCAATTGCGGGATCCATGTGTGTAATCACTGTTCCCCACACACTCTGCATGGATTCCCTGGTGTGTTAATGAGGTGCTCCATACAATGTAATCATGGATGTAGTGGCAAAGCATGGGGTGTACCCATGACAGGTATATGTCACCCCAGCATGCTCCACCTATGGTTGTGTGAAGGTGTAGCACATTATAGTGTGTGACTCACTGTGACATACATTCCCAATGCTGGAGCACATCCATTAAACATCACTTGGACATACCATTAATAGGTCTCATCCATATGTAAACTAACTGAGTTACCCATTTGATTGCATTATGGAGTAACAGCCATAGTACAGTCCACATACAAAACTCCATAACACGTGTGCAAATCCCAGATGCCCAAATGGTAAATGTACTGAGTGTCGTGCATGTTCCCGGTACTACATCCTGCAAGGGACGTTACATAATCCCGAAGGCACGAATAATGGATGGTGGATGCAGGTCATCAGATCAGGTTTAGCACATGTTAGCAGGAATATGCATTGCCCATGCTGGTAAGCATTGTTTAAACATGACTATACGGATATGTGTGAAACAGGGCTAAGCTTCTCTGAATATCGCACAGATCATGGTCAATGATGTCCAGAACAGGTGAAACTAGCAATGTTAAGTTGTCAATCTCGCCTTCATTCTTGCTTGATGGGTTCGCACTTGCTTTAGCTCGAGAACTCCTTTTACCAGCTCGAGGCAGCCCCATATCCCATGATGCAAGGCGGTAAGTACCCAGATCTCGTTTGCCACTTCGCTTGGGAGGTCTTCTTTTTACCAGCTCCTGGTAAGTTGTTTCACTTTGTGATTTTCAAGCCCCTTTTTAGTCAAAAACTAATTTTTTGATAGTTTAAATTTAATTTCTATCCCTTGCTGACAGAAATTCCCTGTCTTTTTTAATTTTTTCTTAGTTATCCCCTATCCCATCCCCCCCCTGTTAGGGTGTGTGTGTTGGTGTTTTTTATAGAATACCTCTTGGTATTTTGTGTAATTTAATTTATTTTTGACTGGTGTGTGTGTGTATTGTGTGTTCGGCACCATGTCAAAGGAGAGGTTTCAGGTTTTAAGAAGTGTGACTCGTGCTGTCAGAAAATGTCTCTGACAGACGGTCACACTTCTTGCCTATTGTCTGGGCCCTCTTCAGCTGCAGGACTCCTGTGCTATTTGTCACTCCTTCAGCCAGAGAGTCCTGCAGGAGAGACATAACAAACTGGTTCTTAGGGGCCTTCTTAAGCCGGAGGGCTCTCCGGCTAAGTCGGCTCCACGAAACCAGCAAGAGTTTCAAGGCCCAGGCTTCTGTTTCTAAGCCTGCGGCCTCGGCTCCGACTCGTACTGAGTCGAGATCGGCTCGGCTGGAGCCGATTCTGGCAACTAAGCCTCGGCACCGATGGCTATCGGTGCGAAACTGTATTGTCCGCCGATGTCGGCTCGATCGGCTCCGACACCCATGTGGCACAGGCATCGGTGTCGGCTCGATCGGCTCCGACACCGTTACTTTGGTGGCTGTATCGGCTCGGCTGGAGCCGATACATCGAAGCGTTCTGTCGGCTCCGAAGTCTGCGCCGACAGGATCTGTAGCATCGGCTCGATGGCTCATTCCAGGAAGAGGTCGAGGTCTCCTTCCTTGGAGCCGATACTTTCGGCTCCGGCTTCACCTCTTCTATCGGAACGGAGCCATCGGAGCCGATCTTCAAGGTCATCCAGGTTGTCAGACCATGACCTAGAGAGTGGTCAGCAGATTGCTCAAGTCACAGGTACTGGTCCAAATGCTTCACAGTCCGTCTCAGCAGGCGACTGTTGGTCCACACCCGTTACAGTTCCTCCTTCAACTCTACCCCAGAGCTTGGAGTTGGAGTCTTCGGGCATGGTTACTGCTACGGCTGGAGGGCGGATACCCCTTCTGTTCCTTCAGCCTCTACTCTTATCTCCTCTTCCTTAGAGGGATTCGGTGGTCGGGCTTCCATGGTCTCCTCCGAGGGTGAGTGGCATCAGACCCTTGTCGAACCGCTCTTCCCTTGGAGCCTCGGCCTTGGTGAGCTCGGCTCCGACATCTGCCTCGGATGCTTCCCTTCGGTGGTCCCTGGAGTTCCTAGCTCTTGGAGCGGGTTCTCTCGGACCTGCCTGGGAGGGAGCATTGAGGTGATGAAGTGTACTGGCCACTGGTATCAGTCAGCAGTCTCTTCCGTAGCTCCTCCCTCTATTGTACCTGTTGACATCTCTGCCACTTCTCTTGCTACAGGACCCAGAGATCCTCCGCCTCAGGTTTCCCCATTGGGAATTTCCCCTCTTCGAGGATTCTCCTGATGTTTGGAGATCCTCCTAGGAAGAGGACTTGTAAGAGGAAGCATGTAGACTCCCCAGAGTCTGTCACGTCGGATACTGACTTTGATGAGTCAGAGGGATCCCTAGATCCCCTCTGAGGATGTCTCCTTTTCAGACATCCTAGAACTTCTGAAACAGAGGAAACTGGCCCACCAACAATCCCTCTGAGGATGAGTCAGTATACCTAGAGGCGTTTGGATCTCGGCCCTCCACCTCCTGGGTGTCTCCGCCTTCGACCCCTTATGCAGGTTATTGCACGAAGCGTGGGCAGCTCCTGACTCTGTAGAGCCAGTCCCTAGGAGGCCTTCTAAATTTATCACTGCCCCTAGTGACAAACAATTCCTTACCAAGGGTGTCCCGCTGATGCCATGGTGGTGGCTGCGGCCACCAAAAGGAACTTGCAGATCCTTCCGTGCCGTCCATCCTCCTAATAAGGACTCTAGGACCATGGATAGATACGGTGGCGGATGTTTTCCTCAGCGACCTTTGCTATGCGCTGAATTACCTATGTCACTTCACCAGACTCCAAAGAGATATCCTCAAGGAGCTGGGAGAAGTAGTTCAGGATCCTACAGCTGCAGGGGCTCAAGAAAGATTGCCGCAGCTAGGAACCCTCAATTCCATTGCTAACTCCTCCATGCGGCTAATATCTTATGCTGCAGATGGAGTAGAGCCGCAGGCACAGGTGTGGCTCTTAGGCGCCAAGCCTGGATGCGGCTATGTGATTTCGCGGATCCCTTTAAGCGTCCTTCACAAATTCTCCCTTTGATGGGTCAGCTTTGTTTGGCCCTCAGGTGAAGGAAACCTTGACCAGGTGTGAGCAGGACGGCAAGACTCTTTCTGCTGTTGGAGTCCGTTTTCCACCCCTTCTAGGCCTTATCCAAAAGGACAGAAGGGTGGGAAGATGTGGTTCCGTAAATCCCAAGGAGTCACGCCGGATTCACGTGGTCAGTTTACCCCTAGAGGCAGAGGGGTAACAACAACAGACGCCGCTCTAGAGGCAGAGGGGTCCGAAGAACCAGGGAAACAGAGAGCCTCTCTCTGATAAGCCCTTTCAGCATCCCTGAGGTGTTGCCCGGCTGTCCCTCCTTGGAGGCAGTCGGGGGAAGATTATCACTGTACCCAGAAGCCTGGCATTCCCTCACTCAAGACAGATGGGTACAGTCGATCATATCCAAGGGTTACATAATTCCTTTGAGGAAAGTCCCTTCCCTCAAGTTCCCTTCCAGATGTACCACCCGGTCTAAGGGACATTGCAGAGTTAGAAATCGCAAAACTACTGCAAAAGAGCCATTCAGCCAGTTACAATAGACCATTCAGAGCCCGGAATCTACTCAAGGTTCTTTTGGTCCCCAAAAAGACGGGAGACTGGAGACCAATATTGGATCTCAGCAGACTCAACAAGTCTGTCAGGAAGACAAGATTCCGAATGGTCACTCTTCAGTCAATTCTGCCCTTCTTACAGAAGGACAACTGGATGTGCTCAATAGATCTTCAGGATGCGTACTATCACATCAAAATTCACAGACGCTCCAGGAGATTTCTCCACTTCCGGCTGGGGTCCAGTCACTTCCAGTTCAGAGCCCTGCCCTTTGGTCTCACTACAGCCCCAGAGTGTTCACCAAATGCATGGCAGTGGTCACGGCTCACCTGAGACGTCAAGGATTCCAGGTGTTTCCGTATCTCGACGACTGGCTCCTGTCAGCCACCACCAGGCATCAGCTTATACAAGCCAGGGATTACACAATAGACCTTTGTTCTCATTTGGGCATCTCAATCAACTTCGAAAAGTCATCCTTATCGCCCTGCCAGTCTATTACCTTCATAGCCGGAAACTTAAACACTGTTCGGATGTCAGCTACCCTTACAGAACAAAGAGTTTCAGACATTCAGACTCATGTCAGGATCATTCTGGCCAGCAAGAAAGTACAGGTCAGAATGGTTCTAAAAGTATTAGGTCTCATGGCTGCGGCCATTACTCTTCTTCCCTGGCTCGATTCTACATGCGGCTCCTTCAGTGGATGCTGTTCACACAGTGGTCATACCAGCAACTCCCAATGCGTCACCAGATTCTGGTGACACAAACATGCAAAGAACATCTTGCTTGGTGGATCACATCGTCTCAGCTTCACCAAGGCAGGTGCTTTGTACCTCCGTCCCCGATAGCCACTGTCACCACGGATGCCTCCCTGATCGGGTGGGGGGGTCATTATCAGGGCAGGATGGTTCATGGGACGTGGCAACCGTTCGAGTACCATCTGCACATAAATGTCCTGGAGATGAGAGCAGTGCTTTTAACGTTGCAAGCCCTCAACGACTTTCTTCCCGTAGGGACAATTGCAGTCCACACAGACAACATGTCTGTAGTTTGGTATATCAACAAACAGGGCGGAACCAAGTCCTACCCTTGTGTCGAAGCGCTCAGACTTTGGCAATGGGCGATCTCCTCTCATCGGTTTCTGGTAGCAACGCATATCCCTGGGAAAACCAACATTATAGCGGACAGATTGAGCAGAGCTATCCTCATGCCTCACGAGTGGTCTCTCAAGCAATCCATAGCGAAAGAGATTTTTCTGGAATGGGGTCGTCCATGTTGCGATCTTTTTGCTACTCCCCAAAGCAGCAAATGTCCAGACTTCTTCAGCCTCTTCCCTCTATCAGGCCATCCCCCCAGAGACGCTCTGACCCAGGATTGGCCCCAGGGACTTCTTTATGCCTTCCCTCCATTTCCTCTGATCCCTCAGGTAATCCAGAAAGCTACCGTTTTGAGAGCCAAATTGATTCTCATTGCCCCTTACTGGCCTCGACAAGTTTGGTTCCCATTCCTCCATCATCATCTTTTGGTGCAGCCGTGGCATCTGGACCCAGTGCCAGATCTACTGATTCACCAATCCGGTCAGCTGCACCGGTCAATCCCTTCTCTCAACCTCACAGCATGGTTGCTCCACTTCCTTCCTTAGCCAGGCTTCCTTTGATCTCTAACCCAGTTAGAGACATCATAGTAGCTTCACTAAAATCCTCTACCAGGAGGATTTACACAAGCAAATGGAAACGTTTCTCTTATTGGGCCAAGGCCCAAAATATTGATCCTTTTACTGCCCCTGTTCAGGCAGTTCTGGACTTCTTAGCACAGATTTTTCATGCAGGCTCCTCTTCTTCCACAGTCAGAGTTCAATTGGCTGCTATTTCCAGTTTTCATGTCGGGATAGCAGATCATAATATTATGTCCCATAGGCTCTGCAGGGCCTTCTTGAAAGGAAATTTCCTACTAAAGCCTCCAATCAGGAATCCTCCTCCTCAGTGGGATCTAAATTTAGTGCTGACATCCTTGATTCTTCCCCCTTTCGAGCCAGCTGTTTCTTGTTCCCTGAAATATCTTTCTTGGAAAACTTTATTCCTAGTGGCTATTACATCTGCCAGGAGGGTGTCTGAACTTCATGCTCTTCGGTTCGACCCCTATTTGATTTTTCACAAAGACAGAGTATCTTTGAGAACTAATCCGTCCTTTTACCTAAGGTCGCTTCAAAGAACAATCTGAATCAATCCATTGATCTCCTGTATTTTTCCAAACTATTCAGATAGAGCTGAACAAAAGCTACATTATCTTGGCGTCCACCGTCAACTTAGATATTATTTGGACAGAACAAAAATTTAGAAAATCTGATCAACTTTTTGTTTCCTATGCGGATAATAAAAAAGGCCTTCCTGTTTCTAAAGTGACTTTGTCCAGATGGCTTTCTTCGGTCATCACTGAAATTCATACGCTCAGGGGTAAACAGCTGTGCTCAAAACCTAAAGCACATTCAACTAGGAGTTTAGCCACTTCTACAGCTTTTCAAGCTAGACTTCCTTTGGACACTATTCGTGCAGCGGCCACTTGGGCCACTCCTCACACTTTTGTTTCCCATTACAAATTGGACTTGGCCTCCAGGGACAGAGCCAGTTTTGGCTCTACAGTCCTCAAGAGTTTGTTCCATTGAGCCACCCAGGATAGAGGTGCTAGGGACACGGTCCCATCAAGCAAGAATGAAGGCGAGATTGACAACTTAACATTAAGAAGTTATGTACCTACCATAACGTTCCATGTTAGTTGTCTTCTCTCGCCTTCTTTCTTGCGACCCTCCTTCCCCCTGGCCTGGACAGACCTTGTATAAGAAACTATTATGCTAAAGACCATTCAGACCTGGTCCTTTTCCATCTGTAAGTTTCTTCTTCCTTTGGGAAGTATTTTATGCTTGGTGTTATTGCCCTTTGTCAACAAACGAGATCTGGGTACTTACCGCCTTGCATCATGGGATATGGGGCTGCCTCGAGCTGGTAAAAGGAGTTCTCGAGCTAAAGCAAGTGCCGAGTCGGAGCCGAGGATCGGCTCCGAACCCATCAAGCAAGAAAGAAGGCGAGAGAAGACAACTAACATGGAACGTTATGGTAGGTACATAACTTCTTATTATTCACCCCTGTACTAATAGTGCCTGCTCTGAAGGGTAAAACGACCACTGCCAGGAGTAGAACACGCAATCATGTACACAATCACCTAACACTAAGCTACCCAAGATGTACCAACTGCCAGGTGTGTAATGTGACAGGTTCAAACACAAACGTGCAGAGTCCAGGAAACAGTATATACCGACATGTACACAATGAAAGGTGTATTCTCCCTCTCACTCTCTCTCTTATATACATATATGATAGAAAGGGTGATAGAGAGATATATGTTGATATATATGGATTCACCTATATTTGCAAATATATAGATAGGTCAATGAGATGTACACAACCATGGAGGTAGAAATAAATAGGATACTGCCAACTATGGAATGTGTCACATACTGACACGCATAATCACAAGGCTTAAAGACCGAAAGAACACAGTACTGGAACACTGGAACCGTGTGTAATATTATCACGATATTAAGGGACATTTAGTTATCGCTGCCGGTGTTGCGGTACACGTAGGTACTGTGTTCAACTGTGTTTGTGATTGCTGTAGTCTGTGTATGTGTGTCTTGAGGGTGCCGTGTGTATTTCCATGGTACTGTAATGTGCGTGTGTGCATTTGCATTGTGTGTCTCTTAGTGCTAACTCGGAGGTAGATCAGTACGGTAGGTGTGGTCATAGCTGGCCGTAGGCATACGGTTACCACCTGTCCCACTTTAAGAGGGGCAGCCCCTCCCTGGGCAGTTGTGTCCTGACAAAAAATATTAAAAAGGGCAAATGTCCGAGATTGTAGGACATAATTATGGCCCATATATTATATAATAGTTGCATTAAATAGTTATGCCTGTATCTACAAAACGTAAATGTTACATGAAACATGATAAGTAGCTAAAGTGCTACAAGAATAAGTATGTATTCTGGATAAAAGTATATTCTATCCTGTGTAAAGACCGTGGGTATATGTCGGCCTGTAAACACCGATGTGTGTCCAGCAAATGTCCCACTATGGCCATTTGAAAAGGTGGCAACCCATGCCAAAGAGGTTCAGTTACCAACACAACTGCAATGAGTGCAAATATCTCTGACAGAAATACATGAGACAGCTGTCATTTAGTAACATTCCTTTACATATCGTTGTATTTCCGTAGGTATGGGAGTATCAACCTCACCTGCATACTATATAGAAACCACTTAACAATGGCTCAGTGTATAAGCCCGTAACAACCATAGTTCAGTCTACTAAGTGATAGATCTTCAATTAGGGAAGGAGCCCACACACATATATGGAATATGTAGAAATGCAGTCCCCACAAACTTGTATATGCTATGTACACCCACCTACATCTCCCCCACACCCGAAACAATTGCAGTACAGACTGTAATACCATCACAAACATCCACTCACTCAATTACATCTGCAGAAGCATTAACATACCTTGTGAGAGAAACATTTGTAAAGGCGCCATGTGAAATCGTAGCTGTTGTATAATGGAACAGACGGCGATGTTACAGGTTTTGTTTGCAATAGTCCCTTATCAGATGGTTGAGATGACTGGTACACTCACATGTAGAACCACATACTCTAGCCGTCACACACAACCCATGGGGGACATGAATTCAAAATATCCGTGTCTCTACAAATAGCAGTTGCAATTCCTCACAACAAAACACATATAGGCTGTCTCCCCGAAGGTAGGGCAAAAGGGCAACGCCCAAGTGGAGAATTAAATTATACCCCACTGTTGCCACGTAATTGGCGAATGGAGTAGCTGCACAGCTGATGTGCATGTAATAATTTACTCAGGAACACCAACTGTCAGCAGGAAACCACATGTTACAGGTATCGACGTATATAAGGATGACTTGCCATACATTCAAACCGTATGCTCATACCATAGAACCGTTTAAACAGTAAAGGTGTAAGAGAGATATTTATGAAGATTCAGAACGCTAACAGGGTATGTAGAACACTCAGTATGTTAGTGTATGTAGAGCCTGTTTTGTATTAATTAAAAGTGTACGCAATGCATAAAGTGGGAAAAGGTATTATGTAGTGATGTCTTGTTGAGCATAGTAATGCTTGTAGAAATTGTGTGTCCTGCTGCGGGCCACAAGGTAAACATTACATACACCACAAGGGATGTTACATGAGGGCTTTAAACAGAATAATTCCACACCACCAGCCATCAGTGGTAGGGTATGTCCAACAAGTACGTGCCATAGCAGGGTATATTATATGTTGATATACTGTCACAGTAGGCATGTGTATGGGCAAATAATGACAATAACATGCCTAAGGTGGTCCTGCTGTGCAAGTATGCTTTGCATTATGGGATAATGTGTAAAATATGTGTAATGTACAGTATTGTAGGTAGATATGTCAGATATTCTACACAGCACAACTGTTATATCATGCAAACAAAAGGTATGGTCTATTAGCATGTACAATACACAATAACAGGATACATATGGCTTGTAGTCACAGGACACTGTAACAGCATGATAGCTAATAGAAATGGAAGAGCTACTCAATTAACCATGCACAAAGGACATGTAATAGCTTCACAGGTTCATAGTGAGGTACTATGCTGTCTGGCAAGTCTATGTGTAAGCCTAACTATGGTGTTTACACCGGCGGCACCTCTCTAGGGTAGTGTCCTGTCTGTGAACAGCAGAGCCATGTGTTACCTGCACCTCTGTACAGTACAGCCACTGCAGTGATCCCTGGTGTATTAGTGTGACCGCCTACAGGGTCACCTATGACCGGTGTGTTGGGTATGTTCTAACACCCTATTGGCTGTAGTTGATGGGCACACATGAGTCTGTGGGCTATAAGTAATTGTTGTTGTGTTTGGTAATGGGGGCTGCCTCTGGTACTTATACAGAGTATGGAGATGTTCTGCAAATGTCGTACTCATACTATGTGTGGCCTGTGGTGGTGGAGATCTAGTGAGACTATGTTATGAGTGGGGTGTGTTGCAAATGTTAAACGTCCCCACATGAATGTCAGG
Organism: Protopterus annectens; assembly: GCF_019279795.1. Taxonomy (NCBI): domain Eukaryota; kingdom Metazoa; phylum Chordata; order Ceratodontiformes; family Protopteridae; genus Protopterus; species Protopterus annectens. The sequence continues at coordinate 238,824,342 of NC_056731.1, read as the reverse complement.
TTCAGTCTGGGTTGGTGAGAGCATTACCCCCAGCATGGCTACATATGTGCATCTCCCACAGGCTGGAGTGTCGTATGTTGGGAGGTGAGCATTGACTGTGTACATGAGACAATTGCTCTATTGCCACATGCTTGCCATATTCATCATATAGACAGGCAATAGCACTGGTACGTGACACTTGGACATGCCTGTATATTCAACCATGTCTCACAAGATATGTGAGTTACGTGTGTACAACAGCTGTTGTACTGTAAGCAAGCTGAAAATGTAAGGACAGACAGTGTACTTGTAAGAAATGAGTTGGAATGGGTGCTATAGTAATTAGTAGCTCATGAAGTGCTCACATGTTCTGAACAAGTGCTGAGCATGAATATGCAATACAGATAGGGTGTTGGATAATATCAACCCACTGCAACCCACAAGTGGAGACAACAGTCATAATTGGAGGCACTGCACTATTACCCTGCTGAGTATGGTCTGCAAGTCTATGAACCTTTATCAATGTAGATGTTAGCAGTACAGAAGTAGATGACAGTACAGATGATTTCACACACTGCATAGCATACCTGTGACATGTCATAGGACATCATCACCCATACCGTGTTCCAGCTACACTGAGTATACTAGATGTACCTTCGTATGTCACAGGAGTGTTCTACCAGTGGCCTGCTGACAGAAGCAACACTACAAAACATGTCTGAGTGACATGTGCATATCACACCAGTGGCAGCTACAGTAAAACAGGGTTAAGGTTGTGTACTCCCCCCTCATTATAGTCCATACCACACAGACAAATTGGAGGCATCTGTGTATGTAAGGATGTGAATGCCCATGACCTAGGAGCAATAGCTGTCTGTGTTGTGGACAACATATAGAATGGGCTATGTGGGTGAGGTGTGTGACATATGTGCACAATCTGACAGTTGATAATAGCATTGTCACCGCTAGGTGAATAACCCTACACCCATTAACTACCACCTAGGCAGCGGTCAACATTATGGACACTGTGTAAGGAATGGTGCTGTGCAGTTCACCTCCCTGAGTTGGTGACATCTCCAGGCCTATTAGGTAGTCATATGAGGCACCCATGTCATGACAGGGTGCCATCCATGAGCATGGAGATCATTGGACAGGCATACTCAGCACTCAGGTGACCGATATCGGATCACATATCACCTTTAAGGGGTATTGACCATGTGTGGATGGGTGATACCAGCCTTCACAATCCTCATCTCCACTATGCAGCATGCTGGCTACCTTGCATAAAGACATGTGCTAAACTGTGATGTTGGACATGCTACACATATATATCCTGATTTGAAAGACATACGTCATGGACAGCCACCATCCTACTACAAGGATCGCCACATGCTGGACAGATCCCTGTGCCATACATGTTACATACTCCTGCCATACCATGCAAACCTGTCCATCAAAGCTGTACATGTCATCTCTGTCATACATGGTGCGATGACCACATGGTAGATGTATTATTAACTGTCTGGATCAATAATGTGGCACTGATGCACCTTGCGGTGGCAAAATGGCTGTCAGATACAGCTAGAAAACCTTCCCCGTACATGCTACAGTTGATAACCAATGACGTCCGGCTAGCCATTGTCTCATGTCTATCACATGTGCAACACAGGCGATACATGGCAGGATGTTGAACTGCTATACAGTGCTGTGTAGATGTATATGGCAAAACACATGCATGTAAAGGTTTCCATGCGTATGTGTGAATTATCAGTTCTCATGTCCATTAAGGCAGTGTTTTGTTGATATGTGACATATACACAGCATCAAGGTCAACAGCATTACTGTGGACACATCCAGGCACATGCTGATAGGTAAGAAAACCAGTACAGGCAAACAGATATGCCCACATCAAGACAACATTCACATGGAGTATGAACAATGTAATGAGGTGACACACATATATGGTGATGATATCCAATGCATAGTGGGAGTTACATGTATGTGACACAAACATGTCAGTCGTGTCAGTGTCATGATGATTTTCAAAGATAACTGTTCAGATGTACTAGATTTAATACAGATGTATGTGCAGCTGCATCTCTGTACATCTCTGTGATACTGTGACCTGTCTCCATCATTATGTCTTCCAGATAATGCCTCATTCATGCCTGCTAGCTTATAGCCGCCTGGAGGATGATGCCCTCATCCCGTACCTCCATGAGAACTATGAGGTGTTGCTCAGCGATGTGCCACAGCTTGCCCAGCAGTGTGACGGCCTGTGGCAGGACCTTCGCAGGAGGGTTAATGATGTGGGTGGCCATAACCGCACCTACCAGCAGGTGCGCAGACACTGCACTGACCTGATACGACATGAGAAACAGTGTGCCAATGCAATTACCAGGGAACAAGGTGGAATAGGTGGTGAGTCACCAACCCAGCCCCTACCCACACCCACCGAGGAGCTACTTGCTAGCCTGGGGACACCGTGAGAACAGCATCCACAAACACTAGCTGCCATCGTGGAGGTGGGTGTCTCCCAACCAATGAGCCTGGAGTTGCCTGGTAAGTCGCTACTGCACATATGACTATTATATCCCATATAGTTGCATGTGTCACTGTACAATATGTAATGTAACATCATATGCAAGGTATGTTTACACACATGCCGCATACTACAGTATGCTACCCTGTGTATGCACACATGTGCATAATATATGCTATTGTACAGGCGAATGTGTTAAGATGTACAGTGCACCCTGTGGCTGTCATACAGTCATGGATAATGCTCAAACTGCTGTGTCACACATATACAGGTACCTCTGGCATGCCGCACAGACATCAGTCCATTGCAGGTGAGACAGTTATCACTATCAGGCATGTTAATGCATATATCTATACACCATGTGGCCAGTTAACACATGTACACATAATGTATGGTCCAGTCACGATATACAGGTCGCATCTGTCATCATTCACACTGGCTACCCATGTGCAATATATACAAACTAAATGAAACACCGACATGAAACCACAGTATCTGTCATTGCTAGATGTGTGGACAGCTGTGCATACAACAGTGGAGGTGTTCAATGTAGGCATATGTACTATACATTGGAACAACACATGTGTGGTACGCAAACAGTACCACACAGTGAGCTGGGATATGGGCAGCCCACAGGAGTCACCATTGTGTAATATGCCCCTGCAATGGGTGCACACATTGTGATGTGCCATCTGACATGTCCCAGACATGTAGTGTTCCGGCTGCAATATTGTCTCACTATCCCATAATACATACCCCACATACCAAGCATACAAACCATTGTCTGCATAGCCCTGTGGACAGTGACATATCTGACATCTATGGGTGTATGTAATATGGGACAACACAGACATGTGAGATAGATGGTCATCACAAACATTTGGCCAACACATGTTCACACATGGCCATGGAGGATGGCCAGAGACATGTAGCTACACAGTAGTTGTGATGTGTATACACCCTGTTGCACATTGTACACACATGGTCCAACTATAGCCTTAGTTGACTGATTATATAGTTGATGTGGAACACTGGAAATCCTAAAAGCCTGTGCACAGCTAGTGGAGGTGTCACTTAATTCAACCATTTAAGATGTGTTGAACACCACGACTGTGTCATAGCATGACAGTAGTCACCTGTACAGCTTCCACAGACATTGACACCACATCAGGCCACAGATACCGTACATTTCCCTTGCTGCTGTAGGACATCACTGTCAGCCGTGCACCTCGTGTGTGTGGTACATTAATGTCATGTGGGACATGGTGTATTGACAAGTCTGCCATGTGTGGACATGGTTGCTAGGCAGCTAAGACTTTGTAGTAGTTGTGCAGGGGTGTCATCCATAGGTCTTCCAGTGACCTGTCACATAACACAGCATAGTTTGGTGTGTATACACCTCAGCGACATGGGTCACAATCCACAGTTATGAAATGTATATGCACGCAGTTATGGCTATGCACTGTGTGCATATTACACACTGTATAGCAATATAGACACCTCATGATGCCATGCAATGGCACAGTGTCTGCACTTCACACTGTATAGCAATGTAGACACCTCACACTACCCTTCAATGTTCATGCACATTTGCTAAAAGTGCATTCTATCTGTAGGGCATACAGACAACACTGCAATGTGATACCCATTACAACGCTGTACATGTGTCAGGACACCATTGTGTCAGACATGTATGCATGTCAATGCACACATCAGCAGATTACATGTCAAGGTCACTTCAGCCATGGGTACTGTTAACCTGTGCTGGTCCACATGGTGTAGCACAGGGATGCATGCTTACTACCATGATTGCGTGAACTGCATGGCTACTGATATGACATCTGCTTGCTGTTGTGTGCAACCCAGGGAGGTATGCTAACTACCACTATTAATATCTGAGCTGCATGCCGTCTGCTGTATCACATGCATGCTGCATGCCGTCTGTCAAATCACATGCATGGTGTGTCTGTGTGTGTGTGCCTGTGTGTGTGTGTGTGTGTGTGTGTGTGTGTGTATGTGTCTGTGTGTGTCTGTGTGTGTGTATGTGTGTGTGTGTGTCTGTGTCTGTGTGTCTGTGTGTCTGTGTGTCTATTGTAATGTAGAGTTTTTCTTTGCATTCACAGGTGATGTAGGTGCGTTACCCTCCTGCGGTCCATCTGATGTTAGTGTCCCCACAGATACTAGCAGTGATGAACATATGCATGAGGTACAGGCAGGGTTGTCAGGGACTGAATCTGTGCCAATGGTTGCCATCCCAGCTATGTCCCCCTCTTCCCCCACACAGTTCTCATGCCAACACATTCCCCATCACCAGTGGCCATAGAGGAAGGACAGTCAGCATGTGTTAGCTTGGAACAGGAATGTGTGGTGGCTACAGAAGGTGTGTCTCCACACCGTGGTGTCAGTGTAATGACTGCAGATGTGCCACACAGGCATGTGGCCAGTGCTGCTGGTAGGAGGACCTCTGGCAGACATGCACCTGCAGGACAGAGCGCAGCAGCTGGTGTCACCAGACGCATGTTCCAGACTGTAATGGCGGCACAGGCACGTGCTGAATGGCAGACCAGTGAAGGGCAGAGGCTTCAGAGGGCTGCTATCCATACTCTAAATGACAACATCCAGGCATTGGCAAATGCTCAACAGCAGATTGCTGATGTTCTGGACAGGCGATTGGGTGACATGGTTGGAATCCTTGACTGTGGCATGGCAATCCGCGAACGTGAGCTGTCTGTGCTGGAACATCTGGTAGGAGTGAGGCATAGGCCACGTGGATGTAGGCCAGCTACACCACCTAGTGCAGGTCAACGTGAACGAGCCACCTCACATGCCCGCTCCCATAGTGCCGTAGCAGTAGCAGTGCAGCTGGTGCTGCGCTGTCCACACCAGGACACAGCAGGCCATGTGGACATGGCCCTGGATGTTCCCAGCGGGGACACGGTTCGAGTGGACAAGTGTCATCAGACAGTAGCCAATCTGTACCTCCGCCTGGTAGTGCCCGTGCAACCCCTGGCAGGCACAGGTCATGTGGCCGAGGCCGGACACAGCGAGCTGTACATCCTGGTCTGTATAATCTGGAGCTGTCAATAATACCCCTGTGTAGGCCTGACAAAAGGCAGAACTGTGTGCACACATACCCACACACAGCAGAAACATCTGTAGGGCACCGCAACACCCACATGCATAACGACCACCATGTCCAATCAGATCACCAGACTTTACCCACACACATGATGTCATCCACTGGAGCAGCCTATGCCCCTGGCAAACATTATCACCCTGTGCATATGATGACGCCTGTGCCACATCCCTGTCATCCACACCATCGGTGCAGGGACATGCTCATATGGTCTGATGCACAGGGTGAACAGAATGGTGAGATAAGTGTATATTACATTAGTTGTGTACTGTTGACACGCACCAGACATACCATGTAGTAAGGTTTATAATGCATTGTTATATGTTCACAGTATGTGTCTTGGTAACAACGGTAACAGCATGTTGGTAATTATGCCCTTGCTTCCCTCCTTAAGGTCTAATTGCATGTGCCATTATGTTACAGTGTTTGCAGTTGGAGTACATTGTTGTATGTTCACAGTATGTGTCTTGGTAACAACAGTACAACCAAACATGATGCTATGCAGGTAGGTAGATGCACGGCCAGAACCATTCAATAGTACAACACAAGGCCAGCAGTGAATGATCCAGAAGTCACAAAAGAAAAAATAAATAATCAAAATAATAGATTTAAAGCTGAAAACAGCCCTTTATTGGTAAGACAGACCAGTTTTGGCAAACACTTTCCAGTTGTCTCCCAGGTGGGGTGGGTCTATAAATGTATGGTATTTTGTGTGAAATGTTTATACACTGAAGAAGGCATTGGTTGTCTAAACCGGTCTTACTAATAAAGGGCTGTTTTCAGCTTTAAATCTATTATTTTGATTATTTATTTTTTATCTTTTGTGACTTCTGGATCATTCACTGCTGGCCTTGTGTTGTACTATTGGTAACAACAGTAACAGCATGTTGGTAATGATGCCCTACTTCCCTCCTTAAGGTCTACTTGCATGTGCCAATAAGTAGCAGTGTTTGCAGTTTCACATGTGTAAATGTGGAGTACTCACAGGCATGTATGGCAACACCAGCATGCTATACGTAGCCTCAACCTCACTGTTAGAAAGGCTACCATTCCACAGATGTCCACACATCTACTGATCCAGAAGCATGTGGGCTGTTTTATAGGCTACAGTGGCTAGAGACGTAACATCCATACAAGGTCACATCACAGGTATGTTGACATGGTGCGGGGGGTTTACACAGCGGTCTGGCCGATGATAACGTTAGAGGCCACTTGATAGCATGAGGCCTCACTGTGTAGCAGTAATACCCTGTCACATTACAGGATGAGAACACACACAGACATACACAGAAACACACAGTAACATGCCCACACTCATGGGGTCAACAACACTATAACGCACACTCGATGGTGTTGAGGTGAGGTGGTAATCACCCTCACAGTACTGTGCACCCACACAATGCAACACAGAGAAAGAACATGTACAGGTAGCCAGTAAGGCTGAGACCGATGGCATCAACAGGGTAGTAGACTGCATCACCATGAGGGGTTACGGATCCTGTCTGTTCTGTATGGTATCATACACCCTCACTCCATGCACCAGACAACCATACATACATACGCACACACACACACACACACACACATGTTGTGGAGTCCACAAATGTTGTTCACATACAGATAGCTGACATGTGTGTGATACACACACACTACCCCTGCCTACGTCATGCTTTTCACACTGCAATATGCGCAGATCTCTACAACAGTGTGCAGGGGTGTGTAACAATTGGGATGTATTCCCCACCATATGTGGCATATATTTTCACACAAGCAAACACACATGGCAGTGCTGTGAATGATACACCTGCTATATGATGATACGTCTGACAGACATGCAGCAGTACTGGCCGCATTATGTGTACCAACGCTACCTTCGGCAATTGTGTTGCTATATGCACACGGGAGGATGTAAGTGTTACAGGTGTCAAGTGACTTACAGTCAGTAACACCCTGACCGCTGTGTAGGTTGTATGTCTTCAACATCAAGTAACAGTAACATAGCATACTGTTTGCACATGTAATGGTAGGATGGCTTGTGACACACCTGTGAGCCTTCTTCGGCAAACATCCATCTCCAAAGGTGGATCACCACTTTATGTACACACATCCATCCATACCTGATGCACATCCTACCATATTGTCAGTATTTCACCATATACAGGTGTCAATGATGGGGCTGCATTGCAACTGCATGTTGTAGTTAGGCACAGATGAATTACATACATCAGCTACTGCACATGCATGGTAGCTGCATGCAAACCACTACATGTGTGTTGGTCCTACATGCCTGTCATGTAGCCAAGTTTGTATGCATTGCAATTGGTGGACATGTGTGATGACATACATAACACATGGACTGTTGTATGGTATGATGGTTGTCACGTTACCTCGGTCAACATTGCTACCTTATGTATTGTTAGCATTCAACAGCCATGGACCTACCTTCCATGTGCATGCGTGTGATTGCTGAAATCCACTTGTCTGCATGGAGGACAGCAAAAGCTATGCTATGTACATATGTGTTGTGTGTGTGTGGTCCATGTACATATCCACTGCAATTACATGTATGTCATATCCAAACATGAGTGTTCTTTGGTGTACAGCGACAGTCATCTGTTACAGCTGTGTAAGACCCAGGGCCCCTGTTATGTGTAGAGCCGACCTGGTTATGAACAGTGGTATCATTGCATTGCATAACACATGATGGAACCCTGTCATTACATGTGTAGTCTGCACAGTTGCTGTAGACCTATGTACAGTCCACTGGTCATGAGTCACATGGTGTTGTAGTAATGTATGGATGTGTGTTGCTGGTCCAAGGACATGGTGATGTTTGAGGGCTACATGATAGAATGTGGCATTTATCTCTGTGATCTGCACCTGAGACATCTGTGATGGCTCTTGAGTGTGTACTGGTCAGTACATGTGAGTGGCCTTCATGTACGTGGGGACAGTAACACCAAACTGTGCCCTTCCGTGTTTAGAATCAGTGTGCATGCAAGACAGCCCTTCGCTACTACTAAGTGTGTGAGCATGCCCAGTACACCATTGTGTAGATGGATGCACAGTATATTCCAAACTGTGCCCTTCCGTGTTTAGAATCCGTGTGCATGCAAGACAGGCCTTCGCTACTACTAAGTGTGTGAGCATGCCCAGTACGCCGTTGTGTAGATGGACACACAGTACATTCCAAACGGACGTGTGATACTAAGTGTGTGAGCATGCCCAGTGACACCTTGTGTTGGTTATGTGCCTCTGTGTATGGGCATGGCCATTGACATCCTGTATAGCAATGGTGGTCATCCAGGCAACAGATGTCCATACCCCACGTCAGGATGGATTCCTACACTGAACGCACTGGTTGACTGATTAGAAGGGTGTACTGTCCATGGCGCATCACGTATCTATGTAGTGTTGTAATAGTGCTCTGTAGATAGGCAGTTGTCCCGCTCACACCACTGCAGTGTGTTTGTCTACATCTACCTTGGGACAGTAATATGCTTTTAGACTGCTCACTCTCTATACATTCCCTATTGGTGTCTTTGCAGATGATGTCATTAACCTAGAAGTATGCCTCTGGGAGGACTGTGTTCCAGTAATCTCAGTAGCACGTTCTGTAACTGCATAATGCTGTAGTGTGATAAGGTAGTTAGGTGTATGTTCGACTCCCAGCCCTGCCAAGTGTGTGTGTGTGTGTGTGTGTGTGTTTCCAGCTGCCTGGGGACAGAGTAATGCTTTTAGATGGCTCACTCCCCATACATTCCCTATCGGCATCTTTGTCTTTGCGGATGATGTCATCCACTAGAAGTATGCCTCTGGGAGTGCTGTGTTCCAGTAATCTCGGTAGCGCATTCTGTAACCGCGTAATGCTGTAGTGTGATAAGGAAGTTAAGTGTATGTTTAACTCCCAGCCCTGCCAAGTGTGCAAGTGTGTGTGTGTGTGTGTGTGTGTGTGTGTGTGTGTTTCCAGCTGCCTGGGGACAGAGTAATGCTTTTAGATGGCTCACTCACCATACATTCCCTATCGGCGTCTTTGTCTTTTTGGATGATGTCATCCACCTAGAAGTATGCCTCTGGGAGTGCTGTGTTCCAGTAATCTCAGTAGCGCATTCTGTAACTGCGTAATGCTGTAGTGTGATAAGGTAGTTAGGTGTATGTTCAACTCCCAGCCCTGCCAAGTGTGTGTGTGTGTGTGTGTGTGTGTGTGTGTGTTTCCAGCTGCCTGAGGACAGAGTAATGCTTTTAGATGGGTCACTTCCCATACATTCCCTATCGGCGTCTTTGCCTTTGCGGATGATGTCATCCACCTAGAAGTATGCCTCTGGGAGTGCTGTGTTCCAGTAATCTCGGTAGCGCGTTCTGTAACTGTGTAATGCTGTAGTGTGATAAGGTAGTTAGGTGTATGTTCGACTCCCAGCCCTGCCAAGTGTGTGTGTGTTTCCAGCTGCCTGGGGACAGAGTAATGCTTTTAGATGGCTCACTCCCCATAATTCCCTATCGGAGTCTTTGCCTTTGCAGATGATGTCATCCACCTAGAAGTATGCCTGTGGGAGTGCGGTGATGTTGGAACTCGGTAGCGCATTCTGTTACTGCATAATGCTGTAGTGTGGTAGACTAGACAAGTAGGTGCTCGATTCCAAGGCATGGCAGGTGTGTGTGTTTGGCAGTTATACTGTATGTGTTGGTATCTGTGGGTGGCTAGCTGCGGGATGTGTTCAGTGTGTTTTGTTGCTGACCTATATAGTGTCCACAGACCGCATATTCTGCCAAGACACTGGGTTGTCAACACATACATTCGCCAATAGGTCTGGTGAGTAAATGTCAGCAGCCCTACTCTTACCCTAGATATGGTCTGACCCATGTGACACAGCAAAACACACGTGCCTTGATAGTAACAACACTACATGATGCAGGTGGCACATGTAGTTTCCTTTTCATTCCTGTCTAATGCTTTGCTGTCATGTGGTCCACTGTTGTCATATAAATGCAATATCTACATATGTGTGTACATGTATATGTGTGTATGTATCTATATATATATATATATATATATATATATATATATATATATGTATACAAATAATATATATGATATATGTAGGTATAGAGGTAGACATAGATGTGAACATATATGTCTGGGGACATCAGCACTATTGAATGTTTGTGCCGGATGATCTGTACGTGATAACCTGGGATCTATGTATATCTGCCATGCCGTGGTGGTAATGCACATCGTCTGTAGTGTGCAGGGTCACGGGTTCTAGTCATGTAGACACCGGTTATTTTGTTGCTGGGAAGTCCATGGGACATCGAATATTGTGATAGTAAGGCACCTGTTGCCAGTTGTTTACGGATCTGAGCGACACTGAGCAGTGGTTATTAATTTGGTGGTTTGGTATGGGTCATATAACTATTTATTAGAAGACTATACTATGCAGACGAGGTTGACAATAGTGTATCCCATTTATCACCAGGGTGTGATGCAGGTCCCTGGAGTGTATGTGTATAGTCAGTCGGGTGCAGGGCTCGAATATAGTTGACAGCATGGGAGGGGGGGGTCAGGCATACTGTAAGTACATTGCAGAACTGTGCCTCGGGAGTGCTCCTGCCTTAGCATGCCTAAGCTAGGGGTGTGTCTATACCTGCCTTGTGACATTGGGAGGGATGACAGCAGTGATGGGGTTGTCAGGGTGTACAGGCTGCACAAACAGGTGTTGATTAGCACAATCAGCAGATGACATGGCCAGCCCGCACCTGAACATTATAGTAATGTGAGCAAGCAGCATACACACAGGTTTCGTCCGCACTCTACACCACCGGTGTATACCTGCGGGGACATTTCATGACACAGTCCAACCAAATGACACGGGCTGCAGCAGGCAACATATACCAACATGTGCAGGAGGCTGGGGCAGTGAGCATGTGTATGCTGCCGAACAACCCTTACTGAGGTGACATAAGACTTTATAGACCGAGGGTGACTTACCAGGGGCTACATGGGCTGGGGATGTTGGAGCACTATGGGATGGACAGAGACCTCCTACAGCAGCTTGTTGACCTGTGCCTGCCACACCTGACACATCAAACAGGCCGAGGGAAATGCATCACAGTGGATACCATGGGATGTGTTGGCCTAGGTGTACTAGCCACAGGTACCACACACAGCACAACTGGGGATATCATGGGTATCACACAGGCATCTGCATCCAGAGTATTGCACCAGTTCACAGATGCCATGTCAACACATGCTAGTGAGCACGTACATGTCCTCAACACATGTGATTGGTGGACCAGCAATATGCATCTGTTCAACCACATGGATGACTACCCTGGGGTACTGGGTGCTATAACCTGCACACGTAGCACCACCTGGGGAGCGGGGTAGGGCCTACAGTCACTGCAGGGGCATACCCTCCAACAGCTAGGCCATATGCGATGGCCAGAGCATGAGATTGAATGTGTGTGCTGTCTGCCCTGGAAGCTATGATGTGTCAGATATATGGCTTCTGACACAGCTGTAGCACACCAATGCCTACATGGACATCCCCTACAGTCTCCTAGTGGGGGATGCTGGGTAAACACTGGTGTAGTGGCTGATGACACCCATCAGCAATGCACATACACCTGAACACTCACACCATACTGAGGAGGCGGATGCACAGGCAAGACATATACTTGTGCATGTGTTTGGGATGCTCGGTTCACAGTTCTGGTATCCGGACACATCTGTTGGAGCTCTGCAGTATTCACAAGCTACATGCATACAAGTTGTTATGGTATTTGCTATGCTACACAATGTTATCCTGCAGTAACAGTTGCAGCAGGAACAACATGGGGCAGGGCCACATAGCCCAACACCACTGCCAAGGCCTGTACAGGCACAGTGTGACTTGGTGAAGGAACTACCTGAGCAGGGCACAGTCAGCAAAAGCCCGTACACAGTATGACCTGCCCTTGGCAAAGAGGCAACACAAGGCATATGCACTGACACAGTAGGTACCCACAGATTTCCCCTCTCTGACCTGCACACAGTACAATGGATGCCAAACATGACACTACCTGTGCTTGGCCATGTATAGGAGGTGCACTGTGTGAATCTGACATAGGCAGCCCTCCAGCACCGTCCTCAAGTCCAGAACACATCCAGGGTATGTCTATTGATGTAACAATTGGCAGTTGTATTAGAATGTGTATTTACCCATTGCTATGGTATGTATGTGAGCATACAAGTCACTGTGGTGGTCGAATGTTAGGGCAGCAGACAGTACACATCCATAGTGGCACCATGACCTCTGTAGCACATACGGGGGTCACAATGGTAGCCAGTAGTACACATGGTGTCCTTACCCACTGCAGATTATGGGCTGACCATCATGTGTGTCCGTACAGCCCACACACATTCCATGCAGCTGGACAGATGTGGACCAATACAGACAAATGATATACAATGGCCTATGGATATGCCCAATGAATGACCCCAACCCCCTAAGACACACACAGACTACAGCAGGCCAGGTAGTTTGATGTAGGTTGTGTAAGCTAGGACGTCCAACACCACTGTGCTGGTATTTAAAGCTGGGAACTGACGTACATTGGTATCCCTCCAACCAGCAAATTAGGTAGGTCCACACACTGACATGCATACCAGTACAGTAGCGGCAGATGTGTACAACTGTCAGCTGTACCCCCCATCAAACCTACACATGTGAGAGTCATGTGCGCCACCCACGGTGCTGTGTAGGACTGTGGTTGTGGTTGGATGTCCCCCCACACTATGCAGACATGTAGCAACTGTCAATGCCACATGACCATTAGCTACCCTGCAGACACAACATGACACCTGTCTGTGTAGAACGGAGGGGTCAGCAACACAGTACTAACTATCTGGACATGTGACACATGCAATTCAGTTGACCATACTTGGCATGCTCACACACATGATGGTATGACGGTAATGTTGGTCAACAGCATGTGTAACAGTCATACTGGGCATGCTCACACACTGAAACACAGGACAGCCAGGCATGCATACACCAGTGGTCCGGACATATCTGCCAGTACATTGCTATACTGTTGGATGACTGCACTGTATGGTGTGTGTGTGGTCTATTGTCTGTACATATGCCATGGTCTATTGTTAATTCACATGAGCTATGTGCATAGGGTACTGCTACCAACACGTGAATAGGGTGGTTCTTTGTTTGCGGACAGACCGACGTCTTTGGATATGGACTGGGTAAGGCACATTCCAGCAGGTGGGAGCGGTTGTGGGTGGGTTTGCACAGTGTTAAGCACTGCTGACCTCTGGTCACAGCACCTTATACCCGTTTAGACTCCACATTTCTTTGACAGTGCACTACTGGCATACTGGTAGACAAACACGCTTACAGCCGCTTGCTCACTTACATTTCTGCTTTCATTTGTCACTCAAGCTGGGTGTGTGCAATCCCTTGTGATGTGTATTACATCAGACTACATGACTACAGTATCGGGTATGTGTAACCATTTAGTGACGGCAGGTGTTCAACTGTACGGACACGGTGGCCTGTCCAGTGACGTAATCATATTATATGCGTATTCCTCATACGATCTGCTCCCATCTGCCTGATACATGGGAACCGATACTCTGCAATGCTGACATGTGACTATGATTTTGTTAATGCAGCTGTCTGCCGAGTCATGCTACCACATACCTACTGTGCATTTTCCACCTTTCAGATTGCACGACGGGAGACTGTAGGAGTGACACCTTTCCCACTTTGCATGGGACAGTCCCTCATTAGGCATATCTCATGTGACAATACCAGACCTCTCTACCAATCAGGGATGCATTTCTACAGAATCAGGGACAGGTCAAGAAAAAATCAGGGACACTTTTACAAAAGTAGTGCTATTAACTTGAAACATTGACAGAATCAGAGCATATGACTTAATACACATTTTGTGAAGTAAAAGAAGTTTATAACTTTTACTTATTGTCATTAGTCATTAAGTGTAATTCACCACCTTTCCTTCAAAAGTCATTAATTTTAGGAGGGATTAAGAGGGACAGAGTTAAACTTTCAGTCAAACTCAGGGACGTACCTGAAATTCAGGGACAGTTGAGAGGTATGGTCAATACTCTAGACATTGCAACTGTCCTGATTAGGGGACATTCTCATGTTGTACGTGTCTGTACTGGTTGCTTGTTACAGGTCTTGTATACCTGACATGTTGATATGTTATATGTAGCAGCATAAGCAACTTTACTGCTGCTAGACTACACTTTGATTTGTGCCGATATGTATATTTCTGCACTATGCAAGGCTGTAGGTATGTTCTGCCCTGGAACGTCTGACATTTCTACAGAGCAGGTTCCACTTTGGCCATTCAGAATGGTGGCGGCCCTATAGACCCTATATGTAGAGCTATCACATGTATCAAGGCAACACATACCCACAGCCAGTAGTAAACTGATGACTTCCACGGTTTGCATATGTTAAGGTTATTCATGTAGCATTATAACTGATAATACTGTTTCCTATTATATGTAGCTGTTTCTGATACAACAAATTAATTTCTGACACCACTACACACACTATATAGCCTCCATTCCCAAACTCACAGGCCATGTGCCATAACTGTCATTTTGCAGGACACAACTGCCCAGACGGGTGTGTCCCTCGCAGGCGTACAAGTGTTGAACCACTTATATTATGCTATCATCTTCCTAAGGTGGTCAGCAAATTATGCACTTTCCATCACTAGCAGAACTCACATACCAATGGGTGTGAATAAACACTGTATCAGGAACAATGCATAACACCCTGTGAGACACATTTAGATGATGATTGGTTCTATTAACCAGACACATTTACAGTCACAGAGCATATGTATTCATTCACGTTTGTCAAGGTACATGCTGTTTATGACTCTTACATGTTGTCATCTTTCATTACCTGTATTCCACCAACTGTTCACCTAATATCACTAGTTCTGGAAGTGTTTAGTTGGACTTTGTTACATTCTGATACATAACTATGGACGTCCATGCTAATCGGGTACACAGCACTGATGTGGTCTCTATTTATTCCCCCAATGGTTCACAGACTATCCTGTAGATGTGCTCTTCAGGTTTGGGAGGTGTAGGCGTATGCTATGCCCACATAGGAATATTAATGACTTCCACTGGGTGGGCCTACTACATCTCTGCCAACCAGCACCTGCACACTTAAGCCCATTATTACATACCCATGGTCGACCTACCTGGCACCTCTGTACAGCAGTCATGACAAATACTTACTGCAAGTGCAGCTAGGGTATGAGCACACCCCTACACATTGCCCATTCTCCCCGTCTCGGGACACATGTCATACGTTTTGTCAACCCATGTATTATCACACTTGCACAACCTACTGTTCCATGTACACCTACATCCTGCTCATATTAGTGTCAGCAGATTCACACACACCGTGAATTTTTCGGGTCCCGCAAGGGACACCGTTATCCATGTTTAAAGTGTAGACCTTGTAGAACTCTCCCACTGGTCCTTTCCTGCTGGTGTTTTGGACAGCGGCAGTGTATTGACCTGTATTGCCTTTCTGTATGTCTGTCTGGCCTAGCTGGGCGATGTGGGGGGTACAACATTTATTTATTGGACCTCCCAGTCACATATGCCCAGGCTGTAAATATGTTACCCCTAATTGCTGTGAAGTAACCTATTTCTGTACATGTGTATATCTACACTGACATATATATTTTGTTTTGTGTGTATGTGTATATATCAATACCTGTTGTTTGTGTATATATATATATATATATTTATGTATCTATCTATATATATCCATAGTATATCCTTGTGTGTGTGTGTGTATATATATATATATATATATATATATATATATATATATATCTGTATGAATATATATGTGTATATAAATTATACGTTTTTATCTATATATACATCTGTGTGTCCGTTAGCCTATACATTTCCCGGACATGGACACTTACACATGTGTATTGGGTTTTATCTCCGCTTCAACAGTGTACTATTGCCTTAGTCATTATGTGATCAGTATATTGCACATTATACAGCGGACAGATGTCACATGTTTTTCATGTCTGGGGTGCCGCTGCTAACTGGGATGTGATACAGTGTCATTCTACCTATTACTCGTATGCACAGCCTATTTTTCCTGCTACTGTGTTTGTTTCTGTGTACATTCATATTATTACTGTTGATAGAATGAGTGTTTGAGTTACTGTGATTGTACGCCAACATATTGATGTCTTCATGTAGTTGTGTCTTTCTGCTTTTCCCGGTTTGGGGTTATCACAGCAGAACTCCGTTCCGCTCATGGGTGGCGTATAGGTTTTACATGCCAGGCTGCCAGCCCTGACGCACAACGTCCAACAACGATACGCCCATTCACGCATGTCTCCATGCAAATTATGCTCTATCTGGGAATCACACCTACATATTAGCTGATGTCAACGGGCCACTCCATTGCACCCGGCACAACATACCCTAGCACTCCTGTGTCCATAATCGCATATCCATAGTTTCTCCTGCACACCCGTGTTGAGTTTCCATGCATAACAGCCATTATACACCTGATCTCGCAGCCATGACACACCTTTATACATTGCCCTCTCATGAGCATTTGGGCCCTACACACATTTTGTACCGCCTTGTGTATTCACAGGCTCACCATCCATTCATATTTGCACATACGTGCCTTTCCTGGTGTTATGGATTACGAATGATTTGCAGGTTACAAGTGTAGGTGGTCGCAACATGTACTACATTCTGTCTGTTTACAATGTTGACGTAGCACTTTAACGATGTTATGGCCACTGGTATAACCCTGTCTCTGGTGTGAAGAGTGGTGCTCTACTCACACTTGTGCAGCTTTATCTGACATATGCTGCGAGCACTTTATAATTCCTTACTTGCTCTGGATTCCCTTCACAACCCTTATGTTTGCTTTTGTCTTTCAGCATTCCTTACATATCTATATATATCTATATATATATGTATGTATATGTATATATATATATATATATATATATATATATATATATATATATATATATTTATATATATATGTATGTATATGTATATATATATATCTGTATATCTGTATAAATGTGAACATGTTTCCCTTCCCATTTGACTATTTCATTCATTTATAGATACAATGAATATTATTCCGGACATCAGTTATAAATTCACTACAGGTATGCAATAGTCCTGTCAACAGATGTGACAGTTGGTTGGTGTACTTATGTGTACGGACTTCTGTGATACTCGGGGACTTAATTCTACAGTGACAGGGACAAGGCTATGACTACTCAGGGACAATCATGGACACTTCTACCATATTAGTACTATTAACTTGGAACGTGTTGACAGATTCGTAATACTACTAATTTTCTGCTGTTAAATGCATCTATTACTCTTCATTGTTGTAAGTAGTCATTCTCATTCAACACCTTTCCTCCAAAGGTCACTGGCTTTGTGAGTGGTTAAGAGGCTGGCCAGTTATTGTGCGAATGCTCTGACCATTGGTAGCATTGACATTGTCATATGTACAGGTTGGGATATATTCTGGGGACTAGGGTTGCCACCTTTTCAAATGGTCAAGATGGGACATTTTCGGAACACACATCAGATTTTACAGGCCGACACATACCCACGGTCAGTACAAAGGATAGAACTTTACTTATTTGCCTACATAAAAGCCTATTCTTGTAGCGGTTTAGTTGCTTATTCTGTTTCTTGTAACATTTAATTATTTTAGATACAGAAATAATTATTTTATGCAACTACTACATAACGTATGGGACATAATTATGTCCTACAATCTCAGGACATTTGCCATTTTTAATATTTTTTGTCAGGACACAACTGTTCAAAGAGGGACTGTCCCTCGCAAAGTGGGACAGATGGTAACCCTACTGGGGACACCAGATTGCTTGGACCAACACATAGCCACAGTCAGTGCAAGTTTAGAACATTCATTAGTTTCCTAGCTGTGAGCCTATACGTTTAGCACTTTTGTTGTTTGCCTGTTTCTTGTATGAATTACATTTATTCTATCCTGACTTGACCGCTTTAGGCAATTGTTACATGCAGTATGGTACATAGTTATTTCCTACAATCACAGGACATTTGGCATTGTATCATTGTTGGTCAGGTCACACCTACACACACATTAATTGTCCCTCACACAGTGGATCAGGGGGTATCCTGTTTATGTCAGTGCCTTCATCACCCTTATACCATGTGTCACTATGCGAATGTGTGCAATATATTCTCTCGCTTATTCGTGTCGGGACACGTGCATCACAGGCAGGTGTTTGATCCTGGGTAGTAGGTTCTGCATGACCATCTAGGGCTGGACAGTCTTGTGCACCACTACTGCACATTCCAACTTGTGTCCAGATGTCTACAGGACTGGACATCGTGTCTTCATACCCATTCTAATGTTTACACAGGTTACTTATCCCATGAGGGATATCCCAAAAATTTCACAAGACTGATAATAACAACACGGATACCGAACATTCTTCTGGTGTTACGGAAATGTGCTGGGGGTTTTACATGCAAGGGATACATAGTTTGCAATCCTGAAACTGCCTAGGGTGACACTACCTACTACATATGCATAGTGGTCACTATGTGTAAATGTGGCTGCACCAAACTAGTAGGCCAAGTATGGCTGGATTTGGTGGACGTTCAGGTATGGGGGCAGGTTGTGTGCTGTGGAGGGGATGCTGGGTAGTCCATTATGCATCCAGGTGTGTTGCATTTGATATGGCCAGTTCCATCAGGACCAATCTGTGGGTATGTGCCGGTGACATGTCTGTACATTTGTATCGCACATTTTAATATTCATATGTTTGTGGGATTGTGTTCTACAGTATGGCCTGTCTGGTTGTATTGCAGATTGTTTTTCTGCTTCACCCTCTGCTCCCTCATACACCTCTGATTCACCTATTCTGCATACGACACAGTGTCGCCTTTGAGGATTATACCATTACCCATTCTCCCCCACGCACATATTCCTGACACTCCATTCATCACTGCTTTGGTTGATGGCCCATGACACGGTCAAGGTAACACATTGCATACCCTACATATGTCAGGTACCTGTATGGTTGTGTGGACTACCCTGCCATGTTTGACTTTCCACATGCTATACTTCACTCACATAGGTACACACCCATACTTAACTTTCATGACATGGTTGGTATACCCAGGTAATACCCGTTCAACTGTGACACATCCTGACAAGTTTGGCTTGGACTGCAGATGTGCGGATTTTGGCCGACTGTTCTAATCATTGGTAGGATGCCACCTTTTCCTATGTCCAGGATGGGATATATTCCGGACACATATCCGATTGTACTGGACAACACGGACCCACAGTCAATGCTATGGATAATACTGTTCCTTTCAGCCTACATGTTGCCTTATTGTTGTAGCAGTTTATATGCTCCTTCTGTTTTGTTTACATGCTTATTCTATTTCCTGTCACATTTGGTTTGTGAAATATGGACATACCTATTGTATGTGACTATTACATGCGTTGTGAGATATAATTTGGTCATACGGTCGCTAGATATTTACATTTATCATGTTTTTTGTTATGGACACATCCACCCAGCTGTGTACCCTCCCTCACAATATAGGTCAGCTGGTGACCCTGACCATTGGGCTGGATGTACCTATTGGCAGCGCGCTAACATATGATGTGTTTCACTTCCACTTGGTATAACTATCTACACTGCGTTGGACTACGGGCATACGGTTTTCAATGTCATTTGTTCGCGGGATAGAGACCCGTTATTCCCTACCGTGCATTTGTGTTTGCTTTTTTATTTTGTGTTCGCAGGAACTGTCTTGCATGCTTTTCATACATTTCAGTATCCACAGACACTGACAGATGTGATTACTATTGCTTGCAAATTGTTATACGCAAGCATTTTAGGTTGCACGTCGACAGCTGACATTTCCACACCTCCGTGCTGCACTTCGACATGCCCTATGCACTCGCACTCCTTTCCTATGCATGTGGCTGTGGCGGCAGCGTGCCTTCATTAATATGCATTTGGAGCTACTGCTCCATCTTCACTCTGCACGGTCGGTGCAAGCCTAATGCCGGCCTTGCACCGAGCTTCATGAATCCCGGGGATATCTTTTCAAAAAACATTGTTTGGCAATACATAAACAATTATGATAATTTACTATTGCACCCCTTTGCCAGATTCATATATGATGGAAGGGTATTAATGTGTCATAAAATAAAATAAAAATCTGACTGCTATAATATAGCAAACAGCATCCTTTATTTCCCTATGAAAGATAAAAAAACATGCATTCACATGTAATAATTGCCATTACCATAACTGGATTCTTCCTGACACATTACTACTGTTAATATGGAGTAATAAAAAGTAATTGCTGTTTCTGGGTATTGAACCAATACACAGTTAAACTGCTGTTCTCATTGCTTAATGCAAACAGCAAGAGTAATTGGAGAAGGAATACATGCTTGAGATGAAGGTTGAGGAATGCCTGCTCAAGATGATAGTGACTGAGTGAATGAAAAGAAACTTCCTGGCCGGAATTTGGATCTGAGTCATTCTTTCCCAGTGCCTCTGTGGGATAAGTTAATCTCTCCTGGTGCACCTCAAGGTTTTCAGCTATTTCCTCTGCAGCTGTACAGTACAAAAAAAAGAGAGATATATGAAAGTATAAAGAGTACATGCTTTGGCTCCCTAGATCATTAATGTCATATCATAATCAGGTGATGGGTCAGTATACCTACACAACTGAGAGGTGTTTGTGATCCTAAAGTCAGCCTCCCATTGGCTTAGGAGGTTCTGCTTGCACTTCTTAAAAACATCATTACAGTGGTGACAACATTGTTCTCCAGTGTGTGGCATGCCAATTGCACTGGAGACAGACTTGGTTAAGCTATTCCAAGGCTCAGCCTTATACTGAGACAATGTATAATCCCTGCGTAGCAGCTGATAGCTGTAGAGCTTCACGAGGAGTGCCACAAATACACCCCACCTTTGAGATCTAAATATAGCACCATTATTTCCTTTGCCAGCCATGTCTGCAAAAGTCAAACTAACAAAATGTGAATGACCTGGTACCTAGTTCAAATCTTGCTATTAACTGGTTTCACACAAAAATGCACAGTTTTGCCAGCTGCATTTGTGCAGTTGAAAGCAGAATGATTCCTTGGCAGACACATTGACACTACTTGCATCACATAGCAGTAAAGGTGTGAAATGCGGCATCGAGCTTTTCCATATGTGCTGCTCAACATAGTCACATGGGTGCAAATGTTCAACAATGGACTGCTTAATGGGATGGCTTTTAATCCTTGTAGTTTGGAAGGATATAAGAGGATGGATTGTGACTCGTTGTGATATTGGAGCTTAAAAATGTTGCTGTATGAGCTAAGAATCAAGCTCATGTGGTAAAGTATGCAAAAAGTGAAAGTTAGCTTCTTAAACTGAAATTGTCACAGGACAACTACCTTTTAAGCATTGAAATTAGAGATATACTAATTTTAGAGTGACTGGAGATACACTTCAAAGAGGCCTGTATTTGTGTGATTTTTGATTAATCCAGGAATGAATTCTTATGTAAAAGTCAGTATTTATGTTTGTAAATAGATTTTAGATGGATGCAGTTGAATGAGATGAATAATACAGGTTGAGGTATGTTACACACATACTTCACAAGACATACCTGTCTTAAACACATAGATAGGATATGTGATTAGTCATGATGATTATAACAAAAGTATTGTGCCCATCATACAAGTGCAAGAGAATTTTAAATTAAATGCCATCATTATTGTGATGATGTTAAGTATTGCCAGCTATGCCAGCAGAAGTAGGGCAGTAGATGTGTAAAATATGCCAGCATACACATAACAGTATGTCCTGCTAGACAGAAAAGAAGCATACATGTATGGCAGACTGTACTATTGTAATGGACTAAATGTATATATGTAGCAGAGGATATTGGAAGAGAAGAGGTTAAGCTCAGCCCTAGTTAACTTTTATAAAAATATTCTGTAATTAAATTACTTAATTTAGGCCATAATGATTGTATCTTACAATTCTGATTGCAGAGAGATTGCAGAGAGAGACAAAATGACTGTGAAAACAAAGGCTAGGAATCCTGCTGTATTGTCCTTAGTGGAGAACTAATTCCTACACTGGAAGGGTGGAAGTCCTGAAATGGTTTTATGGTTTCTAGATGCTATAACACATCTTAGCAAAACTCGCTCTATCTGTGTGTATGGTAACATATGTGCAAGATTCTGGTTCAGTTTCTATTAAAGGGGGGTAGTATGGGAACCAGAAGTCAGATGACCTGATGTTTGTGATGTCATTCTGTAATCCACAACTGAAAGGATGTTTTAATAATAGATGAGACAGAAATCTCAGGGCAGTCAGTTTTTGGAACGTGACATAGAAGGATCACTCACCCACTTCATCTTGCCTTGCTTTAGTAAGTAACCAGGGAATAGTAATTCTTTAGATCATTCAAGAAAATATAGTGAGATTAATTAAGTACTGTTTTAAGTATCTGTGTGAATCTATTCATCTGTGTTATTTTAATATTTCCAGTGATTGGAACTCTACTCTGGTGTTTATTGTAAATATATATTTAGTATTTTCATGTTCTTATATTATTTATTATTAAATGTATTTCAACATTTCATTGTGGCTGGTCCTTTAGATAATATTCTAACCTTTGAGACTACTTATATTTATTTGATGACACTGTGGCTGCTCCTGAAAGCCTTGCTGCTTGGTCAACATTACCATTTCTATTAATATTAACTTTACTCAGTATAATTGGGTACCCTTGTAAGAGCCTTAGAGAGCATTCTGGTGGTAGTAATTACCTTATAGTCTTGGCAGAGGGGCATAGCTAGTAAATCCCAAGTGTGTGTGTGTGTGTGTGTGTGTGTGTGTGTGTGTGTGTGTGTGTGTGTGTGTGTGTGTGTGAAAATCAAATCTCAAAGAGTATGTGTGTCAGCTACTTGGAGCAGGGACACAGAGCACTGGTTTCACAGAGAGGGTGGTGGAGGACTTGGCCTGGGATGTTCAGCTGAGGACTCAACTCTGTAGCTATGCCAGTGAGAATTCTTATTGGAGGCCTGGAGAGAGACAGACAGAGCAAGAGAGAGAGAGAGAAAAACCCAGATCCTGAACTGAGTCTGTTCCCTGTGTGCTCTTAAGGGAAATTGTCCTTTGTGCAATGAGCTATGCATCTGGAATAATAATTTGTCCTTTATCATGGTATAACTGAAAAGTGGTTTGCCACTGTTTTATGGTCACTGCAAAGTCATTGAGTAATGCAGGGTGTATCTTATACATTTTAAGCACTCTTTTATCCATGAATGTGGGATACTGTCAAGTGTTTTTTTTTTGTAGTCTATCCATGCCATACTTAGATTCTTTCCATTTTTACAGTTCTCCATTATGACTTTATTTAACAGCAAAGGATCCCTTGTTCCATACGATTTTCCTTTATTACCCTTTTGTTTTATTGCCATATTTGAGTTTTCTTCAAAATGACTTTAAATTCTGTCGGCATTAATTCCAGTATATAGTTTATATGTCGTCAGAAAGCATGTTATTGGTCTCTAGCTTTTAGGATAACTCACAGGTTTGTTCTTAAGTAGGAATATTGTTTTTCCTGTTGTTAACCAGGCTTGTGTCTGTACAGGGTGTGCATATAAATATTCTTACTCATGGCTAAATCTTCATGTAAATATGTCAATACATCTAGCCAGAAGTTAGGTACTGCATCTGGGCCTGGGGTTTTCCAATTGAGAGCTTTTCTTACCTTTCTCTCAATCTCTTTGTCCATTACTTCATCCCCTTAGCTGCCTTCCTCATGTTCTTTAAGGTAGGATCTCACAGGTGATGCTCTCTTAACACTTTGTTAACCTCCCCAGTTCTCCTTGAAAAAAACAGTATTGTACCTTTTGACCACTGTGTCATAAATTCAGGATTGTTAGTACTATCTGGCCAAGAAAAGCACTCTACATTTTAACAGATGTGGCTCAGCTTTAAGCTTGCTGCTGCTAACTAGTTCCCCCTTTGAAAAAGCAAGAACACAATTCTCTAGTGAATGCATGGGCAGTGGATGAATTTCCCACAGCTGCCTTCTCCATGTTTGCTCTCTTACATCTCTATAAGTCACCACAGATAAGGTACTGCATCATCAAAATAGTTTCTTAATAAAATTTCTGCTGGGATATCAACAAACACTTTGACCTGTTTGCTTGTATACACTTTTTCAGTCCAGGAAAACTCTGGCCAATGGCACCTGAAACCATGTCTTTCCCAAAGTTCTTACTGGAGTGGAATGTCTGGGCAAGCACTGTTCTTTTTGAACCACTGCAGACTTAATAATAGTTATGTTTGTTACTGCATTCCATTTGACAATGGCATCATTTCCAGGTTAGGATGCAGCCCTAATGGTAGCAGTGGTTGCCTACAAACACTCACCAGTGCCATAGTCTGCTTGCTGACACCTATGACTTGTTCTCCATTTTGTTATTTGGAGCATTTGTGCCATGTGTGCCACATTTGTATATATTGAAAGCTCCCTAACCTAGGCATGAACTAGAACCAGCAGCTTCAATGCTCATCTGCTAAACCAGCTGGGATGACAGAGAACCCCTCAATGTGTTTTCTTATGTTAATGCATAGGGAATGGTATCCCCTCATTGTGTATTAATGTTTGTTATGCTCCCAGTCTCTCAAAAGTATTCCCATAACCTCATTTAAAGTACTAAGTGATTGCTCCATTACCAATGTCTCCAATATTTCAAAAATAGTGTATGTAGCCCAGTAATCCTCAGATGTTATTATAATAACAGAAACATTGCTTTAACAAAGTATAACATTTGTATAAATACTCTCATTTCAATACAATGTTATAAGATCATATCTTCACTGAAAATCAGTGAAGGCAAACAATAAACACAGCTGAAATGTACATACCTCAGGTAATAATACTGATAAAGCTGAAGAAATATTTTCATTGCACTAAAATTCCATCCCTCAGGAAATCTTAATATTAAGTGATTTCAGCAATGATTAGCAAACTGTAACAAAGGAATCTACCCACAATGCCATCAACCTCTGACAAAACAGTAAGAGAACACCTGCTTTAGATCGGAACCTGACTAAAACCCAAAGCAACATCATTTATATAGCCTCACTCCCTGACACCATAGGTTCATAGGTAAGTACTAGGCTAACTGCCCTTGCAGGCCATTTTAAGCCTAGCCAGTTTCTCTTTTTTGTGCTTAGATTAACCTATCCACTTAGGTTATCTCTTACCTCACAGCCAGATCACCCATCTATGGACACTGTGTATAAAAATAGACACTGTACTGTAGTTGCTCTACTCATTTGCTCTTGATTATTCACACATATCTTACTCTCTTCTCTCACATTGGTGATTATTTAAAACATATAGCTATGTCTGTAATGAGTGCAATGCAAATAAGGTATTTTTGTAGTACAACAGCTCTGCTTAGCTGTTCTTAATGCTCAAGAAACTGTATTTATTGTATTTTATGGTTTAATAGCTAAGACTACTTATTCATTGCTGTAATGTGTACTTTTTGTCTTCTAACCATTAATTGGTAGTTGTTTGTAATCTTTTTATTAAATTTGTTCTCCTCTTTCTTACTTGTAACCTTTTGTAAACTTAATATATATTGTGTGAAACTTTTCTCCATGGGCCTCAGCTGAAAAGGGGCCTTGTGGCCAATCAGACTAAACCAGTAAACAAATACTAACAAACAAACAAATAAATAAATAACATCCTCTCACCTCACTGTGAATGTAAGTACTTAGTCTGGCAATAAATTCACTGGCACTACATTCTATGTTATTTGTTTGTTCTTTTATATTTTCTGTAAGCTTTATATGTACATTTATAACTTTGAAATCATGCATACTTTGGTTTCACATAATTTATACTATTCTCATTACTAAACCTGTTTACAACATGTAAAGCTCTGCCAACGAGCAAAGGAGTTAAAAGCCTCACCTACTGCCACTGGTCAATCTGATATCTGTCTATATTTTCAAATGCCTGAATAATACTTTCAAAACTGTCCCAATCCTTACAATGAAGAAACAATTTAGTACTGATCTTAGATTCTAGGGCTGGAGGTCCTTCTGCTTACTTTCATCTGACAAAGGTGGTGAATCTCCTTATTGTGCTGATACTGTATATTCCACGCTGTGGCGTTGAATTCCCCCTGCTCTCATTTTCTTGAAACTTTGAGCTTTTTCATTCTTTTGAGTGCCAATGACATCTAATTGCCAGGTGCAGTGCCCTTTTTCTACATACTGCATACTTATAACCCCTACGGGGCTGTTTCTGGGTTCAATGAACTGAGCTTACATTGCACTCAAGATAGCTGTCAACTTCTTCTTGTTCAGGGTAAAATGTGGAAGCCCCCTTTGCAATCATTAGTCATCTGTGCCTTGGTTATAATTAAATATTCTTCAGAACTCATTTTGTGCCTATTTCCTAACTATTATGATGAAAAAAAAATTACTATATCATACTATATACTGTATATTTACCTTGTGTCTTTGAGGGTAATCACAGTGTTCAAGAAAAATATTTTTTTTGGGGTTGTTTTTATTAATTCATGATGATGGCTTAACAGTCCTAGAATAATAATCTGCTGGAAATTAAGTCAATGTACTAAATATCATCTAGAAATGGTGGTGTAGTCTTGCCAATGTGCATGTTGTATGAACTCGGACTTAGAATATTATAAATAAGCAGGAAGTGTGTGGCATGCTCCCTGCAAAACCACTTTTATTTGGTTTACTCCACTCAGAGGTAATCCTGGAGCATGCTCAGTATATGTTATCATTTGTTGTTGTTTCAGCATTTTAACATCTTTATTCTGGATGCCCTACACCTATGGAAATGTCCTGATAGGTTGGTCAAATGTGCATATTGTTAAGAGCTTACCTGACTGGAAAGCTGTCAACAGTAGGAAAGATTGCAAAATTACACTGGTGGAAACAGGTGGTCGACACAATTCTGTTGGCTGCTCACCTTCCTCCTGGTTTAAATGAAGTTGTAAACATCAAATGTTTTTTAAAGTACAGAAAATCTGTTATTCATTCTGCTTGATGTATTAAGGGTTAACATTAGTGTTTTCCTGTTGATTAACTGTTTAACAAATTTGGTTTAAATATGGCTGCAATATTATGTGGTTGTTTGTTTCTGATGAAGTCTTCAGATGAATAACAAATTAATAAATTTGGTGTACGCCAAAAGAATTGTTGAGCACCTGTTTCCACCAGTGTACTTTTGCTGTTTCGTGGCTTCTCTCTGGTTCCTGGTTGTTTTGTTTTTTTTTCGCTGTTACTGGTGAATGATTGCTATAATAATGAATAATGGGTTTGGGGAATTTGCTGTTCCCTTTATTGTGTGATATCGCAAATAATCACCAGCCAATCAAAAATAAAATAAATGCAATGAAAAACAATGCTTTTTGCAGAGAAACCCTCCTGTACCCCCTACTAGTTATATATACTGAATCTAGGATTGCACTACAGTGAGAAAAGGGCAAATTCCCCAGTCTCCAATGTACTTCCATCTTGTACACATTAAAACGCAGGTATGTGTGATAAGATGATCCGTCATTTTTATACATTCGACAAACTGCACATTTGGCCAATTGTAAGTCTACCATAAATACATACATACATACACACACACACACACACTTATATATATATATATATATATATATATATATATATATATATATATATAGGTCCACTTCAAAACATTGAAATCTCATAACGTTGAAATTCATAACATTGAAAATTCAAAACACTGAAATCCCAAAACAATGAAACTTTAGAACATTGAAACTTAACTTCTGAAAACTAGATCACACATGTAAACAAGGTCCCCTCCACCTATAACAACACCTAATTAACAAACACACTTTCTGCTATATATATATATATATATATATATATATATATATATATATATATATATACATACCTTAGTAAAAACATGCAAAACAATTTAACTGATAGCCCATTATCTTATTGCATGCTGAGGTTGTGCAATTTCTACAATAACACAGACCCTATCGGGCATTATTGCTTGCTTAATTTGCATGACATATAGTTTATGTAAAATAGTTCCTCCACCTAATGTTTCAGACTTGGAATATTGAATGTAATTGACAGTGGAGAAAGTATTTTGCATGCAAAATATAAGTTATGTAAGAAACACACGCATGTGTGCAAACACACACACACACACACACACACACACACACACACACACACATATTCAACAGCATGTACAGACAGACAGACTCATGAACATATACATAGAAACACACATTCAGGAGCAAAGACAGGTAGACAAACACAGTCATATATGTATATACACACAAATATATATATAGTTTACTATCAAAATGTCACCGTGAAAAACATATTCTCGTACATAACATCAAAGGAAAGAGTGAAAGTTAAAATATCAGTAAGGTCACAATGTTAAATCTGCTGAATGAATTCAGTAGATTCAACATTGTCACAGAACAAAGCACGTGATGTCCGTATAGAAGCTCAGTTAAGTAAAACTCATACACCTCACATCATGTTTTTGCAGGGGGGGACAAGCCCCCCCTGCACCCCCACACCCCCTGCTAACTATATATTCCAACTCTGAGCTCACACTACAGTGAGCAAAGGGATGAATGTCCCAAACTGCACTGTACCATGATCTCTGTTCAATATTTTGAGTTCATATCTGCACATGTTGATATGTTTTGAATATGGAATGTTCAATTTTCCATCTGCAGAGCATCTCTGTTTGGTTATTTTATAGTAAACCCATACATATATATATATATATATATATATATATATATATATATATATATATATATATATATGGTTTCACTTCAGAATCCTGAAATATCACAATCCTGAACTTCATAATCCAGGAGCCCAAAATCCTGAAAATTCAGAATCCTGAAAACACAAAATCCTGAATCCCAAAATATACACAGGATACATATAGTGCATATAGACAACACAAACCATATGACATTCCACCAAATATAAGCAGAGGGGCAAACTGCCATGCACCCACCATGTGGCCGGCTACACCCCCCACACACCCTGCTACTTAAATATATCAACTCCAAGATTGCACTTCACCACATTGTCATGAGTTATGTTGTAGTATAGCAAGTTAAAAGGGAACATTACTAAGGTTACAACAGGCAGTCATGAAATGTGATGGTATGTTTACCATTTTTTTCCTGTGGAGTGCAATCTTGGAGTTCATATATTTAATTAGCAGGGGTGTGGGTGGTGCAGCCCACCACATGGGGGGGTGCTGGTGGGCTTGCCCCTCCCTGCCTATACTTGGTGAAAAGTGCTATCCTTTGTCTTGTATGTGTTTATGTGATTCCTTGTACTGAAATATTGTCATTTTTTGTGCCCTGCATATTTTCAGTATTTTGGGATTCAGGATCTTGAGTTTTCAGGATTTTGGGCTTCCGGATTATGAAGTTCAGGATTCTGAAGTGAAACCATATATATATATATATATATATATATATATAGATAGATAGATACACACACACACACACACACACACACACACACACACACACACACACACACACACACACACACACACATATACACATGCACACATACATTTTTGTGAGTGAAAACATTGGGATTCAGCAACTGTGTCTTTATGAGAAAATTAAAACAAACAAAAAAAAGAATGCATTGCCTAGCAAGTCTTTGCCCCCCCCCCCCCTTACTGTCTGTGATTTTAGTTCTTAATGGTGCTGCTTTCATTAAATTATTTGGCAGAATATAGCTGTTTTAAAGTCAATAATGCCAGAGATTAAGATTTTTATATTTACTTATTAAAAGCTCCCTGCTAACAGACTGCCTGCTGCAGTCAGTGCTGTCTCTCAGTCTCAGTTTCTCTTACGCACTGAAGCAAACACTGAAACACATAGACTCACACAGAGTTTTACTTCCTTATTTTATTTCTCTTTATCTTTTAATTTATCAATTGCTAAACAGCAAAGTACAAAGTCATAAATTTCTTTTTTTATTGTCTGAGCTTCAGTACTGCTTAATATGGTGCCATGAAGTGGCGGATTTGTTTTATTTACATGCATTACCTGTACATTAACACCAAACAGGAGAGAGAGATCATTCACCAATCAAAGTGGCGATGTACAGGTCACCCATTCTTGAATACTGTTTAACACCATAGCCAGTATTTTAAATGGTCTACCACAATGATGTCTAAAGTGATAAGATCTGGAAATTGCTAAAGCTATTTTTAAAGGTACAGAGGGTCAAGGAATCCATGATATGTCTGACAATAAGTTCCCATCTTCTACACTGCCAGAAAACATAATATAAAACACTATCTTGTTATTTCTTGCCATCTCTTTTTGTCATAAGTATCTCTGACAGTAAAGGACAGGACAACATTTGTGCTGTATAAAAACATTTAAGTGACTACCAGGTATATACATTGTGACTAAAACTGCCTTACAGGATAAGTACTTAACAAGTGAAGCTTGGATTCATTTTTACTGACTAAATAACTTTTTCAAATGTATATAACAATGCCTGAGTTGTTTTAAATATTTTTTCAATCACTGTTTAGCAGTTAGTGTGGATGTGTTTTTTAGAAATAAGTTAAAATTTTTGATATTTGTTTAGTATAATGATGTTAAGGGAATTGTTTTTTCTACTTCCTAATGCATACCAATGTCATATAAGAGGGGGGCAGACAGTAGGTTATCCCCTACTTTAGATAGGAATGACTCACATTATCACTGGTATAAAATGATCACATCTTTTATGCAGTTTAATACTTTAAAAATTCCTCTGTACTGTAACTAATGATGATTTGGTTCATTGTGTATCACATGTTTGATTGTATTTTACACAGCTGCACTACCACAAACATAGTCTCTCTCTCTCTCTTTTTCATGCACAAACACATTCACTCACACACACACACACGCACACACACACACACACACACACACACACACACACACACACACACACACACACACGCAGAGTTGCACTGCATATATGCATTACATTTTGTTTTTAAATCAGTAATAAAATGGGTTTATGCATAAAGTCCAACAATTTATTATTGGAAATAGACAATAGATTACAGAGGTGAGTACACCTAGTCATTCTATGTATAACCAGAACCAAGAATCCCATAAATCTGACATAGTAAGAAGAAATAAGTGTTTCATATAACAAAGCAGGTCAGTAGTTCCACAAGGAATTGAAATGTATCCTGTATGAACAAGAGAAGATTGTTTCAATGACAGCATATAGACAAATACCTTTAATAGAAACTGCATATAACGCCTTGAAAAATGGTCTTATAAAGATCTAAAGCCTGTATTAACTGCACAGGTCAAGTACAGTGTCTGCTTCTTTCATGTTTAAGCCATTTTCATAAGTATGTCATGATCTTTTTGCTGGGTGTTGTTGCAGAGTCAAGTACTCTATCTTTATGGATTACTTAGGGCAACTAAATGGAAATAAATAAATTACAGTAGCAATTCTGTCTAATATTTTCAAATTATTTCTATATCAGAATTTCTTATGTTGCGATACTTTCTGTAGCTTCTCATTTCTCCTCATTTTCTTCTCTTCCATTCATCACTTTCTCAGCACTACAAGGTTTGGTCCAATATAAATGTTTGGAAACTGCACATTATGAATATTAGAATGATTCAAGTAAGGAATTTTTCATGAAATGGATAACTTTTTAAGTAGCATACTAATACATATTATTTGTTTTGTTATCAAGCACTGCAGTGGTGGTGCTGCGGTAGCGTTGTCGCCTCACAATAAGACGTTGTCCTGTTCGATTCTCAGCTAAAGTGTCTTCCGTGTGGACACATGCATAAATAGGCGTACCTTCATTGAAGGTTGTGCATCAGGCCTGGCAAGTCGGTACGTAAAAATCTACTGCCAATCATTAGCGGACCAGAGTTCCGCTGTGGCGACCCCTAACTGGGAAAAGCCGAAAGATACAACAACATCAAGCTTCATATACTGGCTAGGACTCAAAAATCCAAGATTTAGCAGCTGAAACAAGATGTAAAAAACACAGCAATAAGAATTGCTCAATTCTTGTTTGAAGAAAATAGACACTGTAAATCTGCAGTGTATCATATCTGACATATCTATTAATTTCAGTAAGAATTCTCAGAACATGCTTTGCTGCAGTGTACATCTTCAATGCTTGAAAATGCCAGTAAAACTGTTGTAAATGCATGTTCCTGTCACCATGAATCCTATGTTTAGTATCGTTTTATCTCTAGCCAACAATCACTTCAACAAGGATGACTGCTACAACTCCAGTAGCTCCCTGAATATAGTGTAAACATTTCCAAATGTGTGTGTATATATATATATATATATATATATATATATATATATATATATATATATATATATATATATATATATATATATATATATATATATATATATATATATATATATACATGTGCATGGCATTTGTAAGTATTTTTGTGTGTTCTGAACTGAATGCTTTCTTTTTTTCAGTGTTTTTCTGCGCTGCACCTATTGAATGCTAGGATAGATGCCAACTTTCTCATAACCCATGGATAAAGTCGGTAATCTGAGAATGAAATAATGGGTACAAGACCTTCTGCAAATATTTTGCCAGCAGCATTTCTTGAGGTCCATTATGTAAGCTTCTACAACAAAAATCATGCAGTTTTCGCAATCAAAATGTTTTAAATGTTCCTAAGTCTATTATTCTTTAGAGAAGTCATCATTAAGACAAGCAAGTTTTTGCAAAATACATGAAGCATCACCCCAACAGGTTGTCTATTTCAGCACTTGCCGTTTAGTAAATTACAGGACAAACATTTTTATTCAGTGACTTCAGTAAGGATCAAAGCACTGTTTATCTAAAGTTAGTAAAGTTCTGGTGTTCATGATAAAACATCTGACTTAATATATACAAACTTCTCATTTGATTATAACTCGCCATAGAGACAGGAAGTTACACTGTTTGATTAAAATGCCTAAAAGATTATTAAACTGAAAAAAATCAAGTTTGCAATTCTGAGACATCAAAAAACTCTCACAGCTTAAATATGGAATGAAAAATCCAAGCCCAAGGTAGCTTATTTGTGAAACAGGCTTCCAGGAAAGCAAATGGGATATATCATGTTGCACTCCAGTCTTCTGTTTTACTTGAATGCTATCCATGTCACAAGACTGCTCTGGAGTTAGAGAAAATCAACAGTTTTATCTGGCACTGGCCTAGCAGTCAGAAGACAAAGAACAATATAACCTAACCAATTCTGTGGTGAGACAACATTTTTTTAGATTTGTTTCCTTAATCTGTGATGAGTCATGCAAGTCAGGACTTAGCATAGCATTCATATGCTTCTATTACACATTTTAAATCTGTACATTAACCTAGACTGCATGCCTATTTACTATGGGATGCTGATTTTTTTGTATGGACTGTGATATGTCCCCAAGATATGTAGGGACACTAATATGGAAAGCAGTCATCTTCACTCTCTTTTTCTGTAAAACCATACTGTTGTTCTCTGTGTATGTATGAGTTCCTGTGCATGTGTGTAAGTGTGTGAATGACTATATAAGCTAAAGTTCCTTTTGCATGCATTTAAATAGCTTAGATATCTTAGTAATCAATTAATAAGTTTCTATGAACCTTATTACTTTTCTAGAGTATATGGAATTACTTTTTTTTCAGCACATTACTATTTGTTTTGGATTGGTAGGATGCTCTATAACAGAGTAGCTCTTCTTAAGCTCATTCTGTCCTCAGAGTTGACTCTTTATGTGACTTTACTTGAGAGTTTCATTGTTCTGGGCTTGGGATGCATTCCCTCCCATACTGACAACTATGTACCTTTACCAGGAGGTGAGAGTGCTATGTACCTTCACCAGGAGTTGAGAGAGTGCTGTGTACCTTCACCAGGAGGTAAGAGAGTGCTATGTGCCTTCACCAGGAGGTAAGAGAGTGCTATGTACCTTCACTAGGAGCTGAGAGAGCCTGACAGCCACCACTGCTACACAGAAAGGTTATTTGAATGGACTGTGTCTCTACAATCCTAAAGCATGTGTCATACCAATTGATTTTATGTTTGATGTACACACCTGCACATGTGACATTGTCCAAGCTGAGTCCCCTTAATGCTAACACCTCTTTGCAATCTCCATTTACCCAGAGATTCTGCCACATGAGTTTACTGGCCCAGGAAAGAGGCAAGGAAGCTTCAACCAAATTAGTTATCTCCTATCTCAACCCAACTTGACAAAGTACCTGAAGAAATCGGGAGGGGGGGGGTCTACTACATGTTCTCATATGCTAGCAGTTCACAACACACTTGCTCATTACCCATTCATTTAAAATGCAGGTGATGTAACTCCCATTACCCTAATCTCCAGTACCTACTTAGCTCTTCCAGTGCCCTACCCTATAGAACTGTATAGCCCTACCAGAGCCTTAACAGTAACCATCAAACTCCCACCCAGTTCCTAGCCCATGCCCTCACTCTGCTAGCCTAAATCCCAAGCTCCATCCCTAAACCTATATTTCCCAATCACTTCCAAACCATAAAACTCACATCTTGCTCCATAAATCTAAAACTCCCTTCCCGTTCCCTAATCATAAAACTCCCTTCCCACTCCCTAATGCTAAAACACCTCTCCCACTCTCTAAACCTAAAACTCCCTTCCCAATCCCTAACCATAAGTCTCCCCTATCATTAACAAACCGTAAGACTCCACTCCCTAAACCTAAATCCTCATCCCAATCACTGCCCAAGTACACACCTTGCAGAATTAACCTGCTGCATTTTCCCAGAATTTACTTTAGTCGCCGGGTATATTCTGCAGACAAGTAGTGAACTTTTATTTCCATATTTAGCAAACCAAAAATATTTGATTCTGCTATCCTCGTGGTTTATTTTGTTTTTAGTTAAATATAATCAGGGTTGAAGCCTGATCCAGAAATGTAGTTTTTCAAACTTGATTCTGAAACCAAGTAAAGTGCTAAACTAAATACCAAGCAGAAAATCACTTAAAGTGCACAGAGTATAACATGAGCAATAAACTAACGTGATATAGGACATCACATAATGTGCAAATGAATGTTGGCTTTGTTAAGGCTAATTAGTGACAAACTATGTATTTATACTTTGTTGTCTGGGTTAGTCCCAATAGGCCAGTGGTGTCTTTTCAGGGAAGACAGGTGGAGATCTTCATACAAACTTGGAAAAGTTTGACCAGGACACTGAGGCATTCCCCTACTGAAGTTAGTCAATAGTTGGGTAAAAGAAAAGATTAAGGTGGGTAATGGTGTCAACCACGGCTGTCTCATGTGTACACTGCTAGTTTGTTAAGAGTGAAATGCAATTATAAGGAGCATAGAGGAAGCTGTTAAAGAAGCAGTATTTGGTTTCAAGTGAAAAGTGTTATTATCTGTGGATGATTTAGTGGAAAAGTAAAGAAAAAGTATGCATAGGTATAGTAATGAGGAAATTAGTCGAGAACTTAAAAAGTTTGGGTTATGTCTCTTCTGCTCTTACATGGATTATAAGGAGAGATTTAGCAATACTGTACTATAGTAAAAGCATTCTAGAGATGACAGCAAAATATTATTTCCAGTAAATACCTCTGCACAGTATTATTTCAGGGAAATAAAAAATGGAAGATAGTTTTATGCCTTTAAAATTTTATGGTATATATGTAAATAGAGTAGAGTTACTGGATGAAGTAATTCAGACATGGTTTTGGGATGACAGAATAATCCATCACAAATGCATAAAAACAAGAGAGATTGTACATTTATGTTGTACTAATCAATACATAGAATGCAGAGATATCCCTAAAACTGTTTTTATGGACAATTCGGAATTTAAGTGATAAAGTATTATGTTGCTGGAATTAGGGTCAGCCTGAATGTTTGATAAAATTGTGTTATGACTCAAGTAACGTTGCAGATGAAGTTATAAAATCTGCAGCATAGGGCAAGGTTATTTCCCACGTGAATAGGGATGATTCAGACATGAATAGGCAAAGTAAAGACACTGATATAAGAATGGGAAGATTTTTTAAACTGAAATCATGCAACCCTTGGAATCAATATGAAATTGTTGGTGTGGTGTGAGATTTCCCTACATTCCTTTGAAGAATTATGCAACATTTTTATTTATTTATTTGTTTATTTATTTATTTGGGGGGTGAAAAACTGATGGCATAGGTGTCCTGACACTGCAAAGTATTATTGGATCAGGATATTTTGCCTGAATAAGAATATCAGTTTGATAATGTCATGAATTCTGTTTCTGAGCAATACTGACTCATACAACAGGGACAACTTTCACCCAGATTTCTTGGTGGCAAAGTGTTGGGCAAGAAATCTTCTGAGATGCTGAAACATTTTTTTTTTTTGGATTGCAATCTAATCTTCCACAAAAATGTGTGAGGGCTGATGAATTAAGGAGACTATTAAACATTTTTTGTGCATGGACTGCCATGATTGCACTCCAAAAATGGTTAAATAGCTTCCTTGTTCAGTGATATTTTAGCACAAGCCTTGACCTTAACAATACACAGAAGATTTTTATCAATTGTTAAGCATCCCCCTTTATGTTGTTAACATTGGCTCTTTCACTAAAAACTCACTTTACCAGCAAGTAAACAGCAGCAGCAGGACATGAAATGCTTTGGTTTCAACTCCTGTTTCTGCCTGCTGTCTGCTACACTGCAGCCATTATTTTAAATCAAACTGCTTCCCTTAGACAAGGAATATGCAAGCTATCAACCACTTCCCCACTGCTTTACTGCCTTCTCTTGAGGTGAACTTTTTGGCATTCATGTGTCAAACACATAATATACTCTTTATGATTGAAGACCTAATCATAACCCACTATATTATGCCAGTGCACTCAGCCTTAGTAATAAGATTGATGAATTGTTTGCCCTAGCTAATGAATTGCTCTTTTCTGTTATGGCCATTACAGAATTTTGAATGTGTGGTACTTTTATATCCCAGGATTTAATACATTTGAATGCCTGAGAACTCAAACTTCCAGACAGAGGGTTGTGATTTTTGTTCACCAGTCTATTCCAGCAAAACTTTTGTTGACTAACCACTCAATGAATTAATTTGCTGTTAAATTACTAAGATTTTTTTTTAAACTTCATGATTAAATCTTATCTCTAGCTATTGCACTCTTAAACTGAATCAAAAACAACTTTCCTTGTACCTGAAATCTATTTTGATAGCTGGAAAGTGAATAATTTGATAATTGTAGGCAATGTTTTCTACTTGAATATTACATGGTCAAACTGGGTTTGTAACACAACTATTAAACATGAACTGTATGATTTAATGACATCACGAGTCTTGGTTCAAATGACTGATTTTTTCCCCATTAGAAATTCTATCACTTTAGATCTGCTGTTCTCTAATATTTACTGTAAAATTTATAACATAAAACTTTTGGCCCTACTAAGCAAGTCAGATCACTCTGCCTTTGAACTTACTGCTTACTCTCACATTAATGCCTATAAATTGGTTATTACAATATATGATTGCACAGAGCTTTGTGATGAGGTGGCGTTAAAGGAGTTAGACATTTTAACTGGACTACATATAATCAGCAAGTTCCATCTATGGTTTGGCACTCATTTGAAAATACATGTTTGCAAATATTGGATAAATGCAAACAAAGTTAAGAATGATGGCCATAAACATATCTCTCCACACTGATGGTGTAAAAAAAATAAAAAAAAATTAAGAAAAGGAGGAAAAAGTTCAATCTATTAAAGACATATTCTGTCTAGTTCTTCAAAGAAGGCATTTAATAGAATGTGTAAACAAATAAAAATACTTATTAAGACATTAAAACCATCATATGAAATATCCTTAACTAGTACTGTAGATACTAAAATGATTTAGAATTTTGTCAACAGTATTGAAAACATTAGTAATAGTCTTGGTTCAGTCTTGAATGAAGGAATTCTACTATGTGACAGTATTGATATAGTTAAGGCATGAATGATTACTTTGCTACATTAATTTTATCAGATAGTGAACAACTTGCTGAAAGTCAGATTCTAGATAAAGCATCTGTCACATGCCCAGCAATTACTGAAGATGAGTTGTTTCTCTTTTACACAAAGTTAAGAGTAAAAGTAGTATTGGCCCTGACTGAGTTTGAGGATTTTTCATTTTCACATGGCCAAAGGCAACCCCAGAGCTTTTCAGGCATCTGTTTTGGGTTCCATATTGTTTACCTTTCTGTTTTCATTTTAGTCTCTGATCCAAATTACTGGATGGCCATATAAATGAATGACGTCAAAACTGGAGCCCTTTTTAACAAGTAATGCTCATTTGTGATTTACAGTTCATGTTAAAGACCTATATGGAATGGTTTCACAATAATTCTTTAAAATTTAATTTCTTATAAACCGGTCATTGTAGTCAACAATGAGCTTGAAGCTAAGGTGGTGTGCATATTGGGACTGCTGTTTAAATCATTTTCAATGAGATCTCAAGCTGTCCTTGTAAAGTTATACAAATAAAATTTAGAGCTATAGCTGTGTCCCAAATATATCAGATACATGGCTTTTATAACCATTAATTATCTGTTCTGACAATTAGGTCATCTGGGTAATTAAGAAGTCATGATGACTGCA
Source organism: Protopterus annectens (assembly GCF_019279795.1). NCBI lineage: Eukaryota > Metazoa > Chordata > Ceratodontiformes > Protopteridae > Protopterus > Protopterus annectens. The sequence goes on along the minus strand of NC_056731.1, from coordinate 238,784,833 downwards.
CTCCATATAAGTATGGTGTCTATTGCCATGCTGTTATTTATTTACCAATGTTTATAATATACTTAATTCTGAACTTTGTAGATGTACATTTGTTTTCCAACATATAACAACATCAGTTCACACATCCAGTATAGTTGTGTATCACAAATGTCTATAGTGCCTTGACCGCTAATGACAAAGCATTTCATAGTTATCTATAATATTACTACAGTAATGCCTACTCTAGCTGTATATGTCTGAATAGTAACTCATAAATAACTTTTTTTACTTCATTCCTCCTAATAAACCAACCATTTTTGCTGCAGTCCCATTTGTTCAAGCCAAGAGGAATGGCTGTCCAAATGCTTACATGTTTTCAGTTATGTTTTAACACCTGTTATTTCTTTAGATTATAATGGCCAATAAGAATTAGAAGTTTCCGTATTGATTGATTCATTCATTCATTGATTCATTCATTGATTCATTCATTCATTCATTCATTCATTCATTCATTCATTCATTCATTCATTATCTGTAGGAATATGAACAAACACGGGCATTACCTGATTGTTAAGAAATATGTGCTGCATGGTAGCTTGGCCTGTAAGGGAACCAGCCAGCATGCTTATGCTTTGGCTTGCTGTGGCTTCAAATCAACATAGGGGAAACATGTCATTATAATGTTATCTTGGTTTATTTCATATATAATCAAATATTCTTCTCTACATTTTATTGTTTATTTTTGTGCATGGTTATGAATAACTTGGTTATTAACTGAATTCCTACAAATATATTCATAATCCATGATGTTCTGTTAATAGCATCTCTTTAAGTGCAGTGTTATGTGTGAAGCTTGCAAGGACTATTGTCTGACAAAGTTTTGCGCACTATAATACTATTTTCAAAAGTGCTATCAAATGCTGTTTTGTCATTTGTTATTAAATTCACTTCACCAACCACCTTGTCCTTAACTTTTGAGAGAGTCAGATAGTCAGAGTTACAGCTGAAAAGCGAGATACAGTAATCTATTCATTTGATATGTGATATGCGCTTTGCCAAGGAATATCTTTAAAGGTAGTCCTCCTACATACCTCACTGTGTTCCTTATGTGCAGCACCTATTATGTTTCTGTTAACAGAAGCTATGTGATACATGACACTGTCCCGGTGTCTGAGGGATGAGGTTTTTCCATTGCTGTTACTGGTTGTGATCACAGTGCTGACATTAATTAATTCTTGCTAATTATTTACCTGAATCTTCAGCACATGTTCATTTTTTGAACGCCTAAGCCACAATTCCCTATTAGTAGCCCATCCCCCATCCAGGTGATGTCATAGTCCCATGTCTTTTCACTTCATTCAGAATGCACACTCTCTGAGAAGATGGATTTGTTAGGTGCTAAGGTTTAATGTTCAGACATGCATTAGAGTTGCAGGTTTGAATCTTGTATTCTCCAATTTGTGTTCAAAGGTTTAAAAGCCTGTATGTAACATTTTAAAATGTGCCTGCACCTGTCGCCCTTAGGATAAGATAGCCTGCACCTGTCGCCCTTAGGATTCCAGATACTGGCTAAGGCTCTTGCCACCCCTATAGTGCCTTTTTTAGGCAAGGTTCAAATGACAAATTCACCACCGTAACAGGTACAAGCAAGCAAAATCTGAGGGTAATGCTACTCAATGCTAGAAGTCTAAACCTCAAAATGCACTTACTCGAGGCACTCCTTAAAATGGACAACATTGACATCTGTGCAGTGACAGAGACCTGGTTCAAAGCTCCAGAGAGCACCCATGCATTACCAGGCTTCAATTCATACCACACATTTCGGCCACCTAACCCAGAAAGAAGCACTAAAGGTGGAGGCGTGTCCATATTCATTAAGGATATCCACACGTCCGGGCTAGTTGCACAGCATAATGCATCCGAGATTATCCAAGTGCAACTAACTCTGGGCAAGACCGCAATCCAAATTGTAGCTTGCTACAGACCCCCCACCATGCCCCAGGATTCACACTCCTCATTTCTTGATACACTGGAAAGTATTAGGGTACTACCCAACACCCTAATAATAGGCGATTTAAACTACCCCACCATTAACTGGGAAAACTACTTATGTACCAACTCTTTTGCTCAATGTTTTCTAGAATTCATAAATTCCAACACCTTGGATCAACTTATTCACACCCCCACCAGGGGCAGCAATATCCTAGACCTGGTCATTACCAACATGGGAAACTGGTGTTCCACACCAGAGGTCAATTCCTCGTTGGTCAGATCCGACCACAAGCTAATCAGCCTAGACATCCACATCCCACCCCCAGCCCCAATTAGGGAAACCATCATAAAAAACTTCTCCAAAGCCAACTTTACACTTCTTAAGACAGAAGTGGCAAACTTCATGACACCCATGCAGGCGGACAATAGAGCTATGACTGCCAAATTCTACACAAATGCACTTTATAAGCACTTACATGAGTGCATGTATCATGCTATCCCTAATAGAACCAAGATGTTATCCTCCAAAAAAAAAGGAAGCCAATCTGGTGGACCTCTGCCATAAACAAACTCTACAACAGAAGAAAGAAACTGTTGCAAAAAAGAGTAAAATCCCATGACTGGAGGAACTCCCTGGTCAACCTCAGTAAGAAGCTGAGATCCCTCATAAAATCCTCCAAAGCTAGTTACGAAAACAAAATTTCCACTGACTCTAAAGACAACCATAAAGCATTCTATAGCTATGTCAAGAATCTAAATGGGAACACTCAGATCTGCACTGAGTTACAGCACAATGGCACTAAATATACAGAACCAACTGATATTGCCAACATCCTAGCAGATAGGTTCAGTGCTACCTTTACCCCCCTCTCACCCCCTAGAGGGCCCATCTTTATACTGGAAGAATGCAAAGTTCCTATAATCACAGCTGCACAGGTAAAAAACACACTCTCCAAAGCCAAGGACACAGCATCCATGGGACCTGACAATATCCCAGGCTGCATTCTACACGAACTACAGAATAAACTGGCACCCTACCTATGAACCATGTTCAATCATAGCCTCACCTCAGGCTTTGTACCCACTGAATGGCGCACCGCCATGGTTATCCCACTCTACAAAGGGGGAGCCACTACGGACCCCGGGAACTACCGCCCCATTAGCCTGACGAGCCTGGTCTGCAAGGCCATGGAACATATCATTGTGGAACTCATAAACAAAGACATTGGTAATCTCCAGACTCTGGATCCTACCCAGTTTGGATTTGTAAAAGGCAGATCATGTCTCCTAAACCTTATTGACCTCTTTGAAGCAGTCACCAAAGCCATAGATGAGGGTAAAATGGTTCACACAGCTTATCTAGATCTCGCTAAGGCTTTCGACACCATCCCCCACTCTGGAATTATAAATAAGCTCACTAAATTAGGTATAAATCCCTATGTCACAAGATGGGTTGCCAACTGGTTCATGGACAGAACCGACACTGTGAAAGTAGCAGATTCCAAATCCGGCATCAGACCAGTGACAAGTGAAGTACCACAAGGTTCAGTCCTGGGTCCTCTCCTGTTTGGTATCAGATCATAAACTAATCTCACTGGAAATTCACATCCCGCCCCCACCCCAAACAAAAAAGACCACAGTGAAGAACTTCTCTAAAGCAAACTTCACACTACTCAAGACTGGTGTGGTATCCTTCAAGGCCTCCGAGCCAGTGGAAACCACAACCCAAGCTGCGGAGGCCCTTACAAATGCCTTCTACGAACACCTCCAGGACTGCATGGATCAGGCAATCCCTAATAAAACCAAGACTCTTTCCACCAAGGGCAAACGTCCAGTCTGGTGGACCCCAGCCATAAACAAACTTTACAATAAGAGGAGAAAGCTGTTACATGATAGAGCAAAATCCATAAAAGAAGACACCCTTGATCATTATTAGTAAAAAAATACGAGCACTCATAAAATCATCCAAGGCCAACTTCGAGAGAAAAATTGCTATAGATTCAAAAGACAATCATAAGGCCTTCTTCAGCTATGTTAGAAACCTGGGTGGAATCTCCCAGATATGCTCAGAATTAGTCCAAAATTATACAAAAATCACTGAACCCACAGACATTGCCAACATACTGGCGGACAGGTTCAGTGCAAACTTCACCCCCCTCTCCCCCCAAAAGGAGAGATAACTATCCCAGCGGAGTGTAGCCTCCCAGACATCTCAAATGCGCAGGTAAAAGCTGCTCTCTCTAAAGCTAAAAACACAGCATCAGTGGGACCGGATGGTGTCCCCGGCTGTGTGCTACACGAACTCAATGAGGAACTAAACCCGCACATAAGGCAGCTGTTTAATCTTAGCCTTACCACAGGATACGTGCCCAAGGAGTGGCGTACGGCAACTGTGGTCCCACTCCACAAAGGCGGTGCCTCTACGGACCCTGGTAATTACCACCCCATAAGCTTAACAAGCCTGGTCTGCAAAGCTATGGAGAGGATCATAATGGAACTCATAAACAAAGACATAGGGGACTTGCAGACATTGGACCCGACCCAGTTTGGCTTTGTCAAGGGCAGATCATGCCTTTTGAACTTGGTCGACTTCTTCGAAACAGTCACCAAGGCCATTGATGAGGAAAGGCAGTCCATACAGCCTACCTTGACCTTGCAAAAGCTTTCGACACAATACCCCACTCAGGTATTATAGAGAAACTTACCAGCTTAAATGTAAACCCATATGTCACAAGATGGGTTGCAAACTGGCTAAAGGACAGAACCCACAGGGTCAGAGTTGCTGGCACCATGTCAGACTCCAAGCCAGTCACAAGTGGTGTCCCACAGGGCTCAGTCCTTGGCCCCCTGTTGTTCGGCATCTACTTCTCAGAAGTACAGGCAAACATAGGAGGACTATGGCTGACAAAGTTTGCAGATGACTGCAAACTGGGCGCCATAGTGGAAAGTACATCGGACACAGATATCCTTCAGAGGGGTCTCACGGAAACTGATAGCTGGTGCCAGAGCCATGGCCTGAAGTTAAATGCCAAAAAATGTATAGTCATACCCTTCGGGAAAAACAAGGTAACCCCAAGCTACCATATAGGAGGCAATCCATTAAGCACAGAAGAGGTTATCAGGGACCTGGGGACCCAGGTTGACAGTGGCCTTTCTTTTGACACTCACATTGCTAAAGTTGTTAGAAAGACCTTCTACATTGCCCACCTGATCATGAAGGGATTCACATCCAGATCAAGTGAGGTCATTGTCCCCCTGTACTCTTCACTTATCAGACCAATGATCGAGTACAATGCCCCATTCGGGATGTATCTCACCCGACACCTGCAGCAATTGGAGAGACCCCAAAAGTTCCTAACCAAAAGGATAAAGGGATTCCAAAATCTGTCATATGCTGCCAGACTGAAGAAACTCCAGCTCTATTCAGTCGCATACCGTCTGCTCAGAGGTGACCTGTGCCTGACATACAAGGCCATGTCCAACCCGGAATTAATGGACATGCTCCACCTCAAAAAATCCAAATCTACCAGATCCACTAGAGCAAGCGACTTAAACCTTAGCACGGATATAAATAAGACATGCTGGAGGGATAGATTTGTCACTCAGAGACTCCCTATGCTGTGGAATAAAATCCCGGTCCATGTGAGGCAGAGCACCTCGCTGGCTCTGTTCAAGAGAAATCTTGACCGGTGGATGGGAGATCATAGGTTTACCCCGGGAATCATCTCTGTGTCACTGCTGGACAGAGGCAAAACAAACTAATGGGCACAATATTTTTTAACATAAAGGGTGGCGTAAGCCACAAAACTTTGGGCTAGGCTTATAAATGCCTTAGGGCAGATAGCCTAGTATAAACCTATGAACCTATGAACTTCTCTGAAGTGCAGGCCAACACAGAAGGTCTTTGGCTAACAAAGTTTGCAGATGACCGCAAACTAGGAGCCATAATCGAAACTCCTAACGATGTGGACAAACTACAAAAGGGCCTCACTGAGACAGATACCTAGTGTCAAAGCCATGGCCTGAAGCTCAATGCCAAAAAGTGTATTGTCATCCCCTTTGGTAAAAACTCTGTACCCATGAACTACCACATAGCTGGTATTCTACTTAATGCCGAAAATGTGATGAGACCTTGGGACACAGGTGGACAGTAGTCTCTCCTTTGATAATCACATCACCACAGTGGTCAGGAAATCCTTCTACATGGCTCATCACAAAAGGATTCTTATCCAGAAAAAAAGAGGTCATTGTTCCCCTCTACTCACCACTCATTAGACCCATTATAGAGTACAATGCCCCTTTTGGTATGTACCTCACAAGACATCTACAACAACTGGAAAGACCACAGAAATCCCTCACAAAGAGGATTACTGGCCTCAAACAGATGCCCTATGCAGACCATCTCAAAAAACTACAGCTTTACTCCATCGCATATCGCCTACTCAGGGGCGATCTCTGCCTAACATACAAAGCTATGTCAAACCCAGAGCTGTTGGACATGCTCCACTTAAAGAAATTCCAATCCCTCCGAGCTACACGCTCTAGGGACCTAAACCTTGTCACCACAATAAACAGAACATGCTGGAGGGATAGATTCATGTCCCACAGACTCTGGAACAGACTACCTATCTATGTCAAACAGAGCTCCTTATTAGCACTCTTCAACAAAAGTCTTGATGATTAGATGGGAAATGGGAAATTCACCCAGGGGATCACTTCTGTGACTCTGCTCGACAGGGGCACAGGAAAATAATTTTCTTGGATGGCGAAAAGCCAGGGTACATTTTTTGGCTAAGCTTGTATGGGCCCTAGGGCCGATAGCCTAGTACCTAACTATGAAGCTATGAACCTATGTATGGTAATTATCTGATGTTTTTCGGAACCTGATCTGAGTAATGTATATCCCTGTTGTTTGAGGACTACATCATTCATAGTTGCTTTTTTTTTTCAGGCAATGAGGACAGGACCCAAAATCGTGCCCTGTGCATCGAGCAGATACATAATCTTGAGAATCAGCAGAGGGTGAGAAGTATGTTGCTTAATTTTTTTCTGTTTTGTTAAATTAAATTCAGCTGATCCATGTTACAGGCCTGTATGTTTTACATTATCATGTATATTGCTTAGAATGCCTGAAAAAATATCATGCATCAATAAAGTAAGAGCAATAATCTCACTATATCTATACTTAAAGGTTTCATTGAAATACAAATACGTTTAAATATCATTTGCCATCAAGCCATGTTTCCTAAAGATAATTTTTGAAATGTAGGCCACAACTTAAATGACAATCAGGTTTGTGTATCTATCATACATATTTGGAGTTGGATGTTTCACATACAAATCTGTAGTGCTTTGAGTGCTGCATATAATTCATCGGTTGGTACACTTTTATTTGTGGATGTTTTTTCCAATGCATAGCCTGCTGTGTTAGTGATCACACTGTCATTTGCAGATTGTGTGCCATGCCCTTCAGTTCAGCACTGGTAGTACATTTGTCTTCAACGCTTTGGGTGTATTTGTTACAACACACTTATATCCTGTGTTCATAACCAGCAAGCAGCATCAGGATGTTTTCTTTTTGCAGGTAACTGATTGCTACTCATCGTAGATAGGCCATGCACACAGTTGTAGACATACATTAATGTTTGCACAACATATACTAGATTCTCATGTGCCACAGGCTGTGAAGACATAACTCTTTGTTACTTTTGTGTTCTTTATATTGATGTGATGTCAGCCAATTACCATGTTTCCTGGTTCAGACGTTTGTCATACAGCTTGCCTAGTTTGCACAGTATTGTCATCTTACTCCGTCTTCATTTTCACAATGTCTCTTGGTGGCTGTCCATATAACTCATTACACACAGAGACTACAATTTATATTCATACATAGACATAACTGCTCAGGGAACACATGCAAGGGGGAAAAGAATGGGAATAATAACATGCTATCAGACACTCAGATGGACAATTTGCTGAGGCAGACAGCATTATTAAACAGTGGAGGTCCCCATAATAATGTTATCTTGATGTTTACAAGTTTTTTTTTGTCACATTTCAGTTACGCTAATATAGCAAGAAGCAGTGCTGGGCATGATTCCATTCACATGTCAGCATATGTTACATATGCTTGCTTTGTGTATGCTTGCTATGCTTCATGCTGACCAGTAAGAAAGTGTTCAGGTGATGGCATGATTTCCACTGGTAAGCTGTATTATGTATGCCATTGCACATCCTTGATTGAACTGTTCATATTGGTCATGGATGCATTCTCCCTGGCATGTTCTGCTATCGGACATGTCCATAACTATAGATAAAGTGACATAGTGAAGGTACTGTGTGCATTAGAAGCCATTCACTAGCAGTAATTGTGTTGATTACAATTGTGCTAGTTGATAATGCTTGCACCATTTCAAATTGAACTGTGTTTTAAATAAGAACTTTGATGCATGCTACTGCACCTTCAGTCTCATATTTTTATTTGCAGAACTCACAAGTGGATGAGATGTGTACATCAGTTTAATTTTAAAGTCAGCTATGATATTCATAGGAATGTGTGGCATGACTGACATTTGCTTTTCATTGTTGTGGTTTTGACAACTAACATACATTGCAAATACTGGTACAGTGGACTATGGTCATAACATATTTTAACATTTCATGAGGACTACTATCTGCCTGTTCATTGTGTCACAGTGGGCATGTTAGGCAGACAGGTAGTATTAGGTATGCATATGTACTTTCTGTCATGTTTTGCAATTCATCTTGACAGATCATGGACCCCATTGATGATCACCAATCAGACACAGAAAAAAGCACATGCTAGTCCACTGCAGAAGTCCTCAGATGATGGCAATGATGATGATGATGATGACAAGGAAGCTAAATATTCACCTGCATGAGCCATCATGCCTGCTGCACTCTGGAGGAGACAATGCCAGGATCAACACAGAGGTGATTATCAGGAGGAGATCCGGGAGGTTGTAACCAATGTATTTCATACACAGACGAAGGAAAATGATGGGGAATTTCTTACAGGATATGGCATGAGCTATGCACAACTCATTCAGGGAGATAGCCTGAAAGATCATTTGTGAGGCTCATCCCCATCAAGCCTGTCCCTCAGGTCCATAAGTATTGACTGTATATTCCAATTGTGTTATGCTGCCAACATACTGATTGCAACTGTGCTTAATGGCTGCAATCCAATTTATTATGAAGCGCTTTTCATCCAGCAAAAATACTTGAACTTCTTCAGATACAACACATACTGATAATGACATTTGAATAGTAAAACTCTTAAGTCACATGATATTCTAAATCATATGTTTAAAGAGAAATACATCCATTTCTTTTAAAATTCTTTGATTCATAATTAACTAAAAACATTTATAAAATCCTATTGTATCCTATTATATATATATATATATATATATATATATATATATATATATAAAATATACATATGTAAATAAATATAAACAAATGGCAATAAAGAGGATTAAAGACTGACCAGGTAAATCATGAATTGATTCTCTTATACTTTCTTATAAAACATAAGAAAAACTTTTAACCTGTGTATATAATCTATATTAATTATGTATACACATAAATAAATAATTTATTACATTCATAATTGATACGATTATAAAGAATTATTAAGATTTTTCATATACATATATATATATATATATATATATATATATATATATATATATATATATATTATATATATAAAATCAATAAACAGCAGCCAAAATTATTCAATGTCTTATAAACATATGCATGTGTTCATCAACGTAAACTCTTGAGTTTTAATAGAGGCATTATAGAGCACATGTTGTTTAGACCGGGGATATTATATGCATATAGCCAGACTTGCCATATTAATTCAAGTCTTTCTAATTCTATCTCAAGTGGACCCCCCTCTCAAACTCTTTTCCACTTGATCTAAAATCCAAAATTTGAATTCATGATTTGGATAATCTTGAACATGCTTGGCTAATGCGTTATCTTGTTTGAGTCTACTTATACTGTATGTATGTTCGTATATCCTATATCTAAGCCTACGCGTCGTCTTACCGACATAAAAACAGGGGCAATGTTGTGTACTCCTACTTATGTAATTAACAGCCATTTTGCTGCTTTGCTGCAGTAGTGCTGTTTGGCACTATGCTTGGTTGTTTGCCTTTTATGCGCATGGTCGGAGGTTCACTTCTGTCCTTTGCTGGAGTTATCTATCATTCTTAGATCTGCATTTGCTCATCTGTGATATTGCTTAGCTTGCACTTGCACTGTTGACAGACTATTTGAATATGTGTTTATTCATCCAATGTGTACTGTGATCCTTATTTATAACCCTACAGCACACGTCTACCATTGGTCCTCCACATCCAGGTATGACTGGCACACAGTTTACAACATGTTGCAATGTGACAGTGCACAGGTAGATATGTTTTCTGCACTTCTCTATGGCTGGTATGCATCCCCACTCTGTTTGTAAACTTTCCATTACCCGTGATGTGCAGTGTGCCATCGTGTAACTTACTTCTCTTTATTGCTTTTTTTCCAGCCTTTGTCTGTCATGTATCGTGATATTTCATCTATGTGTACCTGCTGCAATGGTCTTCTCCTCTTCTTTCCTAATATTTACCTTCCTTCTGTTGTTAAAAAATAAAAATAAGGGACTCCCCCTCAAAAAAAAGTTACCCTTTGACTTTCCATTTGATGTTCCTATTCCAACATCCCTCTTGTGTTTTCCTCTTCTATCTCCCACATTCCTTGGGTGTGTGTGCATTACCTGTGTTTGCCACACAAGTCCCATACCTATTGTTAGCTAATGTTAGCTGTGACAATGTGTCCATAATTGCCCTTCACCTTTCTTAATTATTTTATTAGAAAATTTATGGATTCTGTCAGAATCCCTAAGTCATAGCTTGCATATTTTTATAATAATGGACTTAGAGTGATATTCTGCAGTTGTCCTTAAGCTCACAATAGAGATTATGTTATAGATATGTATTTAAGAGTGTCAGGATGCTAGAACTGAGAGACTCTTTCTGTAACATTGTTAATGTACATCACGCTTTGATAGCAATTTTTCATTACTTATGGATTACTTGCAGGTAATGTATGGTGTACCGCTACTACTGAGATACTCTGTTGTATGCCTTCACTGTAGCACACTTATATTTTACTTAGTTATCTGCAACTTTACTGCTATCAGTATAATGTACTGGATTCCACAAACCTTATGGAAACCGTCCATTTTTTTTTTCTCAAACTTAATATTTAAGTAACCATTCAACCCTGGGTATCTACTTGCAGCTAATAAAATTTGACAATATAATTCACTATATTCAAGAGCAGTTTTAGTATCACCACCTCTAAAATACACCTTTCAATGTTCTACAATATTAGAAACAAAACTTTTAAAAAAAAGCGTTATATAGCATAATAGTCAAATCATTACTTTAATTTTTGTTTTTTATAGCTAGAACATGCATGAATTTTTTTCTCTGAGGCTTCTTATAGATTTTCCAACATAAAACGTCAGGCATGGCATGATATACACTTAGCCATATAAACTATATAAAGATATTTACCAGTATATAATCCATTAACACTGAAATCTCTGTTCACATTTTGCACTTCAGTTATGTAACCACAAATCTACATTGCTTATAATTGTAACATGGAACTGTTCCCTATTAACAACTTTGTTAATCTCTAAAAAAAACTTGTTAAACGGCAGACCTCCTTTCTAATAAATCCAGGTACTTTTCCAAACACTTTAACATCTATTTTTTTTTTTTGTTTTAATTCATTATTTCACCATAATATCTTCAAATTGCCATTCATAATCTTAAAAATACATGCAGTATTTTAACATGTTCAAATAAAACTTGTATTTAATTCATTAGTTTTGTCAGTAGTCTGTCCAGAAAAAAAGCTTATCTCAAAATAGATGAAAAATATGATCATGTTTTGCTGTTGCTTCTTCCAAAAAAAATGTAACTAATTTAAACAGATACCTTCTTTAAATGAAAAAAAAAATACAACTGTAATAACACTACAGAATTAGAACCAAAATCTTTATCTTCAAGTACAAGCCTACTTAATCTTATAAACTGTTTGGAATAAACAGGATGGCATCGAAGACAGTGCAAATACGAATTTACAATTGGTTGCTTTCTATAAATAGTCGATTTGAAATTATTATTACATTCTGTTATCTCAGAAGTAAGATTATCTAAGTAACATTTTTTGCATATTAAATATAAAGGTAAATTTTTAAAAAGACAATTTACTATTTAGCATTTCTAGAAATCCATTTAGCTACAAAATGTCACTGTTCCGTAAAACAAATAAATTGTCTATATAGTGAGAGTAAATTAATACATGATTAAAACCGTTCAGTTTGTATAAGCATGTTTCTTCCCAGTCCACTAAAACCAGCTTTGCAAAAGTGGATGTTATGGCTGCCCCCATTGCCATACCTGGAACCTGGTGAAAATCTTTTTACATAGAAATTTGTTTTCCAATATCAACTCCAAAAGAAAACAAATAAAACTAATATTAGTCATAGAAAAAAATCCTCTAATTAAAAAGACCTTTACCATTTCCACTCCCTCATCAAAAGAAGTGGAGCATACAATGCATCAGTGACTATTGTAACCATTAAGGCATTTTAAACATCAGTATCAGAATGTGTGAAATTCCTGTTTTTTTTTCTAAAAATGCCATGAATCCTGAATAAATTAAGTAATCAAGCTCAATATAGGTTGCAAATATTTATCCAAAAACAATGTCAAAGGCTTAGTTTTAAAACTATTGGCCACTATAATAGGCCTCAAACTAGGATTAAAAGGATCTTTGAATCTTTGGAATTCCAGAAATGTATCCCATCCTGTGACACTGAACTTGAAACAGATAAAGGATGCACTAAACATTAAAAATTAGTTACTCGGTCTAATAACTATAAATTATGATAATGTGCTCTAAGTAAATTTTAACTGCCTAATTAATTTCCACATTAAGCAGTGAACCAAATATAGCTATGTCATATTGTTTGTTGATCAAAACTTACTTTTTTCAGCTTTCATAAAACATAAATATGTCATTTAAGTTAAATCATTCAAGTTTGCCTTTCTGAAACTTTTAAATTAAAATCATTTGTAGGGAAAATATCTGCTTCACATATTTGTTCAAAGGTTAAAAGTGTTATACAAAGGGGGAGGGGTTAATACATGGCTTCTTTTAAAAAAATATTAACTTTTCCATTCAAGGAACAGATGCAAAACAAATAGGAGATATTCTCAAAACATTTAAAGCTGTATGTGTATATATATATATATATATATATATATATATATATATATATATATATATATATATATGGGTCTACTTTAAAACACTAACACGCAAAACACTGATGACAAGAACACAAAAGAGCGACAACTGACATTACCGACAGTTTAAAAGCACAAAACTTCACATGCCCGACAAACCACAATCCTGACAATCAACAAAACAAAACAAATACTTTTTCCAAAAAACACACACGCAACACAAGCACAACAAAATCCTTACAAACCTTCACTAAACCTTACATACACAACTGTCTATGCACTAACCTTAACCCAAACCCTAACCCTAAGGTCCGTCACTATCACGCACTTACGTTACCGGCACCCTAACCCTAACTCACTTAACCCACCCATAACCCTAAATTCTGTCACTATCGCACACTTACCTTAACATGTTGGTGTTCTCAGCTTTGGGCTTTTAAACTGTCTGTGATCTCAGTTGCAGATCTTCTGGTCTCGGTGTTCTCATCATCGGTGTTTTGCGTGTTGGTGTTTTCAAGTAGACCCATATATATATATATATATATATATATATATATATATATATATATATATATATATATCTATGGGACTACAATACATGATCAAAATTTCAGAAAGCCAAAACCCATATGGCCGAGACCATATGTTCGACTTTTGAAATTTTGAACATGTAAAAAAAAAAAGAAGAAAACAAAAACTTACATACACGTTGCCTCACACACCCCCTGCAATTTAAATATACCAACTCCAAAATTGCACTACAGTGCAGAAGATGGGAATCTCCCCATTCCGCATTATAAGGAGATGCCCATTCTGTATGGTTGAAATTTCAAATGTCGAACATATTGTCTCGGCCATATGGGTTTCGGCTTTCTGAAATTTCGATCATGTGCAGGGGACCTATATATATATATATATATATATATATATATATATATATATATATATATATATATATATATATATATATAGTTCCCTATCAGAAGCCTGAAACACTATAAGCTTGAAAATCAAAATCCTGAAACCAAAAGCCTGAAAATTCAAAATCCCGAAAACCCAAAATCCTGAAACTCAAAATCCTGAAAACACAAATAATGCTAATATGTCACTATAAAGACACTAATATCTACCAACTGACCCTGACCCTAACCCTAACCCTAAGGTCTGTCAATATTGCACACTCACCTGACCCGCGCCCTAACCCTAACTCACTTAAACCGCCCCTAACCCTAACATAAAACCAACCGCACACTCACCTGAACCCAACGCATGACCTAACACCACAGGGCTAACAATAGCAAAGCCACAATGACGTCAGTATGTCCATTTTGTGTTTTCAGGATTTTGAGTTTCAGGATTTTGGGTTTTCGACATTTTGAATTTTCAGGCTTTTGGTTTCAGGATTTTGATTTTCAAGCTTATAGTGTTTCAGGCTTCTGATAGGGAACCATATATATATATATATATATATATATATATATATATATATATATATATGGGTCTACTGCTTTTCATCGAATACCACATATTCGAAAAAGAGCAGTAGACCGCTCAGTTATGTGAAAGTGCACTTATTCGAAAGTGCACTTTCGCGAACTCAGCTTCTACAAATGGATCGAACCACAGTGGAGGACAGCAGAAAAACATGCTATGTCCTCCACTGTGGTGCAGTAGTTACGGACCTTAGGATTAGGGCACAGGTCATGGTAAGGGGATAGCTAGTAGGGCTATCCCCTTACCATGACCCGCGCCTTAACCCTAAGGTCCGTGACTACCGCACCAAAGTGGAGGATAGCCTTTCCTCCACTGTGGTGCGGTAGTCACGGACCTTTGAATTTTTGGAATTCTAGAAATGTATCCCATCCTGTGACACTGAACTTGAAAAAGATAAAGGATGCACTAAACATTAAAATTAGTTACTCAGTCTAATAACTGTAAATTATGATAATGTGCTCTAAGTAAATTTTAACTGCCATTCTTTCAGACTAACAGACTTCCTTCCAGTGACTCCCTTCAATACTTCTTGTAGTTTGGCGACCCTGTTCCTCAGAAGTGTATTTGGACCCAGGGCTTAAAATTCCCTAACAAAAGGATACCTTCTACCCTCTATCTTACTACCATGCTTTTCCCTTGGACTTTCACAGACTATGGTAGGAAATTCTTACTTGACTTTCAAAAGCTAGTGCAAATACTTTCTTTAATTTGTCTTTATTGTAAAGCCATCCTATGTTATTTTTCCTCTTTTTACCTGGTTAGTGCCTACACTGATACTGGTAGATTTTAGTCTGCAGGCTCATTTCTGCTATTGCTTTGCTAGCTCCAGGTTCTGTCTGCTCTGTTCCCTTACCCTTCTCCCATTTCCACCCACCCCAGGATTGATTTCCTTTATTCATAGACAGGCTCCTCCCATTCTCCATATCCTCCAATCAGCACTCCACCTAAAATTTTCAATCTCACTTCATCCATTATCTCATAAGTCTCCTTTTCTGTCTCTTCTACATAAGAATTTATTTATCTACAATCTGAATATCACCCTGACCTTAAGTACAATGTACCTTCTTTACTATGCCTCTAATAAAACCTATCATCTCTCTCCCTGTTCTGCTAGATCTGTTACTCCTAGCCCTTTATACCACCTCCTTCCAATATTACTTTCTCAGAAACAACCCTTCCCCTACCTTCCCAGTAATTGAGGACCTGCATCATGACAAACCCACTGTTCACATTTCCCCATACCTTTTCACCTCCCCTACTCTACTATTTTCTCTTAGATATTTTCAAACCCACAGCTCTGCTACTACTCTCTCTCTCTCTCTCTCTATATATATATATATATATATATATATATATATATGTATATCACAGTCTGTTTTCCACACTATGATGTCTTACCCTCCATTCCCTTACACATATTAAACTCCAATGTGACAGCCATGCTAATCAAGGTTCAACACTCGCCACATTCTCTACCTTCCCAAGATCACATTCTGACACCTCCCCTAACTCCACACCTAACTCCTATCTGCCACTGAAAGAAAGTAACTCTGACCTTCTCATCATTAACGTCAATCTCAGAAGCTTGGTAAACAAGGTATACCTATTTCATGCTGCTATTACCATTTAGTCCCCTGATATAGCTGTCATTACTGAAATATGGCTTAAGCCTCATATTAAATCTGAAGAATTTCTTCCCAATGGTTATAACAGCCTCAGAACCGATAGTGTAGATGTGGTGGTGGGGTTTCCATTTTGTTTAAAGACAATCTTAAACTGGCATAACTTAACTCTACTCTACCTGATATCCCTAACTCAGAAGTTTCAGTAGCACGCCTAGATATGAATAATCATAAGTCCATTATCTTTATAGTGATCTACCTGCCCCCTGCTAATAACCTCCAAAATATTGAAAACATCCTTGAATGGGCCTCTACCAACTTCAACCATGAAACTATTATACTTGGAGATTTTAACCTTGACTGAACTACCTGCTCTTCTACCCCTGTACTAACTTTATAAATCTGTACAATCTCTGTCAAAAAATTAACCACCCCACACGCATCGACAAACACACCAACAAGCAATCCATTCTTGACTGGATTTTAACAAACAAATCCAATATTAGTTATGATGCTGGGTGTCTTCCTGCCTGACACACTAAGTGATCACTTCCCTACCTACTTGATTAGAAAATATACACACAATTCCTGTAAAATTTCATTTCACTTCATTCACAATAAAAACACTTTTCTCCTACCTTATTTAATATTATTCTTCAACAATATGACTGGGTACCTCTAAAAACTCTTCAATTGGACAATGCAGTACAGTGCTTCAATAGTGCTTTTCTACAAATACTTAATGATTTAGCCCCCATTAGAAAAATTTGTACCAAATACAAATAGCTTACCTGGTTGTCAAAAGACACAATTCTTCTACTAAAACAAAGTGACAGGGGCTGGTATCTCTTTCAGAATAATAGAAGTAAACAAAATGTCATTACTTACCAACAACTTTGAAATCAAACCAAAAAACTAATTAAACAAGACAAAAAAACTACTTCCAGCAAGTCAGCTAAAATAACAGAAAAATCCCAAAAGATTCTGGCAAACAATCAACCTTCTCCTCAACCTGGGAAAACCCACTACCCTAGCCCCAACTCTGACCAACCCAATGATTGCATAGCCACTCAATTTAACTCCAGTTTTATTAACTCAATAACCTCTCTACTAAACAGAATCCCTAATACTCCGCTGTCCATACCTCAAACCTTGAACAACAATTCAAACCTCCTCTATCTCAAACCTATCCAAACAAGTTATGTTAACAATCTCCTTTCTAAATGAAAACTTTGCACACTAGCTGCAGACCAGCTACTTGGTGACTTTTTGCAACTAGCTGCTACTTCCATTGCTTACCCTATATCTATTCTCATTAACCGTTCTGTCTCTGAACAGTGTGTACCACTCCTCTGGAAAATATCTCACATCATACCCTTACATAAAGCTGATCCCTCTACTGATGTATCCAACTACAGACCCATAGCTATCTTGTCACCACTTGCCAAAATCTTAGAAAATCGTATACACAAACAGATGTTAGACCACTTTCTGTCAAATAATCTATTATCTAGTACACAACATGGCTTTCAACTTAGGCATAGCACCAGTACAGCTCTAATTAGCTTTACTAATACCATAAATCAACTCAAAAACAAAAACCAACATGTTTCTGCTACTTTCCTAGATATGTCAAAAGCATTTGACACTGTATCTCATCAAATGCTTCTCAATAAACTGGCTTTCTTCCACTGCAGCTCAGAAGCCCTAAGCTGGTTTCATACCTACCTGTTAGGAAACAAGCCACTTTATGGGACAATAAACTCTCCCCCCAGCTCCCTATATGTGTAGGTGTCCTACAAGGATCTATCCTTGGCCAACTTTTATTCACAATTTTTACCAGTGACCTAAACTCCTCAGCAAATCCAGCCTCAATCATACAATATGCTGACAATGCTTCCCTAATCTGCTCTGCCCCCTCTATCAAGGAACTCCAAGAAAAATTTCAGGCAGCCCTCCACAATATTGAAAACTACTTAACAGCCCATCAGCTTTATGCTTAACCCCAATAAAACCAAGCTTATGGTCTTCTATAATACCTCAACAACAACCAGCCAACCTCCTATCTCTATTTCCTCCTCCAATGGCACAAAAATAGAACCCGTTGAACATATAAAAGTTCTGGATGCCACAATTGATAGTGGACTTAAGTTTGACAAACACCTTGCACCAATAATTAAAAAGGTTCATGTCAAACTGAGTTCTTTCTATAGGTCTAAATCATATCTTACTGACCATGCCAGACTTGCAACAACCGGAACCCATCTCTTATCTTCCCTGCTTTACTGTTCACAAATATTCACCAATCTTCACAAATCTAAACTGAATAGCCTTGAATCTTGCTAAAACAAAATAGCCAAAATTGCCACTAATCATTCTCAAAGATCTCACCATTGCACTGCCCTTCTCCAGCTGAACTGGTTAGAGCTCCCTCGCCTGCTTACTCTGACTCAACTACTAACTGCCCATAAATTCTTATACAAACCTGACAACTGCCCAGCTCTGTCTGACCTTGTCAAACCCTACACTAACCTAAAGTCTCCTAGGTCTGTTGATAAAGTATTGATGAAGGTTAATAAAACCCAAAACTCTCACGGCGTCTCCTTATACTCACATGTCATTGCCAAACACTGGAATTCTCTGCCTCTGCATAGTCTGTTCATCAATGATACACATTAATTTAAACATTCCCTAAAGTAATATTTCACCAAACAGAGGCTTTGCTCATGTTCTCCACCAAGCTAACAAATTTAACTCTTTACTGTTTAACTTCCTCCTGTCTACCACCCATTGTCAATATTTCTTGGCACTTGAACCTTCTTAGCTTCAGTTTGTGATATTTTTATCCTGAAAAAAAACAGTATATATTTTTGTATTGTCTGTATGCATAGTATAAGCTTATTGTAGTACCATATTTATATGCTTTTAGATACAATGTCAAGGAACTTGCATTTAAACTTGTATTGTAATTGTCATATGTACAAGTGTATAATAGTGTATATGTATATAGATGGATTCTGAAGAGGTCTCCGGTGTGGAGACGAAAGCGCTAAATCTTGTTTTTATACCAATAAAAGGTTATCCAATACTTTTGGAATTGGGACTTGGATTTATTGGTTGACACCACTGTTTAGGAAGACTGCCTTTATTGACACCATTCTGCTGCTTTTTTTTTTCCAAGTGTATAACTATGTAATCTTCCTTGGAGCTTTTCTCCCCAGGTCTCAGTTGAAAATGGGCTTCTGGCCTCGTCAGACACTACACGGTTATGAAATGTAAATACATAAATCTATCCCTTGCTATCAGTGGAGCCTATATCTCAATCATAGGTTCATATGTAGGTACTAGGCTAGGCAGTCAGTGTAGGGCATTTGTTTGAGGCCAGTAATCCTCTTTGTGAGGTACTTCTTTGGCCTTTCCAGCTGCTGCAGATGTCTTGTGAGGTACATTCCAAAAGGGGCATTGCAATCTATAATGGGTCTAATGAGTGTCGAGTAGAGGGGAACAATGACCTCTTTTTTCCTGGATGAGAACCCTTTTATGATGAGGTGTGCCAAGTAGAAGGACTTCCTGACTATTGTGGCAGTGTGACTATCAAAGGAGAGACTACTGTCCACCTGGGTCCCAAGGTCTCTTATCACACATTCGGTGTTAAGTAGATTGCTGCTTATGTGGTAGTTCATGGATACAGAGTTTTTACCAAAGGGGATGACATTGCACTTTTTGGCATTGAGCTTGAGGACATGGCTCTGACACTGGGCATCTGTCTCAGTGAGCCCTTCTGTAGGATGTCCACATCATTTGGGGACTTGACTATGGCTCCTAGTTTGCAGTCATCTGTGAACTTCATTAGCCAGAGGCCTTCTGTGTTAGCTTGTACTTCAGAGAAGTAGATACCAAATGGGAGAAGTCCCAAGATGGAACCCTGTGGTACTCCACTTGTCACTGCTTTAAGGTCAGATTTCGAGTCTGCAACTTTTACAGTGTGGGTTCTGTCAGTGAGCAAGTTGGAAACCCATCTTGTGACATAGGGATTTATACCTAGTTTAGTGAATTTAGCTATAATTCCAGAATGGGGGATGGTGTTGAAAGCCTTGGCAAGGTCAAGATAGGCTGTGTGAACCACCTTACCCTCATCTACGGCTTTGTTGACTACCTCAAAGAAGTCGATCAGGTTCAGGAGGCATGATCTGCCTTTTACAAACCCAAACTGGGTGGGATCCAGAGATTGGAGGTTATCAATGTCTTTGTTTATGAGTTCCATGATGATACATTCCATGGCCTTGCAGACCAGGCTCATCAGGCTAATAGGTCGATAGTTCCCGGGATCAGTGGTGGCTCCCCCTTTGTGGAGTGGGGTAACTGTTGCTGTGCACCATTCAGTGGGTGCAAAGACTAATGCAAGGCTATAATTGAACATGGTGCTTAAGTGGGGAGCCAGTTCGTTCTGAAGTTCATGTAAAACGCAGCCTGGGATGTTGTCAGGTCCCATGGAAGCTGTGTTTTTGGCTTTAGAGAGTGCAGTTTTTACCTGTGTAGTTGTGATTACAGGGACTCTGCACTCTTCCTGAATAGATATGGGCCCTTTAGGGGGTGAGGGAGGGGTAAAGTTAGCATTGAACCTATCTGTCAGGATAGGTTCAGGGGTAAAGTTAGCACTGAACCTATCTGCCAGGATGTTGGCTATATCAGTTGGTTCTGTACTTTTCATGCTGTTGTGCTGTAACTCAGAGCAGATCTGGGTGTTACCATTGAGATTCTTGACATAGCTATAGAATGCTTTGTGGTTGTCCTTAGAATTAGTGGCAATTTTGTTTTCGTAGCTAGCTTTGGAGGATCTTATAAGGGATCTCAGCTTCTTATTGAGGCTGACCAGGGAGCTCCTCCACTCATGGGATTTTTCTCTCTTTTGCAACAGTTTCTTCCTTCTGTTGTACAGTTTGTTTATGGCAGAGGACCACCAGATTGTCTTCCTTTTTTTGGAGGATAGCGTCTTGGTTCTATTTGGGATAGCACAATCCATGCAAGTGCTTATAGAGTGCATTTGTGTAGGATTCAGCAGTTGTAACTGTATTGTCCATCTGCATAGGTGTCATGAAGTTCACCACTTCTGTCTTAAGAAGCATGAAGTTGGCTTTGGAGAAATGTTTTACTGTGGTTTCCTTAATGGGGGGTGGGGGCGGGATGTGGATATAAAGGGTGATTAGCTTATTGTCGGATCGGACCAACGAGGAGTTGACTTCAGGTGTGGAACACTGATCACTCATACTGGCAATGACTAGGTCTAGGATATTGTTGCCCCTGGTGGGGGTGTGGATAAGTTGATCCAGGGCATTGGAGTTTATGAATTCCAGAAAGCGTTGAGCTAAGGAGTTGGTACATGAGTAGTTTTCCCAGTTAATGGTGGAGTAGTTGAAGTCGCCCATTATTAGATTGTTTGGTTGAACCCTAATATTTTCCAGTACATCAAGAAAAGAGGAATGGGAATCCTGGGACATGGTGGGGGATCTGTAGCAAGCTACAATTTGGAATGCAGTTTTTCCCAGAGTTAGTTGCACTTGGATAACCTCGGATGCATTATGCTGAGCAACTAGCCTGGAGGTGCGGATATCCTTAATGAATATGGACACACCTCCGCCTTTGGTGTTTCAGTCCAGGTTACATGGCCGAAAAGTGTGGTATGAGTTATAGCCTGGTAGTGCAGGGGTGCTCTCTGGAGCCTTGAACCAGGTCTCAGTTACTGCATAGATATCGATGTTCTCCATTTTAAGGAGTGCCTCAAGTGAGTGCATTTTGAGATTTAGACTTCTAGCATTGAGTAGCATTACCCTCAGTTTTTGCTTGCCTGTTCCTGTTACAGTGGTGAATTTGTTATTTGAACCTTGCCTAAAAAAGGCACTATATGGGGCAGCAAGAGCCTTAGCCAGTATCTGGAATCCCAGGGGCGACAGGTGCAGGCCATCTGTGGCAAAGCATCATGGTCTGTCAACCACGTCATCCCGAGCAGACAGATACTGGATCCCCTTAGAATGACACCAAAAGCTTAGGCAATTGTTGAAGTCAATCATTTTGTCCTTGTACTGTGGTATCATTCTGGGTGATGGCAGAATACTACTCAGGGCTAGGGTCATACCTACCTGAGCTACAAGATCAGAGAGCTCTTCCATGTCTCTTTTCATGTAGTCCAGGGAGGTATGTCTCAGGTCATTCACACCAATATGGACAAATATTTGTACTTGTTATGGAGTGACCTGACTGCGTGGGTTATGTGGTGGATCCTGGCACATGACAGGCAGCTGACAGTAACCTTCTCCTTCTTTAGCCTGGTGATTGGGACATCAGTGTGCCTGACTATAGAGTCACTTATGACTAGTGTGTTGGGTATGTTGTTTTGCCTTATTGGCTGTGGTTGAGTGGCACACTGAGTCTGTGGGCTATGTGTTATTTGGGTTGTGTTGGGGGATGGAGGTTGCTTGCATTTTTGCTTTGGAGGTCTCTGTTGCTTAGACAGATTATTATTGAGACCCTCTGTGAATGTTTTTGTGTTACTATGTGTTGATTTTGGTGGTGTAGATTTAGTGAGACTATGTGATGAGTGTGGTGTGGTACAAATGTTTACCTTCTCCTCATGACTGTCAAGTTCAGTCTTGGGTGGAGAGAGCTTTACCTCCAGTTTGGCTAGATAAATGCATCTATCTCAGGTTTTAGTGTTGGGTAGTAGGAGGAGAGGGTTGTCTGTGTACATTAGGCAATTTCTACATTGCCTCAAGATGCCCAGATTCATCAGATAAACAGGAGAGAACACTGTGAGCTGACCCTTGGACATGCCTGAATAAAAAACTATTTTCCTCTAGATAAGTGAGGAAAGTGAGTACAAGAGCTGCTTTTCTCTAAGCAAGTGAGAAAAGTAAGTACAAAAACTGTTTTCCTCTAGGTAATGAGGAAGGTTGAGTGCTATAGTAATTAGTAGCTTATTTAGTGCTTACAAGTTCTAAACAAGTGCTGAGCACGAATAAGCAAATTTAAGTGCTAAAACTAAGACTCTGTATCTGCACTTGACGAGTTACAGAACAGAAACAAATGCAAATGCAAGCTTTCAAATCAGAAAGTTGAGAGAAATGGAAGAGATTGCCCAAATGGCCAATAACTACAATTTCTGGGCCAGAACCACTCGTTATGTAGTAGACAGGTTACCTAGTGCTTACCACTCCCACTGATAAGCTAGAAGGCTACCCTCCAACACTGAAAGGCTTGGGGGGGCTCAGAAGCTTACATACAGTTCTGGATACAGCAAATCTGTATCTGGAACACTAGTTACAGGAAAGGTAGGAAACAGGCTTACAGTTTTTTTTTTGTTTTTTTTTTTTACAGAAAAGTAGCAAAAACAGTAGTAAAAAAATTCACATGCAGTGCAAGATAGCACACTTGAGTATGTAGCAATATTAGACTAAACACAGTTTTAAAAATGTAATTAAATTAAAAAAGACTAAAAGCAAGTGCAGAAAAAGTTTATTAGGTAGAATGCGGTAAAGAGATGGAACTGGGGGAGTGTCCCAGATCAAATCTACAGTGGGGTGGGCAACTGCAAAAGCCACCAAATTTAAACTACAAGCCAAAAATAGGAAGGGTCAGTTTCAACAGAGATCTAAGCAACAATTAACAAATTCTAAAACCAAAAAAAATATACTCAGCTCTGTATATTTGCAGATAGATTGGAAAGCAGTCTTATCAGAATACAGGTTCCAGCAATTAAATGCAGGCTACTACTAACAGGTCTAATTTTATGCAAGTGATCATTTCTTAACCCCCCCCCCCCCAACCACCACTTCAAACTTTCCTTCCCTGCACTTCTCTCTTCATTCTTTTTTTATTCCTTATTTAAATCTTCTATAATATAGTACCTGCAGTGGTACGGCGGTAGCGTTGTTACCTCACAGCAAGAGGTTCTCCCGTTCGATTCTCGGCATGGCTTGGGATGCCTTCTGTGTGGAGTCTGCATGTCCTCCCCATGGTTGAGCAGTGTTCGAAAGACATGCGTGCGTAAATGGGCATGCCTTCATTGAAGGTTGGGCATCGAGCTGGCACCTCGGCGTTTCGTAAAAATCTACTGCCAATCATTAGCAGACCGGAGTTCCGCTGTGGCGACCCCTTACCGAGAAAAAGCTGAAAGACAAACATTTAAATCTTCTATAATGATATAATTTTTCTGTCTGCATTATGTCTAATCACATCACATTCAAAGCACAAAGGTCCTGCTTTGTGACATCTTGTACCTTTTATTTTATACTGTTTTAATTTGTCTCATTTTCCAGTTCTGTTAATATTTTCTTATATTGCCTTCATTTACTAAATGCTTTTCAATGTCCATAAAATGAATACAGCTCTCATCGACAGTATTGACTGAGGGACACAATTAACAAGATTTTGGTTGACTATAGTAAAGAAGTACTCCTTTTTTCACATTAAGTATCACAATATCTAATGAGTGCATAATGTTGCTTTTCAGTCCTTTCACAGACCCTTACACTTCCCATGCCCTAGTCCATAATGTTCTTTCATTTATCTTCAACTTGGCCTCATAACTTTTGCCTTGAAAATATAGATTAGCACATCTATATTTTATATATGTATAAATGGGTCTATATGACTTGGTCGACAGTTCATATGATCGACTGTTTATTTGGTCGACGGTTCATTTGATCGACAAGCATTTGCCCCCTTCCCCAATGTTGTGTGACCCTGGAGTTGATATATATAGTTAGGGGTGTGGGGGTACAGCCCACATTGGTGTGGGGGTGAAGCCCCCCACCTAAAATGCTTGTCGATCAAATGAACTGTCGACCAAATAAACAGTCGATCATATGAACTGTCGACCAAGTCATATAGACCCGTATATGTATATATATATATATATATATATATATATACATATATATATATATATATATATATATATATATATATATATACATATACATATATACATATTTATGTGTGTGTGCGTGTGTGTGTGTGTGTATACACATATATGTATGTATATAGGTTTACATTCAAAATGTGGAAATGTAGTTTGACGAAAATGGGTTGGGCGAACGTCTGTTCTGCCAATGCCTGTAATGTGGAAATGAAAATATCTGACTTCATATTAGTGAAAGTAAGTACACATTCACTAATATGAAGTTGTTGTTTTGAACTGACATTGTGGTACCGTGCAAATTGGGAAATGTTCCCTTTTCCTGACTGTAGTGCAATCTCAGAGTTGGTATATATAATATGCAGGGGGTGTGAGGGGCATAGCCTTCCACATGGGTAGTGCAGGGGGGCTTGCTCCACTGCAAAACTGTTAATGATAACACAGATGGAAAACTGTTTTCAATTTCAACATTTTGAAGTAAAGTTTATACACACACACACACACATATATATATATATATATATATATATAGATATATTTATATACATACATATACACACACACACACACATATATATATATATATATATATATATATATATATATATATATTTATATATATATATATATATATATATATATATGTATATATATATATATATATATATATATATATATATATATATATATATATACATATATATATATATATACACACACACACACACACACACACACACACACACACACACACACACTCAATGATCGGTCTGATGAGGACCAATTACAGTGGCACAGTAACATCCCTGGATCCCTGGACCCAGATGCTGTGCCCTTACTTATTAGTTGAGCTATATAGAATAATGTTCTTACTACCTTAGACACATGTTAGTCAAAGGCCAGGTTACTATTTACATGCATTTCCCAATTCCTGACTAATTGGTCTACATATTAGGTGTACTTTATCAGTCTGGTAGTTTCCCAGAGTGGTCGACTTCTGAAAAATGTATTACTATGCATTTCATGACATTGAGTTTTATGCCATGGCTTTGACATCAGTAAATTTGTGTATATCTTCCTAAGTTATACGTATCTTGAGAGGATTCTATGACTGCTCCTAGTTTGCAATTGTCTGCAAACTTAGTTCGCCAGAGGTCCTTGACATCGGCCTTGACTTCCAAGAAATATTTGCAAAAGAGCAATAGACCTCTAGTGACCAGCCTCTTTCTAGAGGAGGTCTCTCCAATCCTAACACCTTGGGTTCTATCTGTGAGCCATCTGGCTATCCAGCATGTTACATAGGGGTTAATGCCTAATTCTGTCAGTTTGTTTACGATGCTTGAGTGGGGTATTGCATCAAATACCTTATCCAGGTCAGGGTAGGTAACATGCACTGTTTTGCTCTTGTCCATTGCAATGATGACCTTCTCAAAGAGGTCCACCAGTTTTAGTGGGCATGACCTGCGTTTGATGAAACCAAATAGGGTAGGGTCAAGTGTTTGAAGGTTTCTTGCCATTGTTAATCATTTCCATAATAATTACTTCCATGGTTTTGCATAAAAGACTAGTCAGACTAATAAATCTCTAGTAACTGGGATCTGTTGATGGTCTTCTCTTGTATAGAGGGATGACTGTTGGAGTCCTCCATTTGCATGGCACAACGTTTGATAGGCTATTGTTTATGATTGACTATAGTGGCCTTAATCAGTCATATTTCAGGATATTTTGGAGGCATTCTGGGATATTATTAGGGCCCACTGAAGCTGTATTCTTGCCTTAGAGAGTGCAGCTAGGACCTGCTCCCTATTAATGTTTGGCAGAATTAGGTTAGATGTGGTATTTCTTGAGAGATGGCTGGGAGTGAGTGGGGAATAAAGTTAGAACTGAGTTTGTTGGCCAGCAGATTTGCCATGTCTACTAACTCTGTGAATGTGGCTCCATTTGGAACCAGTTTGACACACCATTCTGTGCTGCCTTTAAGGTGTCTGCCATCACTAAAGTAGGTCTTATGGTTGTCTTTGCCCTGGGATGCTATCTTTTCTCAAAATTGGCTCTCTTGGACTTAATTAGCCCTCTTAGTTTTCTATTTATTTTTTTTTTACTCAAATGATTTTTATTTTGATGAAAAAACACAATAATTTAATACATTCATAACATTCAATAACTATTTACAGTATTTACATTCAGCCTGACAAAAAGGATTCAGATAAAAACATTTGTAGCTAAATAATAAGTTAATATATAAACTATGATTGGAAGAGTTTGGATCCATCTATAAGGTATCAATCAAATTCACAACTTTCCTCTGCGGACCATTAACCAATGGCTTAGGAAAAGTTCTTAACTCTTTAGTTCTTTTCTCCATTAGTATGCGTTTCTTCAGTGATGATAGGAATTCCTCCATTGTGGGTGCTACATTAGAGTTCCATCTTCTAGTTATGCATTTTCTGGCTATTGCTAACATTGCCCACAACAAATACATGTCATCTTTCTTCATATTATTACTATTAACAACATTCAATAAAATTAAAAACTTTACCAAAACAAATATATCAGTATAGATAGCTAGAAGAAATTTGTTAATCTCATTCCAATATGGTTTAATATTAGTATAGTCATAAAAAAATACGAGACCAGTCATTAGTGGACAGATGACATCTCCAACATAACTTGCTGTTTGAAGGGTTCATTTTTGAGAGTTTCTCAGGTGTCAAAAAGGATCTGTGTAGAAATTTCCAATGAAAAATCCTCCAGAACTGTAAGAAGTTAGTTTAACTGAAAATAAAATGTTTGTTTTATTTTCCATTGATAATGATACTTGAAACCCTTTAGTTAGGCATTGCCAGTAAGAATTTTTAGGAGCTGTCTTATAGACTATTAAAGTGTTATATAGATACGATAATTCATTGTTAACATTGATATTATTATATAGAATTCCAAAAATCCAGTTTATAATTTTGGTACAGTTTTGAAGGCTGAGTTATGCATTATTCTGCATAGATCCTTAGTGTATGCTGCAACACTCTGAAGAACCAACCAGTCATTAGGCGATAGGCCATAGGTTTACAGTATACTTTTTGTGTTCAAAGCTTGTTGATTTTCAGTACATTGCAACCAACAAAATAGGTTATTATTTTCCTATAAACCAAAACTATCTCTATGTGTTTTATCAGGCAAATCCCTTATAATAGTAAATGGTATTAAAAATCTATGCCACAGTTTTATATCTAAATTTGTGTTAATAAATTTTAACACATCAAAAATATTGTTTATTAGTGTTAGTTTAGTTAATTTTGTTGTACTATACTGTAAATTTAAACTTAAATAGTGCCACGTTTTGTTATCTTTGTCAGTTACCAAAGCATTCTTTGATAAATAATTTTCATTCATTAGTATAATGGAGTGTAACTTTTTCCAATTGGAAGAGTATCTAGGATTTATCCAGTTCATCACTATTTTAATTATAGATGCCTTTATATAAGTTTCAATTTCTGTGAATTTTAACCCCCCCCCGTTCCCATTTTCTGATATGATGAGAATATGCCACTCTATTTCTTTTGGGGTACCATAGGAATTTCATCAGAGTTTAAGTGATTTTTTTTTTTTAAGGATTTTCTTTCCTGGTGGAAGTACAAGGGCTTGTGCTATATATAATATTTTAGGGAACAAAACCATTGTTATCAGTTGTAACCTATCATCAAATGTTATAAACAAATTACTCCATTTGCCTATTAATGTCTTGATTAAGTCTATGGCTTTAGCATAGTTAAGCTGTAAGGTTTCCTCTATATTCTTACCTAGGACTATTCCTAAATAGTCTAGAGTTGAAACTTGGTTTCCAATAATATGATTAACTGGAACCTGTATGTTTATTTTTTTATTTAATAATAAACATTTTGATTTAAATTTGTTGAAGGAGATTCCTGATTTTTTTTTGGAAATGTGTTGTTACTATATCCACTTCACCTAATACTTCCTTAGAGTTGGGTAAGGTAAGTAAACATTATCAGCAAACTTCATTATTTTAGATATACATTGGTCATATATATTTATACATCATGCATTTTATGCATGCAGATCAGAGTACATTACATCTAATGTGTATATGCAAGTCTAATTGTGAATGTCAAGTCTCTGATTGGATAATATAGCATAGTAGGCTTCTTTTACAAGAATTATGAGCTACACTGTCTGCAAACATATTCATGGTTCCCTTTTATAGTAGTGACTATATTTTGTGATCAAATATATATACTGAAATGTTATTTTTTCTTGTAAACAGTTAATTATAGCCACTATCTCTAGTGAATATACTGGAGTTTTTTATAAATAGATTTTTATAAATAATTTTCCTATGCAGTTAGCAAGTGTTTAGTATAGGCTTATACATTTACAGGAAATGCTTATGACTAATGATAATAACTGTAAGGATACTCAAACACCATAATAAATCCTAACAAATATATGTATGAATAATTTTGATTGAACTATACTTACTTTGCATTTAATATGTTAATTTCCGTATTGTATCCTAGATATTATTTATATTTCAGATGTCATGTTTTCAGTTATTATAAAGTCAGTTTTTTACTATATTAGCACTTTATGACAGGGTAAGAGCTCAGTAATATCTATGACTTGTGATAATACAACAAACAAGTTATGAGTTTCAGTATTACCCTATTACTATGGTAGATATTTACATATATTTCTATCTTAATTTTATCTTTGAGTCATTCACTTTTAAGACCTGTTATCAATAGTAAGTTTTATATAAATAATGTTTTTTACTAATTGTTGTCATTTTAACTGATGCCAGTTAATTATTATTGATTTTAGGCAGTTATTTAAACATCTGCTATTCCAAATGTTTAGGAGTTAATTAAGGACAAATATGTCTTATGGAATATTTCTAAAAATCTATGTTAACATCTTTTGGGAATGACACACACTTACTATGTGCTAACACCCAATTCTCGTAAAGTTTTTATTTACTGGGAGTTTGTCATGATAAGATTTATTCAGAGGGCAAGTAAATATAAATGCTAAATGATTTTTTGATTTGTTCTGCTATTTTGAAGTTTTTATTAGAACTAATACAGATGACATGCTTAGGTAGTTTGGGTAATCATGTAGCTTGTTAATAAGGCTAATGTTTCCTTAGTCTATTAAGCACTAAATTCAGATTATATATATCACAATATGTCTCTTGCTTCCTTAGTGAATAATTACTGTATAATGTTTAATGTTTCTAATAATAGTGTATGTAACATCTCTAAAACCTAACTGGAATCAATACCTGATTAGTGGCTTATCACTACTATTTTTCTCTTAATTTATAATATATTCTCCATTTTTTACTTTGCTTTCATGGGCTCGAACCAACAAAGGTTGATGGTTGGGATAGGTAGCCTAGCAGATTTAGTTTTGTTTGCTAGACTAGGAATGTATCTCATTCCATGTACAGGGTATATTAAAGTTTATATCAGAGTAAAATATGCTATTTTTTTTTTTGTTATTTAACTGTTTTTCTAGTTTTGAAATGCCTGACACAATTGTTTTACTTTTATCTTTCATGGGGAAAGTTATTTGGATTGAGATAAATAGAAATACAACAATTGCTATTTTATTGTCTATTCAGGGAGAATATTATGTATACAGGATTCTATTAATACAAATTATTTTATTATTTATCTGTAAAGAATTCTGATATGGATTTAACTTTGATATCCTTAATACTAATGGCTTAAACAACCCATATAAGAGAGCAAACCTACTAAGATATCTTAAACTAAACAAGGCTCAAGTAGTTTTTCTCCAAGAGACACACTTTAAAATAAATGACACATTTATGTGGGATCCTAAGGAATACACAATACTTGCTCAATCTTCTTATAAAAATAAGACCAGAGGAGTAACAATTATATGGAAAAAGACTTTCTTAAATCCCCAAATCATTTACAAACATGTAGATAATGATGGACTCGTGGCCTTAGTTATACTTAAGTTTAATAATAGAATTTGGACCCTGGTTAATACTGGTTCCCGGGTATGGGGGTTGGACTAGCTAAGAAACACTTAGACTTTATTACAACTACTTCTAAAGGTAATATTATACTAGGAGGTGATTTCAATGGTATCACATATATTACAGAAACTACCAATAGGAAATCTCCTAGACTATTGTCCTCAACCAAACAGTTAAAAAAATGGACAGAAATGTTTAAATTAAAAGATACCTTTAATACTTTGGGACCAAATTATTTACTATTCTCACACCAGGGCTATAGACATGGTACCCAAACTAGAATAGATAAAATTTATATCTCACAAGATCTTTATTCTAAAATCTTGAATTTTTCAATACAACCTTGTCCCTTTTCAGATCATAATTCACTGTTGTTAACAATACACTTGGAATTCAATCTATTAGTTATTACTTCAAGGATTCCTTCATATATCACACAAATTAAAGACTTTAAATCTTGGATAACTTCTGAACTTCAGCTTTTCTTAGAGATTAATTATAAACCTGAAGCAAACACAATTATGGTTTAGGATTTTCTTAAGGCCTAGCTATATGGTAAAACCATTAGCTGGTACAAAAATAAAATTAAAGAATGGGACTCAGAGTTACAGCAACTCCAAAATCAAATATTATCTCTTAAATATAACAAAAACTTAATTGCTACAGATAATAATAAGAAAACAAAAGAGGCAAATAAAAAATGCAATGAAATATTATCCCATAAAACTAATTTAGCTATGGAAAAACTAAAATTAAATTCTTATGCTACCTCTCCTAAGCATCTTCATAACCTATCTATGAAAGTTAAGATACAATCAAAAATTGATAACATTGATAGTATCTTTCATGAAGGGAAAAGGAAAAAAAAGTCTTAGACATAGGGGATATTCTGGAGGCTTTTAATTATCATTATGCAGAGCATCGTAAAGATAAAATAAGTACAGATGAATGTAAGAAGTTAGAGGATATAGTTCACAACATAACAAGAATTCCTGAGGAACTTAAGTTTGATCTACAAAAAAACTATTTCTCAAAAGGAAATTATAAATGGGATTAAAGAACGTAAGTCTAATAAAGCACCTGGAATAGATGGCTTAATTATTGAAATGTATAGATTGTTCTCTACTTCTATAATCTCTCTCCTACATAAAACCTTTCTTGAAGTTCAAACATTAGCAAATATTCCTCCTTCTTGGAGATATTCTCTAGTTCCTCTATATTAAAAGATAATAAGGACCGTAATCATTGCAACTCATATAGACCATTTTTTTTTGTTAAATAATGATTATAAACTATTTATGTCAATTATGGTCAATAGATTGAAAATACCCATATCTAAAATAATTAATGAAGACCAAACTGGTTTCATACATAACAAGCATACACAGGATAATATTAAAAGAGTATTAACTCTGATAGATTACCGCAATAGAGGAAACAATGAAGCATTGATAATAGGTCTAGATATTCAAAAGGCCTTTGACTCCTTAAATTGGGGTTATTTATTTAAAGTCTTACAGTTCCCCCTTTTTTATGATAGCAATAAAGAAAATCTATGAAAATAATCTAGCATATGTCAAATTAAGTCCCTTTACTTCCAAAGCAATCCAAATCACTAGAGGTACTAGACAAGGATGTCCAATGTCCCCTATCCTATTTGCACTGGCCATAGAAATACTTGCCATTTTAATATGTAATAACCCAGTTTTCTATTTAATTTGATGACAGAGATTTTATCGTTTTGGGTATTACCATTCCTAAGTTAAGCTATGACATTTTTCTTTTGTTCAGCCTGTTTCATTTTGTATTCCTCCATGGTGGTTTGCTTTTAGAGTTTTTTGGGGTTTACTTCTGATAGGTACATTAGTTACTATGCTACTATTGACATAGTTGTACAGAGTTTCTGTGATCAGTTCCACATATGATGCTGCATTATATAAGTTTGGAAGGGCTTGGAATTTTGAGAGGTAATCACTTAATAAAATGTATTTTGCATTGGAATTACTAGATTTGCAGAAATGATTTTTATTTCAAGGGAAACTACTTTGTGATCTGACCTTACCAGAGAGGATATAACTCTGAGTGAGACACATCATTCTCCCATATTTGTATCTATCAGGTCCAATATATTTAATCTCTATTGGATGTATGCACTATCTGATCTAGGATGTTTATGCTTGTAAAGTCCAATAATCTATGTACCTATAAATCTGGGATTATGCAGGATTCCCAGTGTATAGAGGGTCAATTGAAGTCCCTCATAAGTACGCTATTTGGTTGAATGGTAAGTGTGTCCAGAAGATCTAAATATGATTTATTTGTTTCCCAGGACAAAGAGAGAGACCTATAGGGTGATACGGATATGGTATGGGACTTTGTCTATAGTAATCTGTATGTGAAGAAACTCTAGCATATAATTCTGTTGAACCACCCTAGAAGTATGCATGTCATTAATATGTCTATATATATGTATATATATATATATATATATATATATATATATATATATATATATATATACATATATATATATATATATATATATATATATATATATATCTAAAGGCACTGAAGCCTTGCACAGCTATGATACTCCTTGAGGCTTTAA
This sequence comes from Protopterus annectens, assembly GCF_019279795.1. Classification (NCBI taxonomy): domain Eukaryota; kingdom Metazoa; phylum Chordata; order Ceratodontiformes; family Protopteridae; genus Protopterus; species Protopterus annectens. The sequence goes on along the minus strand of NC_056731.1, from coordinate 238,750,845 downwards.
ACCATGTCCTGGTAACTGTACAGATGTCTGCATTCTCTAAGGTGAGGTGAGCTTGGGGGGAGTGGATCTTCTTGATTAAACTCCTGGCATTAAGCAGTAACACCTTTACATCTCCATCCATTGATTTTGCTATGTTGGAAGGTTTGTTGATTTGGCATTGCCTAAAAAATGCTCTATGGGAGAGCACAATGTTTCAGCAAATATCTGAAAGCCTAGTGGCAATAGGTACAAACCATCCTTGGCAAAGCAACATGGCATGTTAACCATATTATCCTATGCTACCAAATATGGTATCACCTTAGAATGACAATAGAAACTAAGCCAGTTAGTAAAGTCAATCATCTTTTGTTTACATTGTGGCATAATCCTTGGTGAAGGTAGAATGCTGCTCAATGTGAGGCACATACCAACCTGTGACACATAGTCTGATATCTCCCTAATGTCTTTCTTCATATGGTCTAGGAAGGTACAGCTTGGGTCATTTATACATAGATGGACTATAACTGAGTCATAGTGGAATCTGCAATTAAATGACTTAAGTGTATGCATAACTTGATGAATCCTGGCCCTGATAAGCAACTGACCATTAGTTTCTCTTTGTCCAGCCTGTTGAGGGGGGCATCAGGATTTTGAACAATGGAGGTACCTATAAGTACAGTTCTGGATAGTGGGTTGGTTTGCCATATGGGCTTTTAAGTTGAGGCTACATTGAGAGTGGCTGAATGAATAGTGTTAGGTGTTGCTTTTGCTGATGTTTTTTGGTTTGCAGAGGATAATATTTGCAGGTGGAGTGTCTAGAAGATCTTTGAGTTTTCTGGTGATTCCATTGGAGTGCATCCACAATTGTTGGTCTATGTGTGAGGTGCATATTATGTGTGGTGAGTGTTGCATGTGTGTTTCTGATAACTTGATTTTATTCTGTCCTGGAAAGGGAGTCAGTCCATCACAGGACTTACACATGCACACACATACACACACACACACACACACACACACACACACACACACACACACACACACACACACACACACACACACACATGCGTCTTGCATGCGCACACACGCACACACACGTGTGCACACACACACGCGCGTGTGCACACACACATGCATGCACATGCACACACACACACACACACACACACACACACACACACACACACACACACACATACACACACACGCGCACACACACACATACGCACACACACGCGCGTGCACACACACACACACACACACACACGCACACATACACACACACACAGACACACACGCGCACACACATACACACACACACACACACACACACACACACACACACACACACACACACACACACAATGCTCCTATACTTAGAAGCTCCAGTTCATTTATTGGCATATTTTCAGGATGTAATTAAGAAATAGATACCTGGTTGAAAGGTGAATACCCAGAAGAACACAGTAGATACATACAGAGTCCACAAGTAGAGTCTACATTAAAGGTACCCTGGCCAAAACCCAAACTAGAAAAACAAACCGGACCACTCTGTTACTGAGTTTCAGCTACTAACCTATTTTCAAACACATGGAAGTCCCAACTGATTCTGTCCACAGCTTTAGCTATGTTATTTTAGTTAAAATATTTCAGGACACAGGGACATTTTGTTTTCTATACCTTCCCCAGAGTTCTACAAATGAATGATTGATAGTAGTATTTCTAGCCCTGATCTTTTTATATTCTTATTAATCTTGTTTCCATCAGAAGAAAACTGTCATCAATTTCCCTGCACTGCCATGGTACTAGTTGCCTGTATTTCAATGTACTACCAAGCTTTCTCACAAATGTATCAGCTTTTAATAACTTTCTGTGTATTCCTAAGCCAAAGCCTTCAGCTATAATTCAGACAAATCATATTAACTCATATTTTTATCTTGGTAGCCATTCGTAATTCCAGGACTCATTAGTGTGAGCTTCAGAATGGTGAGACTAAGTGACTGAAAATGTAAACATATGTTTAACAAATTCAAGATGCTGCTCTTCAGAATAGTTCCTTTTTTTCCAAGCTGTGATGACCTTGAAGTTGGTATATATAGATTTGGGGGTATTAGGGGGCTTGCTCCCTGCATCTGAGGTTGACGAGCTGGATGTGCCCCACTGCTGAAAAAATCTTAAATTAAAAAAAAAAAGCATTGTTCAATATTTCATGTTCTCTTGAGTTTTCAGTCTTTTATTTTTATTTATTTGGGGGGGGGGGTTCATAGCTTTGGGGCTCAGTATTAGATGTCTTGGCATTCCAATAGACAGAATATTTATTCTCCATCGCTGCATAACCCTTTAAGTCGCTGAGTACCAAACTCAGTTCTGCATTAGTCTAACTTAACCTTCCCTCAGGAGAAACATTCTGCTTTGCACCCTGTAAGCTAATTGATTTTTGCTTATACTGTGATTGTCAGGGCAGGGACATTATAATGTTTAGTTATGTTATTCAACTCTATTTCTTTGTTTATTTGGACTGATGGTATTTTTGCTACAACCTTCTATATTTCCATGTTTTAAGGTATTCTCAATTTTATCCCAATTTATGCCTTCTCTTATTTTTAACAAAAATTCCTTACATTTAACAAACAAAAATCAAACCCACACAAAAATTATGTTCTTTAGTATATTAAAATACCTCAGACATTCTGCAAGCAAATGTCATATTTAATTTAAGGTTTACATTATTTACACTGACAATGTTTGTAAGTCTTCAATATGGGGTTCCAGTATTGTAAACTGGTTTTACTTTAGAATTTCAGTTCAAAACTGATAGAAAACTGTAAGCTAATAATTTGATACAGAAAGAGTTTCCTAATTTCAGACGTAAAAAGGTTGAGATGTGGAAATTAGAATGCTTCTGGTCGGTAAAGAAAACAAGCTAAGACTAGCAAAGAAAAGGAAGGATATAATGTTACCACAGCTTGGAATCTGTAAATGAATGCTTCAAAAGTGAGTACACATTAAATGGAAATAAAAAGCTAACTGCAAGATGATTTCTACTTGACAAAAACAATAAACACTGTTTTTTCAAGCAATGTCTGTGGTGGCGAACAAAGATGCCTTTATTTGCTCTTTTTGGAAGTAGGCAAAAATAATACATTTTGTATCAAATGTATTACAAGAGACCACAATCAGCCTTAAGCTTTGTTTCTTAGTTGTAGTTTAAAAATCAAGTATACCAACTATTACAGTACACAAGGAAATTACATATAGTGCATAATCCCTAAAATTATGCATGATTACAGACTTAGTAAAGCCAAACAAATTAGTGATTTACTTCATTGTAAGTCAGACATATGCTCTCCTTTGCTGTGAGATTTAGAAAAGCCCTGTTTAAACTGTGTATCTAATTCCATGTCTAAATATCTATACATCAATATATCTATTCAGTGTTATGCTTGGCAGAGTTAATGGGCATTTGCTTAAATGAATGTTAAAAGTAAAATGTTGTGTGTGTGTGTGTGTGTGTGTGTGTGTGTGTGTGTGTGTGTGTGTGTGTGTGTTTACCAGCTTTCTAGCAGAGTCCTGATATTTGGAATTGTCCAGGCAACATTTTTTTCTTTTTTATTTATGTTATTTATGGATTCTCTCTCTCTCTCTCTCTCTCTCTCCTTTTTTATTTTTATTTTTTTCCCACTGTTTTTGTGAATGTACCTTTTTGTGTTTTTTGTTAAAATATACATAAAAATAAAGGGCACATTCTTTCTCTGCTGCTGGTTCGGGTTAGCAGTGAAAGCAAAAATGGTTTAAGTTGGATTTTGAAGTTGTAAGAGAGAAGGGATCGGTGACTGTGATTGATGTCTAGTTGGCCTGCTGTAGCTTTTTCTCATGTATGGAACATATTTGATTCATAGGTTAGTAGCTGTATGACTGACTGATGTGATTGTTTAGTTTTCTTTGCCCAAACATCTTTAGATATCTCTCTCTCTCGCTCTCTCTCTCTCTCTCTCTATATATATATATATATATAATTTATATGCAAGTATATATATAGATATATATATATATATATATATATATATATATATATATATAGATACACACACACACACACACACACACACACACACACACACACACACACGGACATGGCTCTACTTTCAATTCCCGACTCCTAAATAATCGACTGTCAAAATCCCAAGATGAAAATCACAAAATCGCAGAAACCCAAACGTCAGATGTTTACCAGGGTAAGTCTCCACTTACACAGCAGTAAATGGAACTCACGCTTAGGTAAGTAAAACCCTCACCTCCCAACTATATATACCAACTCTGGGATCGCACTACAGTGGAGAAAGGCTACCTCAGCATGATTTCCATTCAATGTTCAGTGTGTGTTGATTTACCTGGTAGTCATCTGATGTTTGGGTTTCCGTGCTTTAGTGATTTTCATCTTGGGATTATGAGAGTCACAGAGAGAGATTATATATGGAGTGAAAAAGATGTAGACAGATATAAATACAGATATAGATATAGATATAGATATAGATATAGAGATATAGATAAGTATAGATATCATTATACAGATACAGACAGAGATAGATATAGACATGGACATAAATAGATATGGGTACAACATTCGACCTTCATATCCACAGTAATATCAAAAAAACACATCAAAAACTAGGAAACCTTTACAGACACAGCTATTTTCTTAACTTCTTTGCAAAAAAGGCTCTAGCTTCATCATTCCTGCTTCCATCTCTCTTATATGGTGCCCCCATCCTCACCAATATTCAGTCCTCCCTGAAAATTAAACTTGACTCATGCTACAATTAGGTTGCCAAATTTGTAACAAATGCAAAATTTTCAGCTCACCACTGTTCCTCTCTGAATCAACTAAACTGTCTCAATACTTCCTCACCACTTCATTTATCTACAACTAATTACTCACATAAACATATAAACAAACTGACAACCTGCCCCTATCTCTCCAGTATACTGACTATGCATCATGCCAACCATCCACTTTGATCTAAAAACAAAATGTTGCTGAAAGTTAATAAACTCAACTTCTCAGCTGGCCAAATGCTGTACTCCTTTACAACCTCCCACCTTCAATCAGAACAATTAGCAATCCTGCTTTCATTAACAAATCCCTCAGACTACATCTCTCTTCTCTCTGGCTTTGTACCCACACCTTAACAACACACCCCAAAACCTGACTTCCATCATTATAACCTTACTTTACTCCATTTAAATACATGTATAACCTCTCCAGTCTCTCTTCCATAATTAACGCCATGTGCTCTCACTATGTCTTGCTAAATCCCAACTATTTACACTACAAGTTTATAATAATTCTTATCCTTAATCTGATACTCTTCACTGCTAATAATAAGATGTTGTATTATGAATGTATACAATTTCTACTTCTATGCTCATATCATTGGTATAAATAATCTGCACTGTAGTGCTCAAACTTTTTTCCATGCACTGCGACAGTATATAAACTCTGCACTGTACTGTGTGTGATATTTTCTTGTATGTATGTAATGTATGTGATGCTTTTCTTCCAGGGCCTCCACTGAAAATGGGATCATAGGTTCATAGGTTCATAGGTAGGCACTAGGCTATCTGCCCAAAGGCATTTATGAGCCTAGCCAGAATGTGTTGGCTTTCGCCACCCCCTTAGGTTAGTTCCCTGTGCCTTTGTCCAGCAGAGCCACTGAAGTGATCCTCGGGGTAAACTTTCTATTTCCCATTCACTTGTCAGGGTTTCTCTTGAAGAGTGTTAGCGAGGAGCTCTGTCTAATGAACATTCAAAACACATCATCCAAAGCCTCCTTTAAAGACCTCATCAGACAACATCTCAAGCAAAGTTGGCAGTGCTATGATTGCTCCTCAGGCTAGTGAAAGCGGATAAGGTGTACATACTAAATCTAGAGTACTTGATAATAGGTTTCAATCTTACTCACAAACACTGGCTAATCTACAATGTATGTACTGTACCTGTGTACTATGTATGTATTCTACCTATGTTCCAAATTTCAGCTGTACACCACAAATCTATTAATTAACTTTATTTTTAAATTAATATTTTTTTTGTATGTTAAAACATGTCTTTTGTAATTTATGTGTATACTGATCATGTCTAAATAACTAAAAGTATCTGTAATTTTTCTTTGTGGAACTTTTCTCCCTGGGCCTTTGATGAAAAAGGGCCTTTTCGGCTCAGTCAGACACCCCCGTTTAACAAATGTAAAATAAATAAAATAATAAAATGTAGATTGGAATCATGTTCCAAAGCATGGAAAGTCTCTGGGACAGGAATCTTTCCATCCAGCATGTCCTATTTATTGTTGTGGTGAGGTTTAGGTTCCCTAGAGCATGTGGCTCGAGGGGATATGTTTTTTTTTTAGGTGGAGCATGTCAATCAATTCTGGGTTGGGCATGGCCTTGTATGTCAGGCAGAGATCACCTCTGAGTAGGCAGTATGCAACCAAGTACAGCTGGGGTTTCTTTAGTCAAGCTGCATATGGCATCTGTTTGAGGTCAGTGAACTGCTTGGTGAGGTACTTCTGTGGTCTTTCCAGCTGTTGCAGGTGTTTTGTAAGGTACATCCCAAATGGGGCGTTGTACTCTATGATGGGTCTGATGAGTGATGAGTAGAGGGGCACAATGATTTCTTTTGATCTGGATGTGAACTCCTTTGTGATTAGGTGGGCCACATAGAAGGATTTTCTAACCACTTTGGCAATGTGATTATCAAAGGAGAGATTACTATCTACTTGGGTCCCCAGATCCCTTATTACATCTTCCGTATTTAGGGGACTACCACCTATGTGGTAGTTTGTGGGCACTTTATTTTTTCCAAAGGGGATGACTATGCACTTTTTTGCATTTAGCTTGAGGCCATGATTTTGACACCAGGTTTCTGTCTCAGTGAGACCCTTTTGGATGATGTCTTTGTCAGCCAGAGAGTCAATTATAGCCCCTAGTTTGCAGTTGTCTGTGAACTTGGTCAGCCATAGTCCTCCTGTCCTTGCCTGTACCTCTGAGAAGTATATGCTGAACAGGAGGGGTCCTAGGACTGAGCCATGGGGAATGCCACTTGTAACCGGTTTAGAGTCAGACCCAGCTCCTGCAACTCTTACCATGTGGGTTCTGTCCATGAGCCAGTTGGCAACCCATCTTGTGATGTAAGGGTTTATGTTCAGGCTGGTGAGCTTGTCTATAATACCAGAATGAGGAATGGTGTTGAAGGCCTTTGCGAGGTCTAGGTAGGCTGTGTGGACCACCTTTCCTTCATCTATAGCCTTGGTAACTATCTCATAGAAGTTCACCAGGTTTAGGAGGCATGATCTTCCCTTAACAAAGCTGAACTGGGTAGTGTCCAGTGTTTGGAGGTTCCCAGTATCTCCGTTAATGAGTTCCATAGCCTGGCAGACCAAGCTAGTCAGGTTTATAGGGCGATAGTTCCTGGGGTTTGTTGTGGCTCCACCTTTTTGGAGTGGAATAACCGTTGCTGTGCACCACTCTATGGGTATGTAGCCTGTAGAGAGGCTGAGTTTGAACAGTGTGTTTAGGTGAGGGGTTAGTTCATCGTTGAGCTCGTGTAAAACGCAACCTGGGACACCGTCCAGTCCCATTGATGCTGTGTTTTTGCCCTTGGAGAGGGCTGTTTTAACCTGAGTTTCTATGATTTCAGGGGCTCTACATTCTTCAGGTATGGTTATGGGCCCTTTTGGGGGTGAGAGGGGGTGAAGTTTGCACTGAACCTGTCTGCCAGGATGTTGGCGATATCAGTCGGTTCAGTGTATTTTGTGCCATTCTGCACTAACTACAAGCAGATCTGAGAATTGCCACTTAGATTCTTGACATAGCTAAAGAATGCCTTGTGGTTATCTTTGGAGACCTTCGCAATTTTTCTTTCGAAACTAGCCTTAGATGATTTTATGAGGGATCATAGTTTCTTGCTGATACTGATTTGGGATGTCTTCCCTTCTTGGGATTTTACTCTTTTCTGTACTAGTTTCCTCCTTCTATTGTATAGCTTGTTTATGGCAGGGGTCCACCAGACTGGTTTCCTTTTTTTGGAGGAGTGAGTCTTGGTTTTGCTTGGGATAGCATGATCCATGCATTTTTGTAGGTGCCCATATAGTGCATTAGTAAAGGATTTTGCAGCTTGGATAGCGTTGTCCTTTAGAATGGGGGCTTTGAAACTTTCCACCTCTGCCTTAAACAACGTGAAGTTTGCTTTTGAAAGTTTTTCACAGTGGTTTCCTTGACTGGGGGTGGGGGCAGAATCTGGATGTCCAGAGTGAATAGTTTATGGTCAGATTTAACCAGCGAGGGATTGACCTCCGGTGTGGAGCACCGGTCGCCCATGTTGGTGATGACCAGGTCCAATATGTTGTCACCTCTGGTGGGGGTGTTGACCAGTTGATCCAGGGCATTTGAGTTTATAAATTCTAGGAAATGTTGAGCGAGGGAGTTAGTACTTGAGTAGTTTTCCCAGTTAATGTATGGGTAATTGAAATCACCCAATATTAGGCTGTTTGGTAGGACCTTTATGTTTCCCAGTGTTTCCAGAAATGCGGAATAGGGTCTTGGGACATGGTGGGTGATCTATAGTAAGCTACAATTTGAATTGCAGTTTTGCCTATTGTTAGTTGAACGTAGATGATCTCTGAAGCATTGTGCTGTACCACTAACCTGGGAGGTGTGGGTATCCTTGATGAATATGGATACGCCCCTGCCTTTTGTATTTTGGTCCGGGTTCTGTGGCCGAAATGTATGGTATGAGTTGTAGCCTGGTAGTGCTGGGGTGCTCTCTGGAGCCTTAAACCAGGTTTCTGTTACTGCACATATATCGATTTTTTCCATACTGAGGAGTGCCTCTAGTACATCCATTTTGAGGTTTAGACTTCTGGCGTTGAGTAGCATTACCCTCAGTTTTTTCTTACTTGTGCTATTTATGGTGGTGGGTTTATCTTGTGAGCCTTGCCTAAAAAAGGCACTATGGGGTGGCAAGAGCCTTGGCCAGTATTCAAAATCCTAAGGGTGACAGTTGTAAGCCATTTCTAGCGAAGTAGCATGGCTTGTTGAGTATGTCATCCCAGGTGGACAGACACTGGATCCCCTTTGAATGACACCAGAAGCTTAGTCAATTGTTGAAATTGATAATTTTTTCTTTATACCTTGGTATCATTTTTGGTGAGGGCAGGATGCTACTCAGGGTCAGGGTCATACCGGCCTGGGCTACATGATCAGAGAGCTCTACCATGTCTCTTTTCATGTAGTCCAGGGAGGAACGGCTCCGGTCATTCACACCAACATGGACAATGACAGAGTCGTATTTGTACTTGTTCTGGAGTGACCTGAGTGCTTGTGTTATGTGGCGGATCCTGGCACCTGACAGGTAGCTAACAGTAACCTTCTCCTTGTTCAGCCTAGTGAGTGGGACGTCAGTCTGCCTGACTATAGAGTCACCTATTACTAGTGTGTTGGGTATGTTATTTTGCCTTAAGGGCTGTGATTGCGTGGCACACTGGTTTTGTGAAGTATGTGTTTCATGGTTTGTGTTGGGGGGTGGAGGTTGCTTGGATGTCTGCTTTAGAGGTCTCTGTTGCTTTTTCAGATTTTTATTTAGAGCCTCTAAGTATGTTTTCTTGTATTTATGTGTGTTTTTTGCCGGTGCAGGTTTAATAGGTCTATGTGAGACTGGTGGTGTGATGCAAGTAATTCCCTTCTCCTCTTGACTGTCTGATCCAGTCTTGGGTTGAGAGAGCGTAGCCTCCAGTTTGACTGTATAATTGCATCTCTTGCATGTATTAGTGTTTGGTGGTAGGAGGAGAAGGTTGTCTGTGTACATGAGGCAGTTGTAACATTGCCTCAAAATGCCCAGATTCACCAGTTGGACTGGAGAGTACACCTGAAACTGCAATTTGGACATGCCTGGATAGGTACAGTGAACTGTTTTACTGATTGGCTGGTAAGGTCGAATAGAGAGCCTTGTCCTTCTGTACAGTATGGGGGGGAGGTCTAGTGCTAGGATTTATTAGTGCTTGCTATGAGTTTTGAGCAAGTACCGGGCTGAGAAATGAATGGTTTGAGTACTTAAGTTGAACGTTTGTCTAGTTACCAGGTAGAAATTGAAGAGGAGACTTTGTGGAGCCGGGAATAGTTATAACCTAGCTAACCAGCACTGCCTGGCATGCAAAACCACACAAATGCAGTTTTTCTAGCAGGGAAATGAAAGAGATAGAAATTAGCCCAAAGTGGCCAATAAGCTACTAATTTCTGGGCTGAAACCACTCCTCCAGGGACAGATATGCTGTTCAAAGCTTCCCTCTCTCACAGGTGAACAGAAAAACGTCCTTCTATCCAAGTAAGGTATGGGCAAACACAGAAACTTGTAACACAGCCCTGAATTCAGCACTAACCTGAAAACTGGACTATACTAGCTTAGAAAGGCAGGAAACAAGTTTTTTTTTCTTCAGAAAATAAAGCAGATACACTCAAAAAACACTTTAAATGCACAGAAATGGGTATCACACTTGAGTCTGTAGCCTATAACAGTTAAACAGGTAATTTAAACACAAAAATGAATTTATAAAAGTGCAGGCAGTAAAATAAGTACAATATGTAGCTGAAATAAGCTTTTTAAATCACAGAAATGCTAAAACTTGGCATTTTAGGCGGAATTAGCTAAAGGCAGCAAGAAAATGCAGAAAAATGATACTTAATCACTCCAAAGTCTCTCTTTTGTCTCTCTGCTGCTGTAGAACTCTGCAGGGCACCAGGCAGGAGCTTGCTGAGTTGTATACAAACACAAAAACCTCGCAAATGCGTTTTTTATAGCAGGGAAAAGAAAGAGATAGAAATTAGCCCAAAATGGCCAATAAGCTACTAATTTCTTGGCTGAAACCACTCCTCCAGGGACAGATAGGATGCTCAAAGCTCCCTCTCTCACAGTGAACAGAGAAACTTCCTTCTATCCAAGTGAGATATGGGCAAACACAGAAACTTGTAACACAGCCCTGAATTTAGCACTAACCTGAAAAATGGACTATACTAGCTTATAAAGGCAGGAAACAGGTATATATTTTTTGTTTTGTTTTGTTTTCAGAAAATAAATCAGATACAATCAAAAAATACTTTAAATGCACAGAAATGGCTATCACACTTGAGTGTGTAGCCTACAACAGTTACACAAGTAATTTAAACACAAAAACAACTTTGTAAAAGTGCAGGCAGTAAAATAAGTATAATATGTAGCTGAAACAAGCTTTTTACATCATAGAAATGCTAAAAAATGGCATTTTAGGTGGAATTAGCTAAAGGCAGCAAGAAAATGCAGAAAAATGATACTTAATCACTCCAAAGTCTCTCTTTTGTCTCTCTGCTGCTGTAGAACTTTGCAGGGCACCAGGCAGGAGCTTGCTGATCTGTATACAAGTGCAAAAACCTCACAAATGTGGTTTTTATAGCAGGGAAATGAAAGAGATAGAAATTAGCCCAAAATGGCCAATAAGCTACTAATTTCTGGGCTGAAACCACTTCTCCATGGACAGGTAGGCTGCTCAAAGCTCCCTCTCTCACAGTGAACAGAGAAACTTCCTTCTGTCCAAGTAAGGTATGGGCAAACACAGAAACTTGTAACACAGCCCTGAATTCAGCACTAACCTGAAAACTGGACTATACTAGCTTAGAAAGGCAGGAAACAAGTTTTTTTTTTTTTTTTCAGAAAATAAAGCAGATACACTCAAAAAACACTTTAAATGCACAGAAATGGCTATCACACTTGAGTCTGGAGCCTATAACAGTTAAACAGGTAATTTAATCACAAAAATGAATTTATGAAAGTGCAGGCAGTAAAATAAGTACAATATGTAGCTGAAACAAGTTTTTTTAAATCACAGAAACACTAAAAATCGGCATTTTAGGCAGAATTAGCTAAAGGTAGCAAGAACATGCCGAGAAATTATGCTTAATCACTCCAAAGTCTCTATTTTGTCTCTCTGCTGCTATATAACTCTGCAGGGCACCAGGCAGGAGCTTGCTGAGCTGTATACAAGCGGAAAAACCTCGCAAAAGTGTTTTTTATATCAGGGAAAAGAAAGATAGAAATTAGCCCAAAATGGCCAATAAGCTACTAATTTCTGGGCTGAAATCAGTCCTCCAGGGACAAACAGGCTGCTCAAAGCTTCCCTCTCTCACATGTGAACAGAGAAACTTCCTGCTATCCAAGTAAAGTATGTGAAAACACAAAAACTTGTAACACAGCCCTGAATTCAGCACTAACCTGAAAACTGGACTATACTAGCTTAGACTAGGCCCAGTGGACTTTTCTGGTAAAAAAATGCAATATATATATATATATATATATATATATATATATATATATATATATATATATATATATATAGATTCACTTTACAAGCTCAATGTTTTAAAAACGTCGAAATTCATATGTCCAAGACCATATAATCAACGTTTTAAAACATCAAACCTGTAAAGGAACACAAAAACAACAGAAAAAAAATTTCTAAGATGTTTTTGCAGAGAACCCTGCACCCCTCACACCCCCCCACTATTTAAAAATGTCAACTCCGAGATCACACTATAGTGAGGAAAAGCAAAATTACCCATTCAGTGCTGTATGGAGATCTTCGCTTTACAGGTTTGATGTTTTAAAATGTCAATTATATGGTCTCAGCCATATGAATTTCGATATACAAAAACGAAAAGGCAGAGAAACAAATCCACAGATACTATTTATTGTAAGCGTTTTCGTACATAAAATCCATGCACTTCCTCAGACAACATAACCCAGTATGTCAAGACTTATATAAGAAACAAAAAAACAATTAATCGTACAATTACATTAAATTAATTAATTACAACTAAATACACCCTTACAATTAAAGAAACATTCCTACCTAAAAACTTCATAATTAAAATTGTCTACGCAATAAACATATATTTAAAATTAATACCTAATTTAAAAATTATATTTATGTATATTTATGTATATATATACATATATGTATATATTTTTTATAAGTAAATAAATACAACTGTGCACTCCAATATTAATATTACTACATAAACTAAGCTAGCCTATTTTTTACCTTTCTAGAGCCTTCAATTTCAGCAAACATTTAATGGAACAAGCATCATTTAAACCAGGGTAAATGTACGCATTTGTTTGTAACTACCATAAAAGTTCCCGCTCCTCCAGTTTTAGCTGCCAAGGTCCTCCTCTCGGATTATTTGGAATACTATCCACAATGGTGAATTGGAAACTATGTGTCCCAAATTCACCTATGTGTCTTGCTAAAGCATTGGTACTAATACCCCTGCTTATGCTGCAAAAAATAGTATCTGTGGATTTGTTTCTCTGCCTTTTCGTTTTTGTATTCAGTTTTGAGTTTTTCTTTTTTCTTTTTTTTATTTATTTATATTAATTTCAATGTTTTAAAATGTTGAGCTTGCAAAGGAAATCCATATATATATATATATATATATATATATATATATATATATATATATATATATATATATATATACATATAGTGAGAGAGATTGATGCAAGGGTGCATGGGTGCAGAACTCAGCAGGGTGTAGTGCAGAGGGTATCCCACTGAAAACAATGTCTTCTAAGTATTGATTTCATTTGAATGCAATTTTTTTAGGTGTTAAAATTCAGTTTTGTATTTTTTGACAATGGAGTGATCCATGGCATGTGTCTTTTTTTAAATATTTTTATTAAATTTCCTAAACTCTAAAAATACAAACATAAAAAATAAGTAGAAAAATATCAATTAACTGTATACAAAAGTGCTTGCATTGTTCTTTACAATATTTAATTCCAAATTTCAATCTACAACAAAAATATATGCACCTATTATTGAGATAACAGTTATATTCAGAGATTAAATTATTTCTTTTCATCTTAGTAGTAGATTATTTTTGCATACAGCAATGGTAATGTTTATAAATTCCACAAATGAAATTGTAGACTCAGTTTTCTGATACATTGGAATTCATTTCCTAGCAGTGGTTAACAAACTCCAGATTAGTCAGTTGTGCTCAAGGTATACATATAGGAACTGAAGTGTTTTAAACAGCACTATAAGTTTGGTTAAGGTAAATGTATTGAACCGCAATGCTTGCCAGAAACTTTAAAATTTGTTCCCAAAAGCAATGGATAGCTTTGCAATCATAAATCATATGTTGCCAATTTACTTTATCTGGTGGTTTGCATCTCTAACAACCTATGCCTTCTTTCTTGGTTCCATTGTAACCCTGCAAAAACAAAAAACAAAAAAAAAACTTCTTTCTACTCCTAAAACATACCAAGAGAATAAACCCATCTTCACCTTTATCTTTTCCAAAAACGTCACATATGAAACTGTTTCATATTCCAAGCTGTTAGAAGTAAGTAATTGATAAAAAATATGAAATCTGATCTCCATATAAAAGAAAGAGTAAGAAAATAAAAACAGATCAAAAATGTAGTCTGCTCTACAAAATTACCCTATTGTTAATGGAAAAAGCAAAAGTGTGTAATGCCACAGCATACCCATTCCAAAGCATCTGTGGGTCCCCCATACTTATCAATCTGCAAACTACCCAACTAAACTTACTAGAACAGTGCTATAACAAATTTTCAAAATTCACAGCTAACCTACTGTACAAGTCAATCCATTGTTTAGCCCTGAAAAAGCTCCTTTTGCTAGAACGTCTTCCCTGCTTGTCGCACCCTCAACTGAATATGACACCTACAGTAATCCACAACCCTGAAAAATGCCTAAGCTTGGCCAATATTCTTCCTCAGTATATTCCAAATAGAACTCTACAATCAAGTGAGAAAGACTTACTAAGTGTGACCAAATCAATTAACTCAGTATGAGACTGTGTTCTCATGTCATGTCTCAAAAATGTGGAATGCAATTCCATTCCCTATAAGAGTAGAATCTTCACACAAATCCTTTAAAAAAGTCCAAAAATGTAATTCATAGATAATTAGATTAGATCTTTCTCTATCAATGGCTAAAATACCATTTCTTCTCACTTAATCTTATATTAACTGCTCCAGATATTCTTTCTTTTAACCCAAGATTAATTTCTATGCTTTCTTTCTCAGTACTACATTTTCTCCTCTAGCTATTGCATATCAGTGCTTTTACCTATCTTATCTCTCTCTCTCTCTCTCTCTCTCATTGCTACATCTTCTCCTCTGACTATTTTATATCCATGCTCCTGCCTATCTTATTCTGCATGTGGTTTATAACATTTCTCTATTCACTATGTGGGATCCAGTCATTATTATCGATAAATGTTTCTGAATGTATGTTGCTAATATGTATTTATAAATTGTTGGGTACTCTGCTTTCTAATGTACAGCTAAAGCTTATTTATTGTTTTCTGTAAATTCATGTAGAGCTTTTCTATCTAGGCCCCTGCTGAAAATTGACTGCACAGTCACATCATCCCAGTAAATAAATAAATGACTTTTATATTTGATTTCAACTCTATCAGGGGTAACAAATTATCTGTGTAAACATCTCCAACAGCATATTTTTCAAAATAAAGATGATGTAGTTTTATTTGAATATATTAAAATCACATTCTTATCAGCTGATGTTAAAGATTATCATTTTATGTAGCACAATCCCAGAAATAATCATTGATATACATTTATAATGTGTTATTATTTTATACATGGTAGAGACATATGATTTCTTACAACCCCTATTTAATTCAAGTTTGTTTAAAAAATCAGTAAGTGGATATTCCTTTATAGCTAAACCTGCCATTAAGTCAATTTTAGAAATGTTTGAACTGTTTACTATTTTGCACTACAAGTGTTCCATGTCTAAATCATATTCTCACATTAAAAATCAATGCAATCTACTTCAGTTTCTTTTAAAAAGTATTTGAAAAAAAATGAATCTATATTTTTAAAACTTAACATTTTCTGAAAGTTCAAAGTTTATACACAATATGTTGTGAAAGCAATAGGAAATAAAGTAAAACACCAAGATTTCACCTCTAGATATGTATATATGAAATTACTAAATGACTTTAATATACTAGTTATACAAGTAGAAACTAATGGTCTAGCAGTAGTTTAAATAAGCTGTTTCAGTAGATACTCCCTGGAACTGCTATGCAAATGATATGATGTTATGTTGTCATTTTTTGAAAGCCTTTAGGGTTTAAGGAGTAAGAATGCAATTTAACTTTTTTCTAGGCTAATAGAACATGTTTGTTGTAAAATTTTCAACATTTTTTCAAGTGCTTTATTTCTGGTAATAAATCTTTTTTACCCTTTTGTATTCTTAACTTTGACTTATTGATTCTAATTAGTAAATTAAGTAATTCTTTATCCCATTCTTGTTTCTTATTATAATGCCATGTAGAGATTTTACAATATAAATAAGCTTTGATTGAATCCCATAAAATCACATCTGAAACCACTGTTATTCAGTTCTAGAAAAGGTTATATTTCTACTAATAAATATTCCTTAAAATCTTTCAACTTTGTTATATTAGTTGGAAACCTGTTAAAAGAGACCAATGTCCTCTGATTTATCATTATAGAAAAAGTAATAGTGTTATGGAACTGCGGTGGTGGTGCTGCGGTAGCGTTGTTGCCTCACAGTTAGACGTTGCACGTTCGATTCTCAGTTAGAGCGTCTTCTGTGTGTCGACATGCATGAATGGGTGTTCCTTCATTGAAGGGTGTGCATTAGGCCCAGCAAGCCAGCACGTAAAAATCTACTGCCAATCATTAGTGGACCGGAGTTCCGCTGTGGCGACCCCTAACCGGGAAAAGCAGAAAGACAGTAGTATTAAAGCAGGACATGTCATCACCTTTAGTGTTATTAATTTAGAAACAAAATCACTAGTAATATAAAACTTATGATTCACAATTGCATACCAAACCTATTGGAATAGTGAGTACAGTACAAAGAATTTGATTCATAAAAATCTTTAATGTCTATAAGTCCATATAATTAGATATAGCTGCAGCTAAATTTGAAACTCTGAACTTGCTATCAGCATGGATATCTTTTCTATTGAGAATATGGTTAAAATTCCCTGCTATTATACTTCCTTCCTTATATTTCCTTCAATGTTCAACCTTAGAATTTCAGGATATTTCATAGAAAACTTAGTTCCAATTCAAGAATTCAATACATATTAACTAAATTAAATATTCTTTATTGATATTCAGTAATAGTTATACTCATCATTTAGCATCATAAAAACAGTTAATAACTTTAGGTACAAACAAAATGAATTTCTCCATAAGATTAATGAACCCCTTCTCTTACCTTTAAAATTAAGAATTTCTAATATCGTGTAATCATACATATTTTGTCTGGAAATATCTTCTTCTAACAGATGAGTTTTTTGCAAAAAGGCCACCTATAGTTTATGCATTTTTAGATATTAAAAAAAGACTGACACTCTTATTACTGCTGTTAAGACCACTGACAATTAAAGAAATGCATTTAAAGAAGACGTCTTATATGTGTAAGATATATTACTATATTAAGAACTATTCCATGATCACTGTAATTACTAAAACTGTTTAAATTATGACTACATAAAAACAAAAGAAATACTGTTTGTTACAGCTATGTCTGTACCCTCAAGGAAAATATGCAGCAATGAAGGGCAGCACAATGGTGCAGCATATAGCATTATTGCCTCACAGCAAGAGGTTCCCTGGTTCGATTCTCAGCTGGGGTGCCTTCTGTGCAGAGTCAGCATTTTTCCCTCTGTTTGCATGAGTTTCCTCCAGGTGCTCTGGATTCTTCCCACATTCTAAAGACATGCAGTAGGTGGCTTAGCCACTCTAATTTGGCCATAGGTGTGAGCATGCATGCGAGTGTGTGGTGTGGATGAACTACTGCAGCAGGGTTAGCCACCCAGTGGTGTAAACCTTGGCTCTAGATGATTGTCACTGTTGAAGTGACATCCTGACCCCAAGTGCAAAAATGGGTAATAGGGGTTGTGGATCGATAGCACAGATCTTATTGTAAATGGCATTACCCACACTGAACCACAGACCATCTCCAACCTTTTGGCTAACAGGTTCAACTCAAATGCTCCCAACACTCCCCTTCCGATAGTCCAAAGGAAATACTACATACCACAATTCCTCCAACCATTACTAGGGAACATGTCATCAATGCACTTTCCAAGGTCAAAAAATCTGCATTGATGGGCTCTGATAACATCCTGGGATACTTACTAAATAGCATGAAACATGACCTCTCTGGTTCACTTGAATCACTTCTCAACTGGAGCCTAAAGTCAGGGTTTGTCCCCAAGGAAGGGAAGATGGCTGCAGTCATTTTTCTGCATAAAGGAGGTCCAAACACTGATTTGGGAAAATACAGGCCCATAAGTCTGACCAGCGTCATATATAAGGCCATGGAAAGAATCATCATAAACATGATAAACAAGGACATTGTTAACTTGCAAACACTGGACCCATCACAGTTTGGCTTGGTTATAGGAAGATCATACCTATTATTTATTTTACATTTGTTTGCTGGGTTAGTCTAACTGGCCCAGTGGTCCCTTTTCGGCAGAGACCCAGGGTGGGGGTAGCCCCAAAAAAGATAACAGAAAGAACAAATAAAAAAATAGATAAACTTAAACAGAATAGTAATAAAAATCGATATTGTACAATGCGTATGTTATATACATAAATCAATGTAAATATATATATGCCCACATGCACACACACACACACACACACACACACACACACACACATATATATATATATATATATATATATATATATATATATATATATAGAAGGTGGATGAGTTTAAATACTTGGGGTCAATAGTTCAGAGTAACGGTGAGTGTGGAAGAGAGATGAAAAAGAGAGTACAGGCAGGATGGAGTGGGTGGGGAAGAGTGTCAGGAGTGATTTGTGACAGACGAGTACCTGTAAGAGTGAAAGGGAAGGTCTACAAGAGGGTAGTGAGACCAGCTATGTTATATGGATTGGAGACAGTGGCATTGACAAAAAGGCAGGAGTTTGAGCTGGATGTGGCAGAATTAAAGATGTTAAGATTTGCACTGGGTGTGACGAGGGTGGACAGGATTACGAATAAGTATATTAGAGGGTCAGCCCAGGTTGGAAGGTTTGGAGACAAAGCCAGAGAGGCACGATTACATTGGTTTGGACATGTGCTGAGGAGGGATGCTGAGTATATTGGGAAAAAGATGCTAAGGATAAAGCTACCAGGTAACAGGAAAAGAGGAAGGCCTAAGATAAGGTTTATGGATGTGGTGAGAGAGGACATGCAAGTGGTTGGTGTGACAGAGCAAGATGCAGAGGACAGGAAGAAATGGAAACAGTTGATCTGCTGTGGCGACCCCTAACGGGAACAGCCGAAAGAAGATGATATATATATACATATATATATATATATATATATATATATATATATATATATATATATATATATATACACACACACACACACACATACAGGAAACTAGTTTTGACAGAGTAAAGGTAAGATGTATAGCAGAACAGAGCAAAATTGAGACAGAAATTATCCACGGGTAATAAAGGAACAGAGCCAGTTGCTAACTAGATGCTCTTTAAGAAGGAGTTTGAATTTAGAGGTGGAGGGGGTATTAAGAATGAGTTGAGGAGTGCGGTTCCACATTTTTGCTACTTGACATGAAAATATGGATTCACCAAAAGAGTTATTGGCTTTCATAACTTGTAATAGCAATTTACTAGATGAGCTGAAGGAGCAAGTAGTGTTGTAAGGATGTACTAGATGTACTACAGTGTGGCAGGCATTAGGTTGGTATAGGATGCTGTGAGCAATAGTTAGTTGGTTGAGTGTTAGAAAGTTTGGAAGTTCAAGCCAGTGTAGTTGTTTCAGGGCAGTACAGTAGTGGTTTCTATTAAGTAGGCAGCAGCAAAACGAGTGATTTTGTGGTAGCATGTTTCAAGTTTAGATAGGTCAGTCTTCCTCAGATTTGAAAAAAATGGGTGATGCATATTGTAGTGTGAAGAACAGGAGTGTTCTGGCAAGTGCTTGTGTAGTTGATGAATTCATTAATGTTCTAGACCTATATAGACATCCAAGTTTGATATGTACTTTTTTAATGGTGAGGGCAATGTGTTTATCATGTTTCAGGCCAGAATCTATTGTGATACCAAGTAACTAAGTGCTATCTACTGGTTCAATTATAGTTCCATTGGATGCGAGTACGTGCATTGATGAAGGGAGATTTGGGGGTTTATTATTTGAAAATATGATAAGCTTAGTCTTATTTGGGTTAAGTATGAGTTGTCTTTTTTTAGGAAAAGTTGTATGTCTGTGAAAGCAGACTGAGTCTTGGATAGGAGGTCTGGTAGAGAGGGGCAGCACAAATAACAGTGGAATCATCTGCATATTGTTTAATTGTGGCATTGGGAGTGGTGGAGCTAAGACTGTTTGTAAAGATGGGAGACAAGTAGGGGGCCGAGAATAGAGCCCTGTGGGACTCCTATGGTGATGGGTAGAAGAGTGGAGATTCCATTGTTCCATATCACTGATTGTTGTCATTTGGTTAAATAGCTGTAGAACCAAGTAATAGAATCTAGAAATAGATGAATAGATGCTAAGTCAAGTAGTAGTTTTTTGATGTGATACAGTGTCAAATGCTTCTAACATACTAAGAAAATGGAAGAGACAAATTGATTACTATTTTTATCGTGATTGATTGTTGTTGTGAAACTTGAGGGCTGTAGCGGTACTGTGTTTAGGTCTAAAACCATGTTGGGAATTGGAGATTAGGTTGTTTTGTATGAGGTGGGACAGTAGTTGAGAGTGCTGAGAATGTATGCATTTTTCTAGTATTTTGCTAAGAGGGGAGAGTATGACAATGGGTCTATAATTGGATAACTCAGTGGACTGACCACCTTTGTGCAGGGGTATTATATGGGAAATTTTCCAGAGTTTAGGTACATAACTATTAAATCTGGTGGACTTCTTTGGGAGGGTCACCAAAGCAATGGATGAGGGCAAGACTGTGCACATAACTTACCTCAACCTGGCCAAGGCTTTTGATACAAAACCCCACTCAGGCACTATAGACAAGCTCATTAAATTAGGTATCAGCCCTTTTATCATGTGCTGGATAGCCAGCTGGCACACTGATAGGACCCAGAAGGTCAAAATAGGTGAGGCCTTCTCCAAAAAGAGACCAGTCACTTGTGGAGTCCCCCAGGACTTGATACTGGGCCTGCTCCTTTTTGGCATATTTTTCTCTGAAATGGAAATACATGATGATGGCTAATGGCTAACTAAGCTTGCAGATGATTGCAAACTATGGGCTATCATCAACACCCCTGTAGACATTAGCTTTCTTCATGAAGGCCTATCTCTGATTAACAAATGGTGCCAAAGCCATGGTCTTAAGCTCACTGATAAGAAATGCATAACTGTCTCCTCTGGGAAGTCAACCATCCTAGCTAATTACCATGATGATAATGCATCCCTAAGAGTCAACCCAGTAGTTTGGGACCTGGATATACATATAATAGACAGTAACCTTATCTTTGACTGCCATGTTACCTCAGTGGTGAGGGAATCCTTTTATGTTGAACAACATATAAGTAAGTGCATGGTATCTGAGTCCAAAGAGGTCATTATCCCACTGTACTCTGCCCTTATCAGACTAATCATAGAGTGCAAATCTTCATTCAGTATGTACCTATCAGGCAGTTTTATCTGTGACTTAAATAGAACATTCTGGAAAGACAGATATGTGTCCCAGAGACTGTCCCTCCTATAGAACAAGTTTCCCATCCATGTAAAGCTCATTTTGTCCATGACCCAATTTAAGCACAACCTAGAACAGTGGATGGAGAACAGGAAATTTACATTGGGCCTGACACCCATGTCTTTTTATGGCAGCGGTAGCATATAGATGCCTGACCTTCAATATCCTATTTGGATACAGGATGTTATTATTCTTCTGGGAAAATTTGGCTAGACTTAGAAAAGCCCCCAAGGTCATTAGCCTAGTAACAATTTATGAATCTATGAATAAAAATTAATAGAACTATCACAGACAAAAAACCCCAGAAAACTAGCAAATGTCAAAATGAGTAAACTGTAATTATACAATGACTGGCCATTAAATTCGAAAACGAGCACGTTGATTGGCCAGCCCAATCAGCGTGCCCGTTGTAAATCTCAGAATATATCAAGAGAAAAAGGTCCAGTCACCCAAACTTCTTTCCGTTCATATATTCTATAACTTTTATTTTTTTTTTAACAAAAAAAAAAAATCTATAGTCTGGACCCCGGACATACCAGAGAGGCAGCATGGAGGAAATACAAAGAAAATCAGGTACGTTACTTAAAACTAAAGACACGTACCTGGTTTTCTTTGCATTTCCTCCATTCTGTCTCTCTCTCCTACCCCTAATGTAGCTGAAACTTTTTTTTAAATTAAAAAATAAATAAATAAATAAATAAAACAAAAATGGAGCAACGGAGACATTCTTTTCTCCGTTGCTTCCTTTTCAAAGCATTGATGTACTGGGTATGCATGGGAACGCAAGTCCCATACGCATGAGCAGTACATCAAAACAAGGCAGCAGGATACCACCAGCCACGGAAGAACAGTATGGCACCATTATACAAAGACATTATTTAAGGAAAGTTAAGTATTTTTTTTTCTTAAATAATGTCATTGTATAATAGCAATAACTGACTCTGTGGTTGTGGTATATTGAAATTTACCCATGATTGGTTTTATTTAATCACTCAGGCTTTGCCCTCGTGATTAAACCACACCAACCTTGGGGAAATGTTCAATATACCACACCACATCATCAGTTATTGCTTAAATAAACCACTTCCCCACCAATCAACTTATAGTTCCTAGTATGAATAGAAGTTCCATGTAAACTACCCTTCAGAGCTTGTCAGTAATGTATGCCTAAAGCAAAATTCTACAAAATTCAGCAATAAATATTTATCAATAAAGTATTATAAATCAAAAATGAACTATTATTCTGTACATTTACAAAAGTAAATAGAAAGCAATAACACTAAGACTATTGAACTAACTGCAGACTAATCATATGTATGTATAAAATAATTTCTTATAAAATAATGCTCTAGTAAGCAGCAAAATCTATGAAAAATATTTCATTGTAACCATCCAATTTAAAATAAAATGTGTAACTAAATGGTTTAGAATATAAGAAACAGTATAATGGTATTATATAAAATAATATTTTAAGACGTGCACAATATTTGTAATAAAATGTATTTTGAAGGCTGTATATGTTAGATCTTTTTCATCTGAGGTGTTCTATAGTCTGTATGCAGATGACTTTAAAATGAGTAAACTGATTACATGTGTTACAGATAGGGCATGTTTGCAAAAGAACTTGAATAAATGAACCATTTGGGCACAGGAAAATAAAAATGCTGATAAATAAAAACTAAGCACATAAGACTTAAACTGAAAGTTCAATATTTATTACAGCACACAGTGACTGAAACTGCAGATTCATTTAAGGACCTCGGTATACTGGTTGATCCAGCTTTGAGTTTTCCAAATCATATCAACCAATTGGTTAATGATAGTTTTAGCGGCCGGCCATGGTGGTGCAGTGGTTAGCATTGCCGACTCACAGCAAGAGGTTCACCGGTTCGATTCTCAGCTGGGGTGCCTTCTGTGTGGAGTCTGCATGTCCTCTGTGTGGTCGTGTGGGTTTCCTCTGGGTGCTCCGATTTCCTCCCACATCCCAAAGACATGCAGTAGGTGAATTGGACACTCTAAATTGGTCCTAGGTGTGAGTGTGTGTGGGTGTGTGCCTTCTGTGGAAGGTTGGGCGCCGGGCTGGCAACTCGACACCATAAAACTCGACTGCCAATCATGAGCGGACAGATGATCCACTGTGGCGAACCCTAACTAGGAAAAGCTGAAAGAAGATGAAGAAGGTTAATGATAGTTTTAGAACTATAAGTTGTATAAAAAGATTTATAAAGTCTAGGAAATCAAAAATTATGAAATCAACTTGAGTATGAAATAATATGGAAACCCTATAAGAAAACTAACATGATTAAGCTGGAAAGAGTACAGCAGAAATATAGTAAGGACATTCTTGAATGTGAAAATTTAAGTTAAGAAATACTAAAATATCTGAAGTTGCACAGTCCCCGGGATTCAAGAAGCTCGGGGCAAGGACGGTTTTAGCCTTGCGCTGAGCGTCCTCACTACAGATGGTGCAGCAGTGCCATATGAATATGTATGAGGGTGCACCGCCCCACTCTCGACGTGCAAAGGAAACATGTGCGAGTGCAGTGGGCATGTACAAATGCTCTACAGAGGCATAAACATGCCCCGACAGTTGCAAAACCTACTATGCCTACTAGTAGAGCCTGTCTCTAATATTAAGTCAGTAATTCAGTGTCCGTGGATACCGAAATGTATGCTAAGCATACAAGAGTGTCCAAGAACAGTGAAATAAAATCAAAGTAGTAAACACACAAACACGTAATGGAATGTTGAGCCCTGTCCCTAGAACTTTCACAATTAGATTCCCCGTGTCCCTATTATATATTTGAATTGATGCAATATCGAAGGTGTAAGCAAAGCGCAGCATGTTTGCGTAGCTTAAACAGCAAATTCATTCAAATAGAGAAAAACATGCAGAATCAACCTAAATGTCAATAGTGTAGTGTTTAGAGCATCTGCCTAACGAACAGGCATTCACGGTTCGAGCCCAGTTATAGCACATATCATTTTCCATGTGGAATGAATGTCGTTTTGCTGTAAAACCGACATAAGAGTATCGCATGAGATATTTAACTTCAATATCATTCAAGCAAAGTGGCACTGTCATAATGAATAAGGCACTAGTAAGCAAGTGTAAGCACAAATAATCAGCAGTAAACACATATAAATACCAGTAAGCAAGTCTGAGTGCACTTGCGCATACCCAGCATAGGAAATGTTTATAAGTATGTACAGATATATAATTTATATATATATATATATATATATATATATATATATATATATATATATATATATATATATACACACACACACACATATATATATATATATACACACACACATATATATATATATATATATATATATATATATATATATATATATATATATATATATATATATATATATATATATATATATATATATATATATATATATATATATATATATATATATATGTATAGATAAATATGAAGAAAGAACGATGTAACAATAAAGCATACAAAAGGAATGAGAAGGGAATCAACAACAACCCCAGTATTATATAGCGCTGTTAGCGTATGTCATATCAAGCTGGGCAGGAGTGAGCAAAGTACTGCTACTCACACCACAGGCAGGATATTACCAGTGGGAGTAACATTGTTGATCTGCTAAGTCTACTTTACACACAGAGGGTAGTCCCTGGTGGGACTACCCAAAAAATGATAGGATATTTGGCCATCCGACCATTACACAAGCAAGGGCAGGTATGTTCAAGGACTAAATGGTGGGAGAGCCTGACAACATACATGTAGGGCCCCTAATGCTCGGGAGAGGGCAATGTGTGGAGGTGTGTCATGGCTGAGATAACAACTGGACAATGGATGGTATGCGTGTATGTTGAACTTGGGTGGGGGTGGAGGAACTATGGGTATGAAATTAAGGAGCCAGGCATGCCAGGGTTGGATGGGCTGGTTCTAATTGGACTGCCCTGTGGAGGTCAGTGAGTTTTTTTATAAGTATATATGTATGCACACATGCAAACATCAATATGTAGAAGTACATTCTCTGTAACACATTCATTCCATTTGCAGACACAAATAACATGAATGTGCCCTTAAAAAATCTTGACAGTAGATAGAATAATAGGTTGTGCATAAGAGGGACAGGATGAAACTGCTAAAACGCAGAACTGTTTACAATGTCCGAAGTCAGTGCTGTGCTGAAAAAAATCAAATGTGAGGACTTTCCCACACATGGAATCATACCTGTGATCTGCCTGCTAGGGCAATGCTAATTACTAAACCAGTCTATTTGTAAAAGAATTATGCCGAACACGTACATAATTATCTCTCATGTGTAACGTGTGCATTACCACATAGTCATACTTATTAATTTATTGTAGTGTCATGTTAATGGCAGTAAGGATGTAATGAAGTATAGAGTCTAATCTTGACATAAACACATGCGTGTCCCATGTGGGACAACCCAAAAATTGCGAATAGTATCCTTTTGGTCTCTCATGTCACCAATGTTTGTGGACTAAACGTTTGGTAGTTCTGAGGATACATGGAGTGAGTCAACCGATGGGATGGGTCTATAGGAGTAGGGAGTGGCCAATGTGTAGTGGTGTGGATACACCGCAAATCCAACTGGAGAATGGATGACTGCAGTGTTAGGGAGGCATTGGGGTGTGTGTTTGGGGAACCAGGAGCCATGGGTATATGGGTATATATGCAAATGAAGCAGCACACTAATTGTGTATTGGTTAGAGCAACTGCCTAATGAACAGACATTCTCGTACCGAATCTCACTGTATCACATACCATTTACCATCGGTAATCTGTACATGAAAATATTGCGACATCTGTCCACTGTATCACCTGCAAAATAACAATTAAAAGGGAACTGGAGCGAAGTGTCAGTGCATAATGAATAAGGCACTATTATGCAGGTTTAAGCATATATAAACACCAGTAAGCGTGTGTAAGTGCGTTTCCATGAGGTTTGCATTGCTTTACAGACACACACACACACACACACACACACACACACACACATATATATATATATATATATATATATATATATATATATATATATATATACATATATATATATATATACATATATATAAATATATATATATATATATATATATATATATATATATATATATATATATATATATATATATATATATATATATATATATATATATATATATATATATATATATATATATATATATATATATATATATATATATATATATATATATATATATATATATATATATATATATATAGTTGCAGACAAATACATAAACATATATACATATATATATATATATATATATATATATATATGTGTGTGTGTGTGTGTGTGTGTGTGTGTGTGTGTGTGTGTGTGTATGTGTGTGTGCGTAGATACACACAGATATACAGCTATGATAGGAAACAGCACACAAGAATGACATATTTTCAAAGGCTATGCCAAAGGAAGTGAGTGGCCCAAGCAAGAAACATGAAACACGTAGCATGACCTTCCACCCCCCCCAGCCGGAGACAGGAAACATATACCCAAACCAGCAAACAATGTAAATAGTCCACTGCTCCCCAGACCACAGGCAGAATACAAATGGGGGTACACAGTGCACCCATGAAATCTAATCTTGGAACACAGACAGGTGCGTCCCTTGCGGGACACCAAAAAAATTGCCAAGACAAAAAGAAGGTGATACACTGACCATTCTGGCTGGGGTGTATACATACCTGGAATACAAGGGTGGGAAAGCCTGATGACCCATGGGTCGAGACAATTGTATGACATGGGTCCCGTGAAGTGGAGAGTGGGCAGCATGTAGTGGTGTGTTCAGAACCGACCAGGACCCAGAGTAAGGATGGGTGCTGTAGAGGAGGTGCGCGTGGGAGAACTATGGGTAGCTACTTATGGGTCTGGGTGTGTAGGTTTTGGCTGATGTGGGCCTATATGGACAGCCCCAGGGATGTAAGCAAATGTGTTCATTGGGCAGAGGCATCACCCAACAAGCAGCCACACCCACTACGAGTTCCACTGCAGCAAAGTGTAATCTATATGGCAAGGAACGGAATATATGTAGAGGTATATGTCTGTATATCTACCCATAGCGACATAGAGATAAGCCTCTTCCTCTTCGTAGTACAAATGTATACATACAGAGACAGAATACATATACATACCCACATATAGATATATACATATGCAGACACCCATAGACCCATATGTTGTTGGAGATATATATATATATATATGTGTATATATATATATATATATATATATATATATATATATATATATATATATAGATA
The DNA here is from genome assembly GCF_019279795.1 of Protopterus annectens. Taxonomy (NCBI): domain Eukaryota; kingdom Metazoa; phylum Chordata; order Ceratodontiformes; family Protopteridae; genus Protopterus; species Protopterus annectens. Next base: position 238,722,736 of record NC_056731.1, on the reverse strand, counting down.
TATATATATATATATATATATATATATATATATATATATATATATATATATATATATATAAAATATATATATATATATATATATATATATATATATATATATATATATTATATATAGACAGCAATATATAAATATATACATACATATACAGATATATCTGTATATAGTAATATATATATATATATATATATACACACATGTATGTGACTGTAAATATGTACATGTATAAAGCTAGTATATGATACTGCAGTTACGAATTGCATATGTTCACAGGCTGTGCATATGGGGGTGAGGGGTCCAATAAACAAACATGTAACACGTAGGAGCAACCCCACCCCAACCCCTAGCTAGGCCAGTGAGACATACAGACACACAATAAAAGTAAACACACCACTGCTTCCCAGACCACCGTCAGGATACTACCAATGGGAGTGACCTGCCCGGTCTAATCTTGAAACAAAGACATCGATGTCCCTTGTGGGACACCCAAAAATTAATGATCATTGGAGTCAGTCCCAGTAATGATTCATCAAACCAGGCTGTAGACGTACACGGGTCAGTAGGTTGTGCAAGCCTGATAACCCATGGGTCGACACAATGTACAACATGTGTCCCGTAACATGGAGAGTGGGCAGTGTGTAGTGGTGTGTTTATACCCCACCTGCACCCACAGTAAGGATGAGTGCTGTAGTGGAGGGGCAGGTGGGGGAACTATGGGTATGCAATTATGGGCCTAGGCGTGCAGTATTGGCTGACACAGTCATGTTAGGGCTGCCCCGGGGATGTAAGCAATATTCCAAAATGGGCATAGCTGTTGCCAATACTGCCAATCCCTAAGAGCAAGGACATAAACAATTAGGAGAACAAATAGGGACCATACCTCTGAACTGTCCCTGATTTCCAGGGACGTCCTTAATTTCGACTCAAATTCTAACTCTTGTCCCTCTTAATCCCTCCTAAAACTAGTGAATTTTGGAGTAAAGGTGGTGAATTACACATAATGAATAATGACAACAATTAAGAGTTATAAATATCATTTACCTCACAAAATGTGTATGAATTCATATGCTCTGAGTCTGTCAATGTGTCAGATTAATAGCACTAATAATGTAAATGTGTCCCTGATGTTGTTATGACATGTCGCTGATTCAGTTGGTATATTTCCCCAATCGTATGAGAGGTCTGATAGGGACAGAAAGCACATATTCCACTGACAACCTTAGAAAGATGATAGAATATTAGGTGCACAGTAGCATGACTCGGCTGAAGGATGTGGGTTCCAAAACCCAATTACTTGTTTGTACTGAAGAGTGTCAGTTCCCATGTATTAGCCAGACAGGTGCAGATTGTAAGAGGAACACACCAATAATATGAATCATACTCTGGATAGGCCATGGATTCCGTACAGACGAACGGCATGCTTTTGCCTAATGGGCTGCCATTCCTGATACTGTAGGCATGTAATCTGATGTAATAGGCAACACAGGGTAATATCATAGTCCTCACTCCCACCAAGGGGTGTGAGTGTCAGATGCAAACACCAAGTGCAGTGCATTTGCAGGTCCGGGAGCAAGCGGGTGTAAGCCTGTTTGGCCGCCAGTATGCGAGTATTACACTGGTGAAGCAATGTAGAGGCTAACTGAGTGTAAGAAACTGTAACTGGAGGTTAGCATTGCTCAGCACCACGCAAACCCATGCACACCCACTCACAACTGCTTTAATGTGCCTTAATCACTCCGTATCCAACGGCCTTGTTCTGCCCAGCAACAAAATAAACAGCCTCTGCAAGGCTCAAAACCAGGACCCTGCACACACAGCTACTGTGATTTACCACTAAGCCATGGCAGATATAGAGACATCGGATCTTATCACAAACATATCATCCAGTGCAGTCATTCAACAGTATAGGAAATGTATTCCATCATGTAGCTGTATGTGTGTTTGTTTATGCCCATATATAGATACGTACATATATATAGAGATATCAAGAACATCCCATGTGACAACAAAGCATTACAAAGGAATGAAAAGGGAAACAGCAGCAATGCCTGTATTATGTAGTGGTGTTGTCCTCTGTAATATCAAGACTCCCTCAGACAGACTTGTGTCATTAATACATGGAAACATTTGTACATTGGCCAGATACATCACTCTCTGCATTTTATTTACATTAACACAACAGTTCCTGTCCAATCATTATGTGAGAATAGTACTCTTGCAAGGTGCTGTGTGCGACATCATCATCATGAAAAAGGTAAATGGGGTAACCATAGAGGGACTGGTAGTGTTGTGTGTACAATGGGGTCATCTGCATCACGTGTACCTGGAACCTTTAGGAGTCATGTGCATACCAGGATCGTGTGCCTGAGAGACAGGGGTGAGGACAACTGGAGTATGTTGTGATGTATATTAAAAGGGTTACATGTGTCCAGTGGACACGTGTGTGAAATGGACAGCTATGTATGAGGCAAATGTTGTTCTAGGAACCGATTGGCCTTTTGTTTCCGTAGGGTGAGAGTGGGATGTGGGGGAAGGAGACTAGGTATGCTCGTGGAGGATAGGTTGGGTAGGATGGCAGACAAGACAGCATACAGGGTCGGTATATGACACATGTGGGGGGAATACACCTTGGACGGGGAGGGGTGTTTGGCAGTCACAAGCCCATGAGCCCCCGGATGGAAACAGTGGGACAGAGGTCCCCAGCCATGGGCAGCCACCACTGCACCAAAACAGCTGCAAAGGTGTCAGTGCTGGGGGCTGTCTAGGAGGGGCAGGCTCACCCTGTAAATGTGACACTCTGCCCTTGAGCTGCCGTATCTAGCCTCAAAACCCCTTAATGAGTCCCCTACGCATCACGTCCGGACTGCACAACAGCAGACATGTTCCTTTCTGGACCTGATCCCAGGGGGGACAAGCCCCATCCTCAGTGGTGGTTCCACCAGAAGGTGGTGCAGAGCCAACAGAGGTGGAGGTCCAAGGCTGGGCCCCAGATGTGGTGGTGCCTGGTGCCATGGCCAGCTGAAGTGGGACAGGAGGTTCTGCCGGGACCTCCAAACCCATACAGCCTATGGTGTTGTAGTTTAAACACAGATATGGCTTAGTAATAGTCAACAGCATTCAGGATTACTTATAACAGCTTGCATAGATATGACCATCAACCCAACACAACAGATGGTATACATTTGCAGAGGGAGCACAAAAAATGCATATATACTGCATGACATCTGTAAAAAGTGTAGAAGAATTGTGACTGCAGCTATGAACAGTGGCCCGTTATTGGCATGTCACTGAGAACCCCAGACAGTGTCTCCCATAACACTGTTTTATGTGACATATGTCCAATCAGGGATGCGATGGCAGTAACTCATCACTATCACCATGTACTGACTGCAATCCTCACACTATGCTCCTGCAGTTCACAGATGTGTGTTCAGTGAGTAACACAGGAAACAAATGGTTCCACACACTGACCAGTCCATAGATGGACCTACAGATGGAGGTTCCTCACAAACAGAGCACTGTCTTGTCAGTTTTAAACCATGCAGAACAGCCATTGATACACACAACTTGTTAAACTGGCAGTAGTCTTAATGAAGCATAGCTACACTTACATGCTGTAGTCATGTTTGGCACATCACCCTCCTGTCTTTAGGCTATTTCCCACTGTGTATGTTGTCTGAGAAACATCCAGATATCATCTGTGATGCCATTTAACAAACACCAGATCCAGGTACCACTCACAGCGACTGTCATGGGCAAACACCAACATGATGTTCCTAGATATTGTACAGTGTTTCCATGCGATTGGCTATAGGAACATCATCACAGCTGTTCCACATGCAATCATCTAGAGGAGGACCACAATAGGTGCAGAGACCATCACCTGATCATGACCATCACTTACAAAACACAAGCTGCTGCTGAGCAGATGTACAACTCCACATCCACCAGAGAGTGTGTGGGAGGGACAGACAGAGGCAAAGTACATCAGGGAAGGGCTTGGAGACTAAAACCTAAGCATCATCTATCACGCACCTACCAGTACAGGGGTTCAAACCCCTGACTGACTAGTCATTACTATTACAAGTGCATGCAGTTTCTCCATGTGCCACAAAGCTGACATGTTGGTGTGCTGTAAGACCATATATGTGTGCTGGTGAGCGACATCTACAACAGAGATATAGTAGACATACATTAGGTGTAGCACACATGGCTGTCCACATGAATGGATGTCATTGTCAACGCAATCACACTCTCTAATGGACTCACATTGACACACTTTGCCAGGCCCACAAATACACTTCCTAACTACTTAGTTTGCCAAACTGCAGTAATGCACAGGTACTACATGCACCACAGGGGATATCCAGAGGTTCTATGGGCTGGGGCATGTGAACGTGTCAGACATCACTCGGTATGCCAATGGGAGTTATACTGGGTGTGACTGTGTTTGGGAGCATCATACCCCACATGCAGACACAAGGTGCCAGTACTGACATTACTGACATGCATGTGTGCATTGCTTCATGGGTGTGTAGTGGTTGGTTGTGCAAGATGGCTGTACAAGACTGGGTGAGGGGTAATCCTTGGCATCACATCACCCGACAATGGTGTGCAGTGTGGTACAGGGGTGTAGTGTCTGCAATGTCCCACACAGATGAGTATTGTATGAACTGTCCTGACATCCTGGTTATCATTGTGTATGGCCATAGCTTTGCAATGCATGCCATGTCTGTGTTTGATAGTCCTTCACATGGACATTGCCTGGGATGTGCATGTCCCACAATAATGTACAGTGACATGTACAAGTGTACCTGGTTTGGCTGGCACATGTTGTGTACACAGACTGTTATCCTCACATATGCGAATGCTGGCCTGGTGTGGCAGGACCTGCTTATAGGCAGCAGGTTGACACTGCACCTGCATTGATAGCATGATACAGGTATTCCCTGGTGTCAGTGGAATTGGTCCATACAGGGCACTTGTGTAAGGCATTGTATTGCTCTCTGGATCACATTTGATGGCACCACATATGTTGCTGGCATCCAGTGGGGAACATAGTGAAGGCACATTGTCTGCAATTATGTGCCTATTGTACTGCTGTACAAGGTGCCATGCCCTCTGCAGCCCACTGCAATCACACCATGCCTACTATCTGTCATCAATGTGCAGGGTACTAGCAACATAGCGGGATATTCCAGGCAAGTGTGTTTGTGTATGACACATGAGTTCAGAACGTATTCCGGGTAATAGTAGGGTTGCATACTTTGTTCACCAGGTCTTTTGCCAGATGTAGGGGTATGGCTTGCCAACACAGTCCCTTGGCTGACTGACATCTGTACTCCTCGTGAGGTGGACATTGTGACATATACTACAGACACTGTATAGGAAAACTACAAAATCCGGTCCTCAACATGTCCAGTGGTTAGACACTCACAGCCACCTCCACACAGGCTTTGCTCTCAAACACACACACACACACACACACACACACACACACACACACACACACACACACATACACACACACACACACACACACACACACACCTGCCATGTCTTGGAATAGAACCCCTACCTAACTAATGTATCACACTACAGCATTACACAGTTACAGCATGCGCTAAGGAGATTACTGGGTTACAGCAGTCCCAGAGGTGTATTACTAGGTGGGTGACAACAGCAGGATTGCCAAAGGTGGTTATTTGAATTGTAAAGAGTGTGCATACTCTAAAAGGCCTTGTTACATTCTCAGGCAGACAGAGACACACACGCACACTCACACAACCTGCCTGGGATTAGAACACCTACCAAACTTGTTTAACACACTACAGCATTACGCAGTTACAGCACGTACAATGGAGATTATTGGGTTACAGAAGTCCCAGAGGTGTATTCGTAGGTGGGTGACATCAGCAGGATTGCCAATGAAGGGCATTTCAAGTGTACTGTGAGTTGTACATGTCTGTTGCATGTGTGTACCCGCTGCTTACTGTCATGAAAAAACATTTACACCTGCTTACAACTGCTTAAAAGTGTCTTATGCAGTCCTAATTGACAGTGTCAACAAGGCTTGCAGGTCTTGAACCCTGGACCATGCACACTGCGGTCACTGGACGTACCACTAAGCCATCTGGGTTGTATACATGTTGCATGGAGTCTATAATGCACATCTTACTACAGGTATTCCACAGTACTGATAACAAATGGGACAGTCACTTTGTGTACACATGCTCAGTACCCTTGAATGTACTGTATTCTGTGAAACAACAACGACAGTCTACATCTGTACAACTGTCATAACTACACACACACACACATATATATATACATATATATATATATATATATATATATATATATATATATGCACCTACGGGATGTGTATATACACACACACACACACACACACACATATATATATATATATATATATATATATATATATATATATATAGATAGATATATATATATATATATATATATATATAGATATATATATATATATATGGATCTACCTGAGATGGTCGACAAGCCATTTGATCAACACTAATTTGGTCGACAGTTCATTTGGTCGACAAGCAGTTTTATGTGGGGGGCTTAACCCCCCACACCCCCCAATGTGGGGGGCTGTGGCCCCCACACCCCCCCTAACTATATATATCAACTCCAGGGTCACACAACATTGGGGAGGGGGTAAATCTGCCTGTTTACCAAATGAACTTTCGACCAAATGAGTGTCGATCAAATGGCTTGTCAACCATCTCAGGTAGACCCATATATATATGTATATATATATATATATATATATATATATATATATATATAGATATATATAATATAAACAGACACAGCTATAGCTATATATATATATATATATATATATATATAGATATATATATATATATATATATATATATATATATATATATATATATATATATATATATATATATATACACATGTCTGAACACCCTTTGTGACACAGAAGGGTTCCAAAGGAACTGACGTGTACACAAAATAAAGGCACCTCTTGTGTTATAACATTTAAATCTTAAGCAGTTCACCAGAGAAGGGATGGTTGTTGTGTATGTGGAGTTTGGGGTGGGGAATGATGGCTAATGTAATCTACCCCAGCGAATGTGGAGTTAGGGTGGGGGAATGATGGGTATGGACTTACACCCCAACGACCACTTCTGTGTCATTGCTCGACAGTGGCACAGGAAAATAACATACTCAACTGTAGTCGTGCTTGACTGTGTATTCTTTACCATTCTTAACTATGTAATACTTTGTAGACACCGGTCACCACAGATGGCTACCATGGTGTGATAAAAGACATTACACATGTGTATGCCGGGCTACAGGGTAGTCACACACACAAACACGCTCACACTTACCAGCACTGTGAATACACATCTTGCCTATGTAAAGGTAACTAGTACAGTGGTATGCAGTTGTGGTATGTGCCACAGAACGCACAATTACACTTACTCTGATTCCACTTCTGAGCTGGGTGACATCACAGGACCGATTACTTGCAGTGGGGAGGGGGGAAGAGAGAGGTTTAGCAGTTGACAAGGATAAAGGCCAGTGCAAAAGGAGGTATCTCTTTGGAATGCAGCAAAACCCGCTGTCCTGACAGGATGCAGACACAAATACACACACACAACCATTTGCTGACACACACACTCAGGCATTTGTTCACACACACACACACACACACACACACACACACTCAGCCATTTGCTGACACACACACTCAGGCATTTGTTGACACACACACTCAGCCATTTGCTGACACACGCAGTTCCCAGTGGTGGGATCAGAACTCCTGCCTATCTAGAGATAACTATTATGGCACTACGCACGCCACAGAGATTACACATTCCAAGGCAGTCAAACTGCCCTTCTAAGATTGAGGACAACAACAGGGAGACTGACAGTCATGAAGTACATAGCTGTAAACCTGTTTGTTTAAAGTAGGTGTCCATTACAACCTGTATGCACAAACAAGACACGCCATCTGCAGGTATGCCTAAGAGGTATAGTTGTAGCACAACAGGAACCTGAACTGGAGTATGGCCATCTGTGAAATGGACAACTACTATCACTATACAGGGTTACAGTGGGCATGCTCATGCACTTAGTAGCACAGGGCCGTTTGGGATGCACTATGACTACAACTACACAAGATTATACTGGGCATGCTCATACACTTAGTAACAAAGGGCTTGTTGGATGCACTGACTCAGATTACACAAGGTGGCAGTGGGTACGCTCATACACTTAGTAGCACAGCGCTATTTGGGATGCACTCCGATTCTAACCACAGATATCCACAGTGTGCATGCTCATACACTTACATGTACAGAACATGTTGTAATGGACTCCTATTGTAAACACACAGGTTTACAGCTATGCAGATCTTACCTGTCAGTATATATGCACATCGTACTGGTTTACTACCTGATACCTGTATGTGGCCCGTAAATGATATATCTATGTTTGTGCTGTGTGATACACATACATACATGTACATGAAGTACTGACATATATATGCTATGTATACACATTCATGCATGTGTGGATGTGACAGACAATAGGTTACCTGGGTCACACAGGTGGATGCTACCTACAGCATGTGTCACACACCTTGCTGCCCTGAAAGGCATACACTGATAGCAGGTTGTGGACAGTGGCATTATGCGTGGAACAGTGGCATATGCAAGCATAATGTGTGAGCCACATTGTGTAATTGTACTGAGGTGCAGGTGTCAAGATGACCTCTCCCGGCTGTGTTAGTAGTTGTCATTATTAGCAGGACTGCTACCCTAAGTATATCTCACATTGCTCATATACACAATTTCTGCTGCTAACTGTCACCTTACATGAGGCATTTGCTACCAAGCACATTACTGCCACTCACAGTGATGTCATGGTACAAGTGGCAACTGCTAGACCAAAACAATGAGCCGATGTCCTGCTGTTATTATGAGGTTGTCCAGTGTCTGTCATTCCAGGCTGTCATGACTGAATGACAAGCCTTCAACACAGAGCACATGTATCCATGGCTCACGTGTGTGTGGATAATGCCTAGGTTGCATTTACTTATATAGCCGCATTCCAAGGCAAATGTCCTACACCCAAACGTAACACCCTGACACCTACAAGACAATTGCATTGGATGCTTATGCTAACCAGTGCTAGGTGTGTGGCTTTAGTAATCCATTTGCTCAATGTAGAACCTACAATGGGGAATACTGACATCTGTGCAATGAGGAACACCTGGCCTGACACCCATGTCTTTTTATGGACAGCAGTAGCGTATAAATGCCTGACCTTCAATATCCTGTTTGGATACAGGATGTTATTATTCTTCTGGGAAAATTTGGCTAGGCTTAGAATAGCCCCCAAGGTCATTAGCCTAGTAACAATTTATGAATCTATGAATAAAAATTAATAGAACTATCACAGACAAAAAAAAACAAGAAAACTAGTAAATGTCAAAATGAGTAAACTGTAATTATACAATGACTGGCCATTAAATTTGAAAACGAGCACGCTGATTGGCCAGCCCAATCAGCGTGCCCGTTGTAAATCTCAGAATATATCAAGGGAAAAAGGTCCAGTCACCCAAACTTCTTTCCGTTCATATATTCTATAACTTTTATTTTTTTTTTTAACAAAAAAAAAATCTATAGTCTGGACCCCGGACATACCAGAGAGGCAGCATGGAGGAAATACAAAGAAAATCAGGTACGTTACTTAAAACTAAAGACACGTACCTGGTTTTCTTTGCATTTCCTCCATTCTGTCTCTCTCTCCTACCCCTAATGTAGCTGAAACTTTTTTTTAAATTAAAAAATAAATAAATAAATAAATAAAACAAAAATGGAGCAACGGAGACTTTCTTTTCTCCGTTGCTTCCTTTTCAAAGCATTGATGTACTGGGTATGCATGGGAACGCAAGTCCCATACGCATGAGCAGTACATCAAAACAAGGCAGCAGGATACCTCCAGCCATGGAAGAACAGTATGGCACCATTATACAAAGACATTATTTAAGGAAAGTTAAGTATTTTTTTTTCTTAAATAATGTCATTGTATAATAGCAATAACTGACTCTGTGGTTGTGGTATATTGAAATTTACCCATGATTGGCTTTATTTAATCACTCAGGCTTTGCCCTCGTGATTAAACCACACCAACCATGGGTAAATCTTCAATATACCACACCACATCGTCAGTTATTGCTTAAATAAACCACTTCCCCACCAATCAACTTATAGTTCCTAGTATGAATAGAAGTTCCATGTAAACTACTCTTCAGAGCTTGTCAGTAATGTATGCCTAAAACAAAATTCAGCAATAAATATTTATCAATAAAGTATTATAAATCAAAAATGAACTATTATTCTGTACATTTACAAAAGTAAATAGAAAACAATAACACTAAGACTATTGAACTAACTGCAGACTAATCATATGTATGTATAAAAGAATTTCTTATAAAATAATGCTCTAGTAAGCAGCAAAATCTATGAAAAATATTTCATTGTAACCATCCAATTTAAAATAAAATGTGTAACTAAATGGTTTAGAATATAAGAAACAGTATACTGGTATTATATAAAATAATATTTTAAGACGTACACAATATCTGTAATAAAGGCTGTATATGTTAGATCTTTTTCATCTGAGGTGTTCTATAGTCTGTAGGCAGATGACTTTAAAATGAGTAAACTGATTACATGTGTTACAGACAGGGCATGTTTGCAAAAGAACTTGAATAAATGAACCATTTGGGCACAGGAAAATAAAAAAGCTGATAAACAAAAACTAAGCACACAAGACTTAAACTGAAAGTTCAGTATTTATTACAGCACACAGTGACTGAAACTGCAGATTCATTTAAGGACCTCGGTATACTGGTAGATCCAGCTTTGAGTTTTCCTAATCATATCAACCAATTGATTAATGATAGTTTTAGTGGGTGGCCATGGTGGTGCAGCAGTTAGCATTGCCGCCTCACAGCAAGAGGTTCACCAGTTCGATTCTCGGCTGGGGTGCCTTCTTTGTGGAGTCTGCATGTCCTCTGTGTGGTCGCGTGGGTTTCCTCCGGGTGCTCTGGTTTCCTCCCACATCCCAAAGACATGCAGTAGGTAAATTGGACACTCTAAATTGGTCCTAGGTGTGAGTGTGTGCCTTCTGTGGAAGATTGGGTGCTGGGCTGGCAACTCGACACCATAAAACTCCACTGCCAATCATGAGCGGACAGATGATCCACTTTGGCGACCCCTAACCGTGAAAAGCTGAAAGAAGATGAAGATTAATGATAGTTTTAGAACTATAAGTTGTATAAAAATATTTATAAAGTCTAGGAAATCAAAAATTCTGAAATCAACTTGAGTATGAAATAATATGGAAACCTTATAAGAAAACTTACATGATTAAGCTGGAAAGAGTACAGCAGAAATATACTAAGGACATTCTTGAATGCGAAAATTTAAGTTAAGAAATACTAAAATATCTGAAATTGCACAGTCCCCGGGATTCAAGAGGCTCGGCGCAAGGACGGTTTTAGCCTTCCGCTGAGTGTCATCACTACAGATGGTGCAGCAGTGCCATATGAATATGTATGAGGTTGCACCGCCCCACTCTCGACGTGCACAGGAAACATGTGCGAGTGCAGGGGGCATGTACAAATGCTCTATGGAGGCGTAAACATGCCCCAACAGTTGCAAAAAATACTATGCCTACTAGTAGAGCCTGCCTCTAATAGTAAGTCAGTAATTCAGTGTCCGCGGATACCGAAATGTATGCTAAGCATACAAGAGTGTCCACGAACAGTGAAATAAAATCGAAGTAGTAAACACACAAACACGTAATGGAATGTTGAGCCCTGTCCCTAGAACTTTCACAATTAGATTCCCCGTGTCCCTATTATATATTTGAATTGCTGCAATATCGAAGGTGTAAGCAAAGTGCAGCGTGTTTGCGTGGCTTAAACATCAAATTCATTCAAATAGAGAAAAACATGCGGAATCAACGTACATGTCAATAGTGTAGTGTTTAGAGCATCCGCCTAACGAACAGGCATTCACGGTTCGAGCCCAGTTATAGCACATATCATTTTCCATGTGGAATGAATGTCGTTTTGCTGTAAAACCGACATAAGAGTATCGCATGAGATATTTAACTTAAATATCATTCAAGCAAAGTGGCACTGTCATAATGAATAAGGCACTAGTAAGCAGGTGTAAGCACAAATAATCAGCAGTAAACACATATAAATACCAGTAAGCAAGTCTGAGTGCACTTGCGCAGGTCTAAGCAGTACCCAGTATTATAGGAAATGTATATAAGTATGTACAGATATATAATATATATACACATATATATATATATATATATATATATATATATATATATATATATATATATATATATATATATATATATATATATATATATATATATATATATATATATATATATATATATATATATATATATATATATATATATATATATATATATATATATATATATATATATATATATATATATCTATGAAGAAAGAACGATGTAAAGATAAAGCATACAAAATGAATGAGAAGGGAATCAACAGCAACCCCAGTATTATATAGCGCTGTTAGCGTATGTCATATCAAGCTGGGAAGGAGTGAGCAAAGCACTGCTACTCACACCACAGGCAGGATATTACCAGTGGGAGTATCATTGTTGATCTGCTAAGTCTACTTTACACACAGAGGGTAGTCCCTGTTGGGACTCCCCAAAAAATAATAGGCTATTTGGCCATCCGACCATTACACAAGCAAGGGCAGGTATGTTCAAGGACTAAATGGTGGGAGAGCCTGACAACATACATGTAGGGCCCCTCATGCTCGGGAGAGGGCAATGTGTGGAGCTGTGTCATGGCTGAGATAACAGCTGGACAATGGATGGTATGCGTGTATGCTGAACTCGGGTGGGGTGGAGGAACTATGGGTATGAAATTATGGAGCCAGGCGTGCCAGGGTTGGATGGGCTGATTCTAATTAGACTGCCCTGTGGAGGTCAGTGAGTTTTTTTATAAGTATATATGTATGCACACATGCAAACATCAATATGTAGAAGTACATTCTCTGTAACACATTCATTCCATTTGCAGACACAAATAACATGAATGTGCCCTTAAAAAATCTTGACAGTAGATAGAATAATAGGTTGTGCATAAGAGGGACAGGATGAAACTGCTAAAACGCAGAACTGTTTACAATGTCCGAAGTCAGTGCTGTGCTGAAAAAAATCAAATGTGAGGACTTTCCCACACATGGAATCATTCCTGTGATCTGCCTGCTAGGGCAATGCTAATTACTAAACCAGTCTATTTGTAAAAGAATTATGCCGAACACGTACATAATTATCTCTCATGTGTAACGTGTGCATTACCACATAGTCATACTTATTAATTTATTGTAGTGTCATGTTAATGGCAGTAAGGATGTAATGAAGTATAGAGTCTAATCTTGACATAAACACATGCGTGTCCCATGTGGGACAACCCCAAAACTGCGAATAGTATCCTTTTGGTCTCTCATGTCACCAATGTTTGTGGACTAAACGTTTGGTAGTTCTGAGGATACATGGAGTGAGTCAACCGATGGGATGGGTCTATAGGAGTAGGGAGTGGCCAATGTGTAGTGGTGTGGATACACCGCGAATCCAACTGGAGAATGGATGACTGCAGTGTTAGGGAGGCATTGGGGTGTGTGTTTGGGGAACCAGGAGCCATGGGTATATGGGTATATATGCAAATGAAGCAGCACAGCAATTGTGTATTGGTTAGAACAACTGCCTAATGAACAGACATTCTTGTACAGAATCTCACTGTATCACATACCATTTACCATCGGTAATCTGTACATGAAAATATTGCGATGACTGTCCACTGTATAACCTGCAAAGTAACAATTAAAAGTTAACTGGAGCGAAGTGTCATAATGTATAAGGCACTAGTATGCAGGTTTAAGCATATATAAACACCGGTAAGCATGTGTAAGTGCGTTTGCATGGGGGTTTGCATTGCTTTACAGACACACACACACACATATATATATATATATATATATATATATATATATATATATATATATATATATATATAAATATATATATATATATATATATATATATATATATATACATAGTTGCAGACATATACATATACGTATATACATATATATATATATATATATATATATATATATATGTGTGTGTGTGTGTGTGTGTGTGTGTGTGCGTAGATATACACAGATATACAGCTATGCAGCTATGATAGGAAACAGCACACAAGAATGACATATGTTCAAAGGCTATGCCAATGGAAGTGAGGGGCCCAAGCAAGAAACATGAAACACGTAGCATGACCTTCCACTCCCCCAGCCGTACACGGGAAACATATACCCAAACCCGCAAACCATGTAAATAGTCCACTGCTCCCCAGACCACAGGCAGGATACAACCGGGGATACACAGTGCACCCATGAAACCTAATCTTGGAACACAGACAGGTGCGTCCCTTGCGGGACACCACAAAAATTGTCAAGACCAAACAAGGTGATACACTGACCATTCTGGCTGGGGTGTATACATACCTGGAATACAAGGGTGGGAAATCCTGTTGACCCATGGGTCGAGACAATTGTATGGCATGAGTCCCGTGAAGTGGAGAGTAGGCAGCATGTAGTGATGTGTTCAGAACCGACAAGGACACAGAGTAAGGATGGGTGCTGTAGAGGAGGTGCAGGTGGGAGAACTATGGGTAGCTACTTATGGGTCTAAGTGTGCAGGTGTTGGCTGATATGGGCCTATATGGACAGCCCCAGGGATGTAAGCAAATGTGTTCGTTGGGCAGAGGCGTTACCCAACAAGCAGCCACACCCACTACGAGTCCCACTGCAGCAAAGTGTAATCTATATGGCAAGGAATGGAATATATGTAGAGGTATGTGTGTGTATATCTACCCATAGTGACATAGAGATAAGCCTCTCCCCCTCCATAGTACAAATGTATACATACAGAGACAGAATACATATACATACCCACATATAGATATACACATATGCAGACACCCATAGACCCATATGTTGTTGGAGATATATATATATATATATATATATATATATATATATATATATATATATATATATATATATATATATATATAGACAGCAATATATAAATATATACATATATATACATACATATACAGATATATCTGTATATAGTAATGTGTATATATATATATATATATATATATATATATATATATATATATATATACATACATGTATGTGACTGTAAATATGCACATGTATATAGCTAGTATATGATACAGCAGTTATGAATTATATATGTTCACAGGCCGTGCATATGGGGGTGAGGGGTCCAATAAACAAACATGTAACACGTAGGAGCAAGCCCCCCCCCCCCAGCTAGGCCGGTGAGACATACAGACACACAATAAAAGTAAACACACCACTGCTTCCCAGACCACCATCAGGATACTACCAGTGGGAGTGACCTGCCAGGTCTAATCTTGAAACATAGACATCGATGTCCCTTGTGGGACACCCAAAAATTAATGATCATTGGAGTCAGTCCCAGTAATGATTCATCAAACCAGGCTGTAGACGTAAATGGATCAGTAGGTTGTGCAAGCCTGATAACCCATGGATCGACACAATGTACAACATGTGTCCCGAAAAGCGGAGGGTGGGCAGTGTGTAGTGGTGTGTTTATACCCCACCTGCACCCACAGTAAGGATGACTGCTGTTGAGGAGGGGCAGGTGGGGGGAACTATTGGTATGCAATTATGGGCCTAGGCGTGCAGGTATTAGCTGGCACAGTCATGTTAGGGCTGCTCCGGGGATGTAAGCAATATTCCGAAATGGGCATAGCTGTTGCCAATACCTCCAACCCCTAAGAACAAATCCACCAGACAGGACATAAACCATTAGGAGAACAAATAGCTCTACCTCTGAACTGTCCCCGATTTCCAGGGAAGTCCTTAAATTCTAAGTCTTGTCCCACATAATCCCTCCTAAAACTAGTGAATTTTGGAGTAAAGGTGGTGAATTGCACATAATGAATAATGACAACAATTAAGACTTATAAATATCATTTACCTCACAAAATGTGTATGAATTCATATGCTCTGAGTCTGTCAATGTGTCAGATTAATAGCACTAATAATGTAAATGTGTCCCTGATGTTGTTATGACATGTCGCTGATTCAGTTGGTATTTTTCCCCAATCGTATGAGAGGTCTGATAGGGACAGAAAGCACATATTCCACTGACAACCTGAGAAAGATGATAGAATATTAGGTGCACAGTAGCATGACTTGGCTGAAGGAAGTGGGTTCCAAAACCCAATTACTTGTTTGTACTGAAGAGTGTCAGTTCCCATGTATTAGCCAGACAGGTGCAGATTGTAAGAGGAACACACTAATAATATGAATCATACTCTGGGCAGGCCGCAGATTCCGTACAGTCGAATGGCATGCTTTTGCTTAATGTGCAGCCATTCCTGATACTGTAGGCATGTAATCCGATGTAATAGGCAACACAGGGTAATATCATAGTCCTCACTCCCACCCAGGGGTGTGAGTGTCAGATGCAAACACCAAATGCAGTGCATTTGCAAGTGTGGGAGCAAGCGGGTGTAAGCCTGTTTGGCCGCCAGTATGTGAGTATTACACTGGTGAAGCAATGTAGAGGCTAACTGAGTGTAAGAAACTGTAACCGGACGTTAGAATTTCTTAGCTCCAAGCAAACCCACGCACAGCCACTCACAACTGCTTTAATGTGCCTTAATCACTCCGTATCCAATGACCTTGTTCTGCCCAGCAACAAAATAAACGGCCTCTGCAAGGCTCAAAACCAGGACCCTGCACACACAGCTACTGTGATTTACCACTAAGCCATGGCAGATATAGAGACACCGGATCTTATCACAAACATATCATCCAGTGCAGTCATTCAACAGTATAGGAAATGTATTCCATCATGTAGATGTATGTGTGTTTGTTTATGGCCAGATATAGATACGTACATATATCTATATAGATATATCAAGAACATCCCATGTGACAACAAAGCATAACAAAGGAATGAAAAGGGAACACCAGCAATGCCTGTATTATGTAGTGGTGTTGTCCTATGTAATATCAAGACTCCCTCAGACAGACATGTGTCATTAATACATGCAAACATTTGTACATTGGCCAGATTCATCACTCTGTGCATTTTATTTACATTAACACAACAGCTCCTGTCCAATAATTATGTGAGAACAGGACTCTTGCAAGGTGCTGTGTGCGACGTCATCATCATGAAAAAGGTAAATGGGGTAACAATAGAGGGACCGGTAATGGTGTGTGTACAATGGGGTCATCTGCATCACATGTACCTGGAACCTTTAGGAGTCATGTGCATACCAAGATCGTGTGCCTGAGAGACAGGGGTGAGGACAACTGGAGTATGTTGTGATGCATATTAAAAGGGTTACATGTGTCCAGTGGACATGTGTGTGAAATGGACAGCTATGTATGGAGCAAATGTTGTTCTAGGAACCGATTGACCTTTTTTTTCCATAGGGTGAGAGTGGGATGTGGGGGAAGGAGAGTAGGTATGCTCGTGGAGGATAGGTTGGGTAGGATGGCAGACAAGACAGCATACAGGGTCGGTATATGACACATGTGGGGGGAATACACCTTGGACGGGGAGGGGTGTTTGGCAGTCACAAGCCCATGAGCCCCCAGATGGAAACAGTGGGACAGAGGTCCCCAGCCATGGGCAGCCACCACTGCACCAAAACAGCTGCAAAGGTGGCAGTGCTGGGGGCTGTCTAGGAGGGGCAGGCTCACCCTGTAAATGTGACACTCTGCCTTTGAGCTGGCATATCTAGCCTCAAAACCCCTTATTGAGCCCCCTACGCATCACGTCTGGGACTGCACAACAGCAGACATGTTCCTGTCTGGACTTGCTCCCACGGGGGACAAGCCCCATCCTCAGTGGTGGTTCCACCAGAAGGTGGTGCAGAGCCAACAGAGGTGGAGGTCCAAGGCTGGGCCCCAAATGTGCTGGTGCCCGGTGCCATGGCCAGCTGAAGTGGGACAGGAGGTTCTGCCGGGACCTCCAAACCCATACAGCCTATGGTGTTGTAGTTTAAACACAGATATAGCTTAGTAATAGTCAACAGCATTCAGGATTACTTATAACAGCTTGCATAGATATGACCATCAACCCAACACAACAGATGGCATACATTTTCAGAGGGGGCACAACAAATGCATATATACTGCATGACATCTGTAAAAAGTGTAGAAGACTTTTGACTTCAGCTATGAACAGTGGCCCATTATTGGCATGTCACTGAGAACCCCAGACAGTGTCTCCCATACCACTGTTTTATGTGACATATGTCCAATCAGGGATGCGATGGCAGTAACTCATCACTATCACCATGTACTGACTGCAGTCCTCAAACTATGCTCCTGCAGTTTACAGATGTGTGTTCAGTGAGTAACACAGGAAACAAATGGTTCCACACACTGACCCGTCCATAGATGGACCTACAGATGGAGGTTCCTCACAAACAGAGCACTGTCTTGTCAGTTGTAAACCATGCAGAACAGCCATTGACACACACAACTTGTTAAACTGGCAGTAGTCTTATTGAAGCATAGCTACACTTACATGCTGTAGTCATGTTTGGCACATCACCCTCCTGTCTTTAGGCTATTTCCCACTGTGTGTGTTGTCTGAGAAACAACCAGATATCATCTGTGATGCCATTTAACAAACACCAGATCCAGGTGCCACTCACAGCGACTGTCATGGGCAAACACCAACATGATGTTCCTAGATATTGTACAGTGTTTCCATGTGATTGGCTATAGGAACATCATCACAGCTGTTCCACATGCAATCAGCTAGAGGAGGACTACAATAGGTGCAGAGACCATCAGCTGATCATGACCATCACTTACAAAACACAAGCTGCTGCTGAGCAGATGTACAACTCCACATCCACCAGAGAGTGTGTGGGAGGGACAGACAGAGACAAAGTACATCAGAGAAGGGCTTGAAGACTAAAACCTAAGCATCATCTATCACGCACCTACCAGTACAGGGGTTCAAACCCCTGACTGACTAGTCATTACTATTACAAGTGCATGCAGTTTCTCCATGTGCCACAAAGCTGATATGTTGGTGTGCTGTAAGACCATATATGGGTGCTGGTGAGCGACATCTACAACAGAGATATAGTAGACATACATTAGGTGTAGCACACATGGCTATCCACATGAACGGATGTCATTGTCAACGCAATCACACTCTTTAATGGACCCACATTGACACACTTTGCCAGGCCCAAAAATACACTTCCTAACTACTTAGTTTGCCAAACTGCAGTAATGCACAGGTACTACATGCACCACAGGGGATATCCAGAGTTTCTATGGGCTGGGGCATATGAACCTGTCTGACAGTCGGTATGCCATTGGGAGTTATACTGGGTGTGACTGTGTATGGGAGCATCATACCCCACATGCAGACACAAGGTGCCAGTACTGACATTACTGACATGCATGTGTGCATTGCTTCATGGGTGTATAGTTGTTGGCTGTGCAAGATGGCTGTACAAGGCTGGGTGAGGGGTAATCCTTGGCATCACATCACCCGACAATGGTGTGCAGTGTGGTACAGGGGTGTAGTGTCTGCAATGTCCCACACAGATGAGTATTGTATGAACTGTCCTGACATCCTGGTTATCATTGTGTATGGCCATAGCTTTGCAATGCATGCCATGTCTGTGTTTGATAGTCCTTCACATGGACATTGCCTGGGATGTGCATGTCCCACAATAATGTACAGTGACATGTACAAGTGTACCTGGTTTGGCTGGCACATGTTGTGTACACAGACTGTTATCCTCACATATTTTTGCAATTATTGAACAACCCCGCTATTCGAGCAATGGACTTAATAAAAGTACTGTTAATATTTCAAAACTAGTTTTAACTGAACCCCAGCTCTCTTTGCTCGTGAAGGGGTTGAAATTCATCCCTAATGCTAGGGATGATATAGTTAAGGCAATTATTGATTTAAAAATTTTTGTACGCAATATAAGTCTCAAAATTATTTTTAAAGATAATATGCTGAATACATCTTTATTTAAAAGATCGAGTACATTTATGCCAGTATTATGTCCCATTTTGAATGCATTTTCAAATATTGTTGAATGTGAACTACGGAAGTATTATAAGAGCAATTTAGTGCGTAAGAATGTTTATAATATATCACGTTCTGAATTTATGGCCTTAAGACAGTTGCAAATGTGTACTAGTATAATAATTAAGCAAGCTGATAAAGGGGGAGCAGTAGTGGTGGTGATGGATAGAGATGATTATTTTATGAGGTTTAAAGATCTTTTATATGATGTCACCACTTTTAAAAAGATTTCTTTTGTTGAAGTGCAAAGATTAATTAGTGAAGTGAATATGGTCATTTATGACCTTCAAATAAATGATGATATAAGTATAGATCTATTTAATTATCTAACTGTTCCTTGCCCAAGAATTCCCCAAATATATGGTATACCCAAGATACATAAAAGTATTAGTGACCCCCCCTGAGGCCTATTGTTTCTGGTGGAGGTTGGGTCACTGAACCTGTTTCAAAATACCTGCAGGGCGTCTTGGGGAAGTATTTGAAAGTATGTACAACTGTGCTTAAAGATACAAATGATTTTTTGAATAGCTTATATGAATGGCAGTGTATTAATAATATGGATAACTGCATTTTGGTTACCCTGGATATTGCTTCACTTTTCACAGTAATACCTAATGAATATGGTGTTAATGCCATACGTGACTTTTTGTGTCAAGAGGTTAAAATGAATGGAAGAGACATTGAGACTATTTGTTCTCTTTTAGAAGTTGTTTTATAACATAATGTGTTTATTTTTGATGGTGAACCTTTCCTTCAATTAACAGGTGTGGCAATGGGTGCCGTTGCCAACACCTATGCCAACCTTGCACTTTATGAATGGGAGAAAAGGGTTATTTTAGATAAGAGTATTGAGTTCAACAAATATGTGTCGTTCTATAAGAGATTTGTAGATGATTGCTTTATGTTATGGAAGGGTACTTTGCTGGATTTGGATCTGTATTTGCAGTACTTGAATGATTCAACTAGTTTCCTGAGTTTCAAGATGGAAACTTCAGATAGTGTTATGAATTTTTTGGATGTAACAATTTTTAAGGAATCTAATATTTTGGAATCCAAGGTGTTTAGAAAAGATGTTGATGTCCTTAGGTATGTTAATAAAAACAGCATGCATGCCCCTCATATTTTCAAAGGAACGTTGAAAGCACCGTTTATTAGGCTGAGTAGATTAAATACAAAAGATGAAGTGTTTCAAGAGCAGGTAAATGCTATGGCAATGGAGTTTGAGAAGAGTGGTTATTCGAAGGAATTTATAAATAAAGTAATTAAAGATGTAATTATTGAAAGAGAGTCCAGGTATAAACCTATATTACGAGGCTGTAGTGAGAATAGTGCTACTAGACAGGTGATGTTGGGTAATAATATTGCTGTTAGGTACTTGACAACTTATAACCTAAATTCTCATAGTGTTTGTAGCATAATTGAGAAGAATTGGGCAATTTTAATGGCTATGCCTGAAATTAGGTCTATAGTAGGTGATAAACCTAGGTTCGCCTATAGGAGCTCTGAAGCTTTGAAGCAGAAATTGTGCTACAAGGATTTTCAGAATAAAAATGGAGATGACAGAAGGGTGGCTAAAACAGTGAAATGCTATAATTGTACTTGTTGCAATGACATTTATACAGGTGATGCTACATTTACACATCCTATAACTAATAAGACATTTACCATGAGAACATTTACTGCTTGTAATGAGGAGCGAGTAATATATTTGGCTACCTGTGTGTGTTGCACCTCATTCTATGTAGGCAAAACTATAAGAAAATTGAGGGAGAGAATGGTGGAACACAGGTCTGAAATCAAGAGGAAGTTGCCCACCAATGCCTTAAGTAAGCATATATTGGATGAAGGTGTGGGACATACTTTTAGATTTAGGGTTCTTTGTAAGGTAGAGGTAGGTCTGAGGAAGGGTGACATTAATAATTTATTGGAATTGAAAGAACTAGAATGGATTATTAGACTTCAAGCTGATGTAGCCCCAGGCCTAAATAATTCAGTTAGTCTAAAGCCCGTTCTGGCTAAAAGACAGAGATAAGTTTTATAAGTTTAAGTTTTAATTATTAATTATTAATTTTTAAGTATGGTGCATGTGATTTCATATGAAACAGTATAAAATTGTTTATTTATAAAAATGTATATGTTTTATAGATGTGATTTTTTATGTGCTACTTTGCATATATTTATTGATTCATTGCAGCTTTAATTTTTTATTGTTAGGTGGGTTGGGTTGAAGCATGTGACTTTATG
>NC_056731.1:238672682-238695182 GCF_019279795.1 Protopterus annectens | reverse complement strand
CATATCATACAACACCCCATGTGGCATGTATGTCTTTAGACATGTCCACCTAATGAAATGCCTACAAACATACTCAAATAACAGGATCATAAGACCTACGCAAGGCCTGTATTGACAAACTCAGGGAAATCCAGCTCTGCTCTGTATGTTCCTGAGTAGTCACAGGTGATATGTTCATGACATGTACAGCCATGTGTGGCCACAGCTCCTACATATACCCCATGTCAACAATTGCAAGCCATGCATGCTGTGTGCTGTCTGGACATTAGCCTTAGTACCACAATAGCCAGTACATGCTGGGGTGAGATGTTTACAAGCCACAGACCTCGCACATGCTTGAATGAGTGTACTCCCTAGCTCTAACAGAACACATTACTGGCACTCTTCCAGTAAGCATAAGGTGTGTGTGGCAAATATGATGTGCTCACTGCTGACCATTACAGTGCCCTGGCTTCATCATGGCACTGTCAAGTAACAGGTTGTAGGAGCATGACATGGAATAATGCTGTGTGTGTCTCGCTGATATGTACTGTTGTCATATATGTACACTTGGCTACTCGGTGAAGGTGGTGGTGTCCTAACAGTACATGAATACAACATCCATTATGGTGTAATGCTCGGCTATGTTTCACACATGGCATGGGGAAGGTGTGGAATGTATACTCTTGACCTGCTAGTGCACTTACTGATGTAGACCGCATATGTGTACATCTATTGATGTTTGTGTAGATTCCATGTGTGTGCAGTGTCTGGTGTCTGAAGGTGACTGTTGTCTTAGTACATCATGCTGTCGCAATACAGCCTCAACATTGCCAACTGTATAAGGTGATATGCTCTAGGTACAGTAAGCCATACATGAGGTATGGACAGATGTTTGGACATGACTACTAAGTGGTGGGGCTTCATTGCAGATGAATGATTACTGAGGACAGCTCACTGGTGTGTTACAACCAGTCCTACAATAACCTGTGTAACTGCTACAGTCAGGTTTTGTTAATTGAAGTGGAAGACAGACAATGTAGAATGCTGTAAGGGTGACATTGAAGGCAAACATCATGACACCTGTAACAGTAATACCTTCCCTGTGCATATATTGTGCACATATCAGCACAGTTGGCAAAGGAAAGAGTCAATAAGCTTTGTACCGGATGCGATAGTGCTGTACTTCTGTAATACCTATCATGAGATAGGCAGGTGTTTGATTCACAGTACTGGCATGTGTGGGTGTGTGTGTGTGTGTGTGTGTGTGTGTGTGTGTGTGTGTGTGTGTGTGTGTGTGTGTGTGTGCGTGTGCGTGTGCGTGTGTGTGGCTGTCCATGTGTATGGCTGTCTGGTCCCTGGAGTGAGGCTGTATTTTACCATAGTGAAATGACTTCCCAAACCTCCCCATCATTAGGACAGCACGCTCTACCAAACACTTTAAGGCAGAATTATTTCAAACTGACCTTAAAGCATGCAACTGGAACCCATTAAAATCCCTCCCACTTGAAGAGGCAGTACAGTATTTTAACACTATCCTGGATAAGCATGCTCCCAAACGTTCCATTAGAATGAAGTCTAACCCAGCCCCATGGCTTTCTAATGAAACTAGGAATCAAATTCTACTTAGGAACAAAGTCTGGGCTAAATGGAGAACCTATAGAAATAGCTCTGATCACCTACACTTTAGACAGCTTAGAAACAGCACAACAAAAGGCTATACTTACAGATTAAAAAAAACTACTATTGTAAACTTCAGCAAACTCATCAAAATAATCCCCAACAGTTCTGGTCTTGCATTAATAAGCTCCTTTCCCCAGGTAACTCCCGAACACCCACCCCACTTGATGCAGTTCCAAATACTCCCCATCTAACTGCCAATACCTTCAACTCTTTCTTCACTGACACTATACAATCTCTAGCTACTCAACTTATCTCAGAAAACTCCAGCATTTTCATCGACTTACCACACTCTTTCTCAAAATTCAAACTACAACCCATCTCTACCTCTCTCATCTATAAACTTATTCTAAAACTTAAGCCATGTACTCCATCTGCTGACCAACTTCCTTCCCAATTTCTCCAAAAAGCAGCTAAGGAAATTGCTTACCCTATATCTATCCTTATAAATAGGACAATCCAAGAAGGAACCATCCCAGATATTTGGAAAATTCCCACATTATCCCCTTACATAAAGGCGGGAACTCTAATGATTACTCTAACTATCGGCCAATTGCTCTCTTATCACCCCTAGCAAAAATTATGGAAAAAGGTATTCACAAACAACTTCTATGCCATCTCTCTCAACACAACATAATAGCACACTGTCAACATGGCTTTAGACCATCACATAGTACCACTACTGCCCTTCTATCCTTCACAGATACCATCAATAGAAACCGTAACAAAAACCTCCTCTCATCTGCACTC
This sequence comes from Protopterus annectens, assembly GCF_019279795.1. Taxonomy (NCBI): domain Eukaryota; kingdom Metazoa; phylum Chordata; order Ceratodontiformes; family Protopteridae; genus Protopterus; species Protopterus annectens. The sequence continues at coordinate 238,692,773 of NC_056731.1, read as the reverse complement.
TTCATTGACCTCTCTAAAGCTTTCAACATGGTTAACCATACCCTCTTAATCAATATTCTGGACTCTCTTTCCTTTGATTCTCTGACCTTAAAATGGTTCACATCATACCTCAGCAATATTCAACAAGCAGTCCTCTGGGAAAATCAAGTCTCGTCCTTTTTACCTGTTACCATTGGGGTCCCTCAGGGCTCTATTCTTGGACCACTTCTCTTCTCCTTATTTATTAATGATCTCCATGTAGCAATTCCACAAGCCACTTGTATTCAATATGCAGATGACTCTACACTAATATGCTCATCAACCTCTCCATCTGAACTATATTCTCTTACTCAAGATGTTTTCAACACTGTAGAAACATGGTTTACCAAATGCTGTCTCCTTCTTAATGCTAAAAAAAACAAAACTCCTTCTCTTTACACCCACTACTAGGTCTTCCCCCTTAGACTTCTCTATCTCTTCAAATAATGGTACTGTTATTCTCCCTGACACTACCACTAAACTTCTAGGAATAACCATCGATAATAATCTCTCATTTGATTACCATATAAACAATTCCATTAAAACAGTAAACAGAAAAATAGGCTCCTTATACAGAATAAAACCCTTTTTAACTTCAGCAGCCAGAGCCAAGATTGCTCACTCCCATCTAATCTCAACCCTCTTATATGCTTCACCTATATTTACCTACCTTAAGAAAACCAACCTTAACAAATTAGCAACCTCCTATAATAACATTGCTAGATTCGCTACTGGCAATCCCTTCTGAACCCATCACTGTTTAAATCTTAGACAACTAAATTGGCTCGAATTCCAAAACCATCTGATTAACCCCCAACTCACAACTGCCCACAAGATATTTTACCAACCCAATAATACCTCTATACTCTCAAAACTCATAGTCTCATATAATAATCTGAACTCCCTACATTCTTCTAGCAAACTTCTTGCCAGCTTAACAAAGTCTAATAATGCAGCTGGTGACTCACTGTTTACCAACACAGCAGGAAAACACTGGAACCTACTACCCACTGAATTAACTCTAACTACATCCTTGCCACTCTTTAAACAAAAACTTAGAAAACACCTCCAAATGCACTGGCTATGCCCTTGTAGTAACCCTGACTAACCATCCTCTTCACCCCTCTTTCTTCCTCTTCTTGCCATACTTCCCAACTTCTACATGCTTTTGACTTGTAAATAAGACTGACTCTTTTTAAACTCTAATCAACTTAGTGTTTAAATAATTCTATCTCATATGATCTATTGTACATAACTCTTACTATTCTGTTTTTGAGCTTGAGCTATCTTAAGCTATATTCTGCTCACTGTACTGTTTCTCAAGTGTTTTTATCTATTGTACATAACTCTTTCTGTATTATATCTGTTCTAGCTCTCTTAAACTTTACTCTGTTTTACTGTAACGTTTCTCAAGTATTTTTATCTCAAGAATGTATTAACTACCTGTTTTTATTTTGTTTTTTTAATCCTTTTTTCACCATGTAACAATATTTTATACTTTGTATATCTGTGTGGAGCTTTTATCCCCGGGCCTCTACTGAAAATGGAAATATATCCAGCTAGACTAGCACAGTCAACAAATGTAAAATAAAATAAATAAAATAAATAAATAAATAATGCCCTCTCCCCCCATCCACGCAATGCAATCTAGCATCCCTGTTAATATCATCAATCATAGATGGCCATTCTAACCGCCTGTTAACATGTACACCCTGGGGTGTGACCTGTTGTTACATAGCCTACTGATGGACCCCCCTCCCCACATACACTCACTGCATTGTAGTATCCCTGTCAATGTCCTCGATCTTAGGCCATTCCAACTACCTGTATGTGTGTAATCTCTGTGGCACATCTTGTAATTGTGTAGTATTATAATGATGACATGTACATAGGCAGGGGTTCTCATCTGAACACTGGCAACTGTATGTGTGTGTCAGAGTGTGTGTTACTGTGTCTGTGAATCCCTGAATGTGTGGGTGCATCTGTGTTTGCATGCTGTCATGGCAGTGGGTATTACTGCTTCCCAATGAGAAGCCACTATTTCCACTGGCCTTTACCCTTGTCATCTGGCATACCACTCTTTTACATCCTCCCCGCTCCAGGTAACTATAACTGTGATGTCACCCACTATGGATGTGATGGCTGTGAACAGAGTAGCTTACTACACAGCAATCATACTTTTGGATCATTAGAACAGTAAACATAATTGAAATATGGGAGAATATAACTGTGATGTGGAAGCTACAAAGTGCATGCAGGTATTGTCATACTGACCTGTGGGTAGTCAACATGTACATATGGGACACTAACCACAAACACCGACATCCCCGGCACATGCAACTACACCTGAAAGAGGAAGGCAGAACGTCAAGATCAACATGCTGTTAGTGTTGTTACACATGATACATACTGTCAAACGTACAAAATGCATTCTAAAACTGTAATACATGGTATGTCTGCTGCCTGTCAACACTACTCAACAATATTAATCTACAATTGTCTACCTAGTATATTCACCCTGTGCATCAGACCATATGAGCATGTCCCTGCATGGATGGTGTGGATGACAGGGATGTGGCACAGGCATCATCATATGCACAGGGTGATAATGTTTGCCAGAGGTCTAGGCTGCGCCATTGGATGACATCATGTGTGTGTGTTAGGGCCTGTGATATCATTGGGCATGCGTGGATGTTATGCATGTGTGTGTTGAGGTGCCCTACATTTGTTTCCGGTTTGTGTGTGTGCATGCACACAGGTCTGGCATGTGGCTGGCCTACACAGGGGTATTATTGACAGCTGCAGACTGTACAAGGCAGGTTTCACAGTTCACGGTGTCCGGCCATGGCCAAGTGACCTGTGCCTGCCAGGGGTTGCATGGGCACTACCAGGTAGAGGTCCAGATTGGGTACTGTCTGATGACACATGTCCACTGAAATAGTGTCCCTGTTGGGATCATCCAGGACCACATGCCCATGGCCTGCTGTGTCCTGGTGTGGACTGCACAGCACCAGCTGCACTGCTGCTGCTACCGCCACTATGGGAGCGAGCATGTTCAGTAGCATGTTTACATAGACCTTCAACAGGTGATGTAGCTGACCTACGTCCACATGCCCGATGCCTCACTCCCACCAGATGTTCCAGCACAGACATTCCATGCTCAAGGATTGACATGCCATGGTCAAGGACTCCCACCATGTCACCCAATCGTCTATCCAAAACATCAGCAAGATCATGGTGAGCATTTGCAAGTGCGTGGATGTTGTCAGTTAATGAATGGACAGCAGCACTCTGAAGCCTCAGACCTTCTCTGTTGTGCCATTCCCCATGTGCCTGTGCCTCCATTATAGCCTGAAACATGCATCTGGTGACTCCAGCTGATGTGCTTTGTCTCGCATGGGCATGTTGGCCAGTGGTCTTCCTACGAGCAGCATTGGGCACATGCCTGTGTGGGACATCACCAGTCAGTTGACTGGGATCATGGTGTGCAGGTACATTTTCCATAGTTTCCACACTTTCCTGTTCCATGCTAGCACCCACCAACTGTCCTTCCTCTATGGCCAGTGGTGATAGGGTATGTGTAGGCAGGGGAACTGTGTGCGAGGATGAGGGGGAGACAGGTGGAATGGCAACCAATGGCACAGATTCAGCCCCTAACAACCCTGCTTGTGCCTTGATCATACTGTCATCATCACTGCTAGAGTCTGTGGGGACACTAACATCAGGTGGACCACAGGAGGGCAATGCATCTACATCAACACCTGTGAGGGGAAGACAAGAACTGTAAATTACAAGTTATACCAGTCACACAGACAGACAGACACACATACACGCAGACAGACAGACACAGACACACAGACAGACACATAGACACACAGACAGGCACAGACAGACACAGACACAAAGACACACATACACACACACTACATGCAGGTGATATGGCAGATGACATTCAGCTTAGACAATTATAGTTTCAGCTTAGACAAGTATAGTGGTAGTTATCATACATCCATGTGTTGCACACAACAGCATGCATGTGTTATAGCAGATGGCATGCACCTTGCACAATTATAGTGGTGGTTAGCATGCATGCCTGTATTGCACCATTTGTGTTAGTAGCCTATGCCCCATACCTGCAACACAATGCATGCACTCTGCACCGTTGCATCGTACTACCATGGTGTGTGCAACATACACCACATGTTAACAGACCATCGCTGACCTTTGTACATCTGCCACTGATGCTTTGTGTTGGCCACCGCCACTATGTGTGAGGACATGAGCAGTAGGGTATGTTGACTGCATGCTATGTTTGCCTGAACACTAGCATGCATATCTCCCTCAAAGCAGTGCATGTCTGTTCAACATTATTCCACCTACCCCTGAGCTGAGTCTAGACATTGTGCATGTGGCTGTACACACATGTTTGACATGGCTGTCCCTACTTTGCAATGGTGCCACAGACCAGCACATGTTTACAGTACACAGGCCTGCTGTGTGGCGTATGACCTTACCAATCACATGTAGTATGACATGTCTTTTGCTGACATGTTGAATGACATGCATACATGTGTAACACAATAGTGTCCTTTCCAATCTACAGTACGGTAATAGTGTCCCAATGCAGGGACGTGTTTTACTAACATGGGCCTTCAACTGATGCAGAGTTGTCTGTCCACCCTACAAATATGCAGGGACATACTGCACATTGAGCTGATGTGCATAGCCATTGCAGGGCATCATGTGGCTTCACAACTGCTATACAGTGTGAGCTACTTACACAGTTCATAGGTTCACATACAATACATATCTAATGTGGAATGTGACCCACGTCACTGAGGTGTATACACACTAAACCCTAATATGGAATGTATGACACAGGTCAAAGAACAGTATATGGATGACACCCCTGCACATCTGCAACCATATTACTGATGCCTGGCAACTATGCCCACACATGGCTAACTTAGCAGTACTCTATGTCCCACATGCCATTTGTGTACCTCACACACATGAGGAGCAGGCATGACAGTGATGTCTGACACCAGCAAGGTGAATGTACTGTATCTGTGGCCTGATGTGGTTGTATGTGTATGTTGTGCAACACATGTATGTATTTGAATACTGTATAGGCGAATGCTTTCATGTCGTGACACACTCAAGATGTTCAAGACATGTTATGTGTTGGTTTCATGTTATGCCTACACAAGCTGTGCACAGACCTGTATGATATTTAGTGTTTCACATCTGCAATATCACCATTGCACATAGGCCATAGTTGTATTGTGTTGAGCCAATGTACAACAGGGTGTACACACATGTACATCACTTCTACTGCGTGTGTTGCTTCATGTCTCTGGCCATCCTCCATGGCCATGTGTACACATGTTCTGTGCAATGGTTGTGATGGCCATCTTATTTCACATGTCAGTATTATCCCAGATGACATACACCCATAGATGTCATATACTCCACTGAGGACAGGGTTATGCAGACAAAGGGTGGTATGTATGGGATGTGAGACATGTTTTGCAGGATAGTTGAGCAGTGTTGCAGTCAGCCCACTGCATGTCATGGACATGTCAGATAGCACATGACATTCATAGCAAGGGTATAATCCACAAGGACCACTCTGCCAAAGGAAAGGATCCACAAACGATCTCCACTCAGTAGTACTGAAAGAACTTCTTTAATAAAATTCCACCTCAAAATGATTAAAAACAATACAGTAATCCACAAGGATGTATCCTGTGGGCCGGTTATACTCCAGCTCCAACACATTTAGAGTGTGTGCACACATATGCTCTCTGTACAGTACTGTTCGTATTCCCAACATGTGTAATGCTGATATGTAGTACCTGTCCCTACAGTGGAACACACCTTCACCATTGTATTCACTGTTGTCCATACATCTGACAATGACAGTTTGGAAGGTTTAGTGTAGGTGTTTCATATGGTCTTCAATTGTTTCACATGGGTAAACACTGTGTTGCATTGCATATCTGACCAGTATCCATTAACAGGACCACCATACATTATGTGTACGTATGTTATGGCAGATAGCATGCAATTAATATGTTCCGTGCATTATCATGCCTGATAAATAATAACAATCTCACCTGACACAGGCTGCTGTCGCTGCAAAATGCCAGAGGTACTTAAACAGGAGTGTCACAGCAGTAAGATTATTATCCACACCTGTGTGATAGCTACAGGGTGCAATGTCCATGTTAGCACATAAGCCAGTACAATACACTATATTATGGAGTATGCACATCTGTGCATACATAGAGTAGCAGACTATAGTATGTGGCATGTGTGCATACATGCCTTGCATATGATGTTACATTACATATTGTACAGTAACACATGTAACTATGTGAAATATAGTTGTGTTATATGTGCAGTAGTGACTTACCAGGCAACTCCAGGCTCGGTGGTTGAGAGACACCCACCTCCACAATACCAGCTAAAGCTTGTGGATGGAGGTCTGCAGGTGTCCCCAGGTTGGCCAGTAGCTCCTCAGAATGTGTGAGTGGGGGCTGGGTGAGTGGCCGCCCACCTCTTGCACCTTGTTCCCTAGTGTTTGCATTAGCACACTGTTTCGCCCATCTTATGAGGTTAGTGCAGTGTCTGCGCAACTACTGATAGGTGCGATTGTGACTGCCAACATCATTTACCCTCCTGCAGAGTTTCTCCCACAGGGCATCCCACTGCTGTGCATCCTGTGGCACATGGCTGAAGAGTTTTGTGTGGTTGTCAAGGAGGAATGGGATGAGGACCTCATCCTCCAAGCGGCTGTATGCAGGAAGTCTGCTACGTGGCATACCTGGAAGACATAATGATGGAGACAGGTCACAATAACTCACAGAGAAGTACAGCAGTACAGCTGAACATATATGTATATCACATTTAAGATTACAAATACGTCTTTTCAAATCCACATAACACTAACACTACTGACATGTATAAGTCACACACATTTGACACGTACTGGTGATGTGATGTTATCGTCATATATGTGTGTATCATGTGATGACATTGCTCATACACCATGTGGATGTTGTCTTGATGTGGGCATGTCTGTTTGCCTGTACTGGTGTCTTTACCTATCAGCACATGCCTGGATGTGTTCACATTAATGCAATCGACCTTAATGCTGTGTATATGTCACATATATTGTCATACATAGCCGTTAGGGACATGACCTGTGACCCTGCAGACTTGCATGTGTTTTGCCATATACTTCTACATGGCACTGTACAGCTGTGTAGCATCCTACCATGTATTGCCTGTGTTGCACATGTGTAACACATGGGACAATAGCTAGCCTGATGGTATTTGCAGGGTTGGATATCAACTATAGCATGTATGGTCATAGTGATCTAGTAGGTTATATGCCCTGGCCATTCATGAGCCTAGGCAGACAGGTTACCTAGCTGTAGGCAACAGACAGGTAAGTTTCAGTGGCCAGTTCAAGCAGTGCCACAGAACTGATCCACAGGGTTACTGATAAATTTGGCATGCGGTCATCACACCATGTCACAGAGAGGGGCGATGTGCAGCTTCGCTGGACAGGGATGCATAGTATGGCAAGAGTATGTTAAGTGTATGGGACAGAGATCTGTCAGGCATGTTGTGATCCTTGTACTAGAAAGGTGGATGTCCATGAAGTATGTGTTTATTTGGGATCAGGATGTGTTAAGTGTAGCATGTCCAACACCTCTGGGTTGGACATGGCTTTATTCAGGGTAGGCTGCACACTACATAGTGCAGCTAGGCATTTGGAAGGGTAGTGTAGGCCATCTACACATGGGCAATAACCCTTAAAGGAAATATGTGATCTATTATGGGTCACATGGGTGTTGAGTATGGCTGAGCAATTATCTCTATATTCCAGGATGGCACCCTGTCATGATTAGAGGTGCCACATACAACTACATGTCTGGTGTGGTGAAGTAGCTATCAAAGGAAAGAGTACTGTCCAGCTGCATCCCATACACACAGCTGCCATTATGTTGACCGCTGCCTAGATGGTAGTTCATGGGTACAGGGTTTGTAACATAGGGGATGACAATGCAATACTTAGCTGTCAGATTGTGGCCATATGTCACCCCCTACACATCTGACACACTAAGACCCTTCTGTATGTTGAACGCAGCACACATTGAGTTGACTATTGCTCCTAGTTCATAGTCATTTGCAAACATCAATAGGCTGATGCCTTCTGTGTTAGTCTGTGTGGTATAGATAACAAAGAGAGGGAGTACCAGGAATGAACCCTGTATTACTGTGGCTGGCACTGGTTTGATGTACGTGTATTAGTCAGACACCTTCTGTAGTGTTATTTCTACCAGCAGTCCAGTTGCCAACCACTCCTGTGACATAGGAATATACAACTAGTTTACTGAATGTAGCTTGAACACAGTATGGGTAATGGTGTCCTACGACCTGGCAAGGTCATGATATGCAGTGTGAATCAACCCTACTGTCATCTACATCTGTACTGAGTACATCAAATACATTGATCATGGTTCATGGCCTTACAGATCAGACTCAGCAGGGTAGTTGTGCACTATTTTCCATTATCAATGGTGTCTCCCCTTTGTGGGGTGTAATAACTGTTCCTGTGCACCATTCAGTGTGTACACAGCCTGACATGGAGCTGTGATTGAACATGATGTATATGTGGCTAGCTGAATGTTCTTACATTTGTGTAGGATACACCATGGGATGTTGACAGGTCCCATGAAAGCTGTATGCATGGCTTTAGAGAGTGCAGCTTGTACCCGCATAGTCGTTATGACAGGGGCCCTGTAGTGTACATGGATATATTACTAAGTGTACCTGTTGGGGAGGTGGGAGTGGGTTTAGGTTCTCCAAGACCCTATCTGGATGAATGGGTGCTATTTCTGTAGGTGCAGTACTTCCCATGCCATAGTACTGTGCAGCACGGCAGGTCTTGTCGTTGCCATTACGATTAATGACACAGCTATAGAATGCTCTGTGCTTGGCCTCATAATATGTGGCTGATTAGTTTCACAGTAGCTTTGTGTGGTTTTATATGGTGTATCTGCATCTTACTGGGGCTGACCAGGGATCACCTACACTCATGTGTGTTCACTCTTGCAACAGTTACTACCTTCTGTGGTACAGTTTAAAGCATGGTACCACCAGTTTGCCTTCTTGTTTGTGATGGGTTGAATCCTGGTTCTGTTTCAATGGCACAATCACTGCACATATGTGACTGCTTAAGGTTCATTTGTGTAGGATTCAGCATTTGCACATGCATTGTCCATCTGCATGGGTGCCATGACAGTCACCACTCTGCTCTTAGGAAACATAACATTGGCATTGGAGACTAACTATGTGTAGCATACTGTTAGCCCTGTTTGTGTGACTACTGTGATCCAGGTCAGTGCGGTTGATGGAATCCAACATGCATTGAGTGCAGGTGTTGGTACATGAGGAGTCTTCCCAGTTCATAATGGAATAGTTGAGAGTAGCCATCATTATGGTTCTGTCTCAGATCTAATCTTCCCCATTACAGCACATTATGACAGTTGGGAAATCCGCGGCCTGGTGGGTGATCTGTCTCAAGGTGCAATTTGAATTCCACTTTGGTACAAAGGTAGTGGCTCAGCATAATGCATCTGAAGTTACGCAAGTGCAACTAGCATGGGGGTGTACTGGTGGGTGATCTGTTGCAAGGTGCAATTTGAAATCCACTTTGGCACAAAGGTAGTTGCTCAGCATAATGCATCTGAAGTTATGCAAGTGCAACTAGTGTGGGTGTACTGGTGGGTGATCTGTCACAAGGTGCAATTTGAAATCCACTTTGGCACAAAGGTTGTTGCTCAGCATAATGCATCTGAAGTTACGCAAGTGCAACTAGCGTGGGGGTGTACATATCCTTCAGGACTATGGACACACCTGCGGCCCATGTGTTCCGATAAAGGATAATGGGCAAGAGGTAAGGAATGTGTTATAACATGGTCATGCAGGTGTGCTCTCCAGAGAGTTGAAACATGTCTCAGCCACTGCACAGATATGTTCTCCATGTTAGGGATTGACCTATGTGTGTCTGTATAGTGATTCTGACATGTATCATTGTGTAGCGAGACCCGCAGTTTATTGCTTGGCTGTCCCTGTAACAGCAGTGGACCTTCACTTGAACTGTGCATGATGAAGGCACTATAGGGGAAGCATGAGCCCTAGGCAGTATCCAGATTCCCAGACGTGACAGGTGCAGGCCCTGTCTGGCAAAGCATCATGGTCTGTCAACCGTGTTATCCCAGGCAGACAGATACTGGATACCCTTTGACTTGCACCACTACACTAGACAATTGTGGAATACAATCCTTTTGTCCCTGTACTGCAGTATCATTTTGGCCAATGGCAGAATGCTACCCAGGCCTTGGGACATACCTGCATGGGCTACAAGACCTGAAAGTTCCTACATGTGTTTCCATGCAGTCCAGGCTACTGCATCACAGGTCCTGCACAACAACATGGAATATGCCAGAGCCATGTGTATAGTTCAAAAGGTGGTCTGAGTGTATGGGTATGTGGCTAATCATGGCAGACAGGCAGCTGACAGTATGTATGCCCTCGTATAGGTTGGTGTGTAATATAGTGCTAGAGTTTGCATTCACAAATGAGTACTGTTTGGCATGTTTCTAGTCACATGTTCTGAGGTGTGGCACAATTATGCAAACTATGTCATACAGTTTGTGTATTTCGGTGTCTGTCTCTTCCTGCTTGGGGGGTCACTTGTTTGGCCAGATACTTAGAAGCATCTGTGAATGCGTGTGATTTCTGGTAGTGTGTGTGGGTGTCCTTACTGTGTTCTGGTAAGGGTATGTGTTGGTTGTATTGATGAGCTGCATGTGTTAACCTACACCTCATGACTGTCCAGTCCAGTCTTGGCTGCCTTCCAGCTTACCCCTGTAGCTGCATCCCAAACAATGTGTGGAGCATGGCGTTAGGTGGGTTTGGCAGTGTACTTGGCATAGAGATTGCATTCCCCCAGGATGGCCACATACACAAAGCTGACATTAGTAAACACCCGTAGTTGACTAGTGGACATGCCTGTATGAGCATTCAGTACTACAAGTACCAAGTACTGTATTTAGTTTACGTATTGCTTATGAAGATGTTTTAGACAGTGATGCTCACATGTAAATATTTGTGTTATGGACGTGACAACACTGGCTGTTACGGAAACATTGTAGCTACCTTTAGCAGCAATCCTCCTCTGAGGAGCACATCACATCCTGTTAGTTGATTACAGATGATGCAAGGGTCTACAGGTCTGTTTCCTTCTCTGGGTGTATATACTCACATATCCACCAGGACCATGAGCTCTGTTGGGCACAGACACCCACTTTCCAAACAGAGTCATGTATCAATAGACTCTGATGCCACTATCAACATGATCAGGATATAATCAGATAGTGTGAGCCATCACCTATGAAGTAGCTATTACACATGGGCAGCTGTCTCCTACATCTTACATTCCTACTGCAGATGTTACACTGGAGTTACAGATGATATGCAACCTGTTCCATTACCAGTGCTGTGCACTACCTTACATAAAGTATGTGCAAGTGGCTGTTAGGTTGGCAATGAGAGGTTGGGCTACACAAACCTGGTAGTTCAACCCATGTGTCTCTACTCTCAATATCCACTCTATGTAGGTGTGCACATAGCCATTTGGCCCAGCCCTGTAACAAGGGTCAGTACACATTTGCATAATATGTACACATGCACAGCTGTTATTGCTTCCAATTGATACTAGAGAGGTCCAGCCCTGTAACAAGGGTCACTACACATTTGCATAACATGTACACATGCACAGCTATTATTGCTCGCAAACAATACTAGAGAGGTCCAGCCCTGTAACAAGGGTCACTACCCATTTGCATAACATGTACACATGCACAGCTCTTATTGCTTGCAAACTATACTAGAAAGGACCAGCCCTGTAACAAGGGTCACTACACATTTGCATAACATGTACACATGTACAGCTGTTATTGCTTGCAAATGATGCTAGAGAGGTCCAGCCCTGTAACAATGGTCACAATACATTTGCATAACATGTACACATGCACAGCTCTTATTGCTTGCAAATGATACTAGAGAGGACCAGCCCTGAAACAAGGGTCACTACGCATTTGCATAACATGTACACATGCACAGCTGTTATTGTTTGCAAACGATACTAGAGAGGACCAACCCTGTAAGAAGGGTCACTACAAATTTGCATAACATGTACACATGCACAGCTGTTATTGCTTGCAAATGAAACTAGAATGGTGGATATTACATGTGTTATGTGCATGGATAGTTACCTGGCTCTTCCAATTATCTTTGTTATCATGCTGCTAAACTGTCAGATGACTACAAATGATATGTATCCTGTTATTGAGTATTGTAATTGCCAATAGACATAACTACTGTTTGCATAACATAACAGAACTGCTATGTAGAATAGAATACAGATCTGCCCAAAATACTGTACATTACACAGTTATTGGCACAATATCCCACAATGCACACCATATTTGTATGGTAAGCCCACCTTTAACATGTTCATCTTACTTATACACCCATACATATGTAGACTGTTGCAATATATCGACATATACTATCCTCTGTTATAGCACATACTTGTTGGACCAATCCTGACACTGACAGTGGCTGGAAGCAAATTGATGGGGTTCCAAGCCCATTCCATCCCTTGTGGTGTATGCGGAGTTTGCCGTGTAACCTACAGCAGTACACACATAGAATACTACAAGCATTACTACTGCTCAACAATACATCGCTACAAGATAACTATTTCCACTATATGCATTGATTACACTGTAATTCTTACAGTACAGGTACTACATACACAGACATACTACGTGTTATACATACCTCCTTAGTAATTGGAGGTGTTATTGACTAGTATAATACTCGTTTTCGGTTCATCTTTCAGTGTTTTGTACTGTCCTACAGGTAGATACAGATGGTCTGAATGTGTGACAAGGCAACCTTTTATAGTTACAGATCAGTAACATGTGTATCCCGATAACCAATTGGTGTTCCTAAGAAGCTAATTACATGCACATCAGCTATGCTGCTACTGCCTTAGCCAATACCATGGCTACAGTGAAGTATAACTGAGTACTCTACTTGGGCGTTGTCCATTTGCCTTACTTGTGAGGATGACAGCATGGAAGTGTTGTTTGGAATCTATTGCAAAAGCTGTATGGAGACGAACAATAATATATTGTGTGTAATGCCTAGAGGATTTGGTCTAAATGTGAGTACTGCTGTTATATTTCTAAACATTGCTACTTGTGCATGGTTTGTCTGTACCAAATACTTCTGTGTACATACATATGTACACAAAGTGACTGTCCCATTTGTGATCATTACAGTGAAATGCATATGGTATAAAGTGTAGTCTCAAGACTATAAAACATGTATACACCTCAGATGGCTTAGTGGTAAGTCCCATGACTATAGTGTGCGTGGTCCAGGGTTCAATACCTGCGATGTTTTATAAATGTTTTTTACTCCAGAATAAGGCTCATTTAAGCAGTTGTAAGCATGTTTTAAAGTGTTTGTATGACATTATAGCAGCGGTTAAACACAGTTAAACAAACTTTGTAATGTATAACCTGTGCGCGCAAACACGGCCACATCCGCTAACTACTCAAGATATATACATGTCAGTGAAGTAACATCTCACTATGTGCTGACATAACATTACATTCTCTGTTGACTGTACTCTTCAGCACACATGGGTTTATATGGGTGTTTCAAATGTTTATTATACAGATGATTACTATCTATATATGCAAGCTGTGGTTAAGGTATACTTTTGAACATGATAAACATCCCTGCCTTTATTGGGATTGGAACCTCGAATGCACAGATACTATGCAGATGCTGTAACCATTACACTGTTGACATTAACATTGCTTCTGCCTATTTCCTATTTAGATGATTTCTATGTGTAAGCTAGGCTAAGCAAAGGGCGGAGGTCCCCAAACTCACTGAGCTTCACGTACTCTTGAAATAACAACATATAACAAATGTACTGTGAGACAATACATTACATTCCTAACTACATTAGGCATAGCCCCTCACTGACACACTTCAAGGGAAACCTTGTTGTGTGAAAGGGTAACAGAATATACTCCCCTGGGATCATGTGTCCCAGAACCATACAGCCAGGGGGTGGGGGAGCCTGTCCATTTTGATAGCTGCGAGACCTGTTGGGGGAATTGAATGGTGTTGAATTGTCACATTAACATGCCATCTTTAGATCACTAAGTGCCCCTATCACCCCCCACAACCCCAGTCTTCAACAGCTTCCAGCAACTCTACATGGAATTGCTTCATTGGCTATGCTCGATAGAGGCCCAGTTACTTCATCAGTGGTGCGGGGAAAGCCAACACACTGTAGCTATGTTTCTAATTGCCCTTGGGCAGATAGGTAGTAGGCTATCTGTGAACCTCTAAAGTGCAGGCCATCACAGCCATAATATATGAATAAACAGACCTTCAGATCACAATATACAGTGAGAAATCACCATGTAGTCAGGAAACAGTTAAGTACAGCAAGAACATACAGAATACTGATACTTAGTCACTCCAAAAGCCTATCTTGGAAGCTAGAAGACTTGTATAAGTTTAAGGCTTTCTATTGCTTACCAGTAGGTTACCTAGAGGAGAGATAAAAAACAAACACATATGGGGAACATGCATGCAACGATACCATACCAGCCTATGTGTCAGCCTTAGGCTTTGGAATACTGGCCAAGGCTATTGGCGCCCCCATGGTGCCTTATTTAGGAGAATCTCGAAGGTGAATACCAACTCTGTAAACAGCACAATAGCAGATTCAATGAGGGTTATGCTACTCAACACCAGGGGTTGTGATCACAACATGCTTGCACTCACAGCACTCCTCAAGATGAACAACATCAACATCTGTGCAGTAACTGAGATCTGTCTTAGGGCTCCTGAGAACACACCAGCACTACCAGACTACAACCCATACCACACATTTCAGCCACCGAACATGGACTGACAGACATGGAGGGGCTATATCCATATTCATCAGGGATACCTACAGCTCCAGGTTAGTGGGGCAGCATGATACCTCTGAGATCATCCATGTGCAGCTAACATTAGCCACAACTGCAATGTAAACTGTGGCCTGCTATGGATCACCCTCCATGACCCAGGACCACCACTCCACCTACTTGGAGACAG
This sequence comes from Protopterus annectens, assembly GCF_019279795.1. Classification (NCBI taxonomy): domain Eukaryota; kingdom Metazoa; phylum Chordata; order Ceratodontiformes; family Protopteridae; genus Protopterus; species Protopterus annectens. The sequence continues at coordinate 238,677,476 of NC_056731.1, read as the reverse complement.
TGGAAAACATGACAGTCCTAATGCACACCCTGGCATTGGCCGATGTCAACTACCATACCATTAACTGGGAAACTTATTCTGGTACTCACTTCCAGGCCCAGCACTTCCTGGAATGTATCACCTCATATGCCCTGTATCAGGTAGTAACCTCCCTAACATGGGGTGGAAACTACTAGAAGTGGTCATCACCAACATGGGCAACAGGTGCACCACAGCGGAGGTTAACCGGTCACTGGTTAGATCTGACCATGAACTATTCACTGTTTCCAAACCCAAGCATCTCCCCCACCCACGGATACCACAGTGTATACCTTTCCTACAGCTAAATGTACATTACTAGCGACAGGGGTGGGGGGTTTCACTGCCCCCACGCTAAGGAGAAACACTGCTCAAGATACAGACAGATTTACAAATGCAGTCTATAAGCACCTACACGGATGTATGGACCGTGCCATCACTGGTAAACCAAGACTCACTCCTCCTAGACAAGGACACTGGTCTGGTGGACCTCTGCAATAAACAGGCTGTACTACAGAAGTAGAACAGTGTTCCAGACAAACAGCAAATCCCATGAAGGGCAGACATCCGTGACCACTATTAGTATGATACGTAGGTCCCTCATGACATCATCCAAGGCTATCATCAGCAGGAGAATATGCAAGGATTCAAAAGATAACCACAAAGTCTTCTTTGGCTATGTCAAGGATCTACGTGGTGACACACAGATTTGCACTGTGCCGGTGAAATATAGCACAAAATATGCTGACCCTACTGATATCACCAATATCCTTCCAGATACACTTAGTGCATACTTCACCCCCTAAAGAGCCCACAACACTACCCGAAAGGTACAGTATCCCACATATCAGAGACACACAGGTGGAAATGGCCCTCTCTAACAGCAGAACACAGCGTCAATGGAGGCAGATGTTGTCCCAGACTGCATCTTGCAAACTGTACAAGACAACCTGCCCCCCATCTAATTAAGCTTTCCTACCTCATCCTCTCCACAGGCTACATGCCCATACAATGGCTCATGGCGATGGTTATTCCACTCCATCAAGGTGGAATCACAACTGACCATGGTGACTACTATCCATAATCCTGACTAGCCTGGTTTGCAATGGTATGGTTCACATCCTTGTGGCACTCATTAACAAAGACATTAGTAACCTCCGAACACGTGACCCAACCCAGATCAGCTTGCTTGAGTGCAGTTCATGCCTACTGAACCTGTTTGACATCTTACATACAGTCACCAAGATGTACCTGGACCTCACCAAGGCTTTTGACACCATGCCCCACTCAGGTTTTATTGATAAACACACCAGCCTGTACATACACCCATACATCACAGGTTGGGTTGCCAATGGGCTTACACACAGAACCCACATGGTACAACTATCGGTCTCCAGGTCCAACTCTTGACCAGTCATGACTGGTGTCCTATAGGACTCAGTCCTGGGAGCCCTACTGTTTGGCATATACGTCTCAGAGGTACAGGCAAACACAGGTGGAATATGGTAGACTATGTTTGGCAATGGCTGCAAACTGGGAGCCATGATTGATAGTCCAGCTGACACAGACATCCTTCAAGGGGCCTCACAGAAAATGTCACAGGGTGTCAACATCATGGCCTCCAGCCAAGGGCCACTAACTGCATGGTCATTCTATTGTGGAATTAGTACCCACATATTAACACATAAGTGGCAGCCACTTTAATACGGGTGAGGTAATGGGGTATCTGGGGACTAAGGTAGATAGTGATTTTCCCTTTGACAATCATATCTCCACAGTAGTTAGGACATCTTTCTATGTAGTCCATCTGATTACTAAAGGATTCCCATCTAGACATACTGGGGTTATAGTGCCCCTTTACTCATCACTCATCAGTCCCATCATAGGGTATAATAACCCATGTGGGATGTACCTCAGAAGACACTTCCAACAGCTGGGAGGTCCACGAATGTACCTCACCGAGGAGAATACTGTCCTCCAACATATGGCCTATGCAGTCAGACTGAATAAAATCCTGCTTTACTCAGTGGCATCTCGTTTACCCAGAGATGATCTCCGCTGGCCAACACAGCCATGTCGAACTCAGGCTTGATGGATATGCTCCACCTATGGGAATCCATGTCACAGTGAGCCACACACTGTAGTGAGCTGAACCTTGCCACAATAATAACTGGAAGATGCTGGAGGGACAGCTTCCTGTCACAAACACTCCCCATACTTTGTAACAACATCCCTAACTACATTATACAGAGCCCCTCACTAACACTCTGCAAGAGAAACCTTGAAGAGTGGATGGTGAACAGTAGATGCACCCCAGGGATCCAGCAATTGGCTCTGTTCCACAGAGGGACAGTTAATGAATCAATGGGGTGGCAAAAGCTAACACATTTTGGCTGGGCTTATGAATGGCCTCTGGCAATTGGCCAAGTACCTACCTATGAATCTATACATACAGTATCTGCATATGCTGATAGCTTAATTTACTGTTCAGGTGTTGACTTACCTTGTGCCAATGGCAGTTGTGTGTGCAATAGTTGAGGGCTGCCTATGGTGGATGCACACAGTAGACTGCCTATACATGACAATTTACAGGTAGTCTTGTGTGTGTGTGTGCCATCTATTTTTACTGTGTGTGCAGGTGGAGAAAGGTGTCAGTCCCTAGGTGCCTACACTGTCAGTGTGTGTGCTATATGTTCCCTCTTTGCCAAGGCATGGGCATACTGGGCAGGCCTCTGTCTACCTACTGGGGCTGGCTCAGGGTGTTCGTGATCTGAGTACCTCTGTGTCTGTGAGGCCATTGGCAATGGTGGTGGTCTGTGAGGGCCTTCACCATTCTGTCCCTGCTGCAGCTGTTTCTGCAGGACCATATTGTGTAGCATGGCACACACTATGAGGCACACACTTTGAAGATGTGGGCACATGTGCCTAGAGAGTACTGCAAGGCTCCACCAGATATATCCAAGCAACGAAACCATGATTTCAGCATCCCAAAGACACGCTCTATGATGATTCTGGTTTATGTGTGTGCCTCATTATGGCGTTCCTGCATGGGTGTGTGTGCATTTCTGATGAGAGTCATCATCCACGGTTCCAGTGCATAGCTAGCATCCCCCACCAGGTGGCCATTTGGGATGACCCCCTGGCAAATAACCGATACAGCTGTGAGGCATGCGAGATGTGGGAATCGTGATAGCTTCCAGGGATGCCAGCACACACATCCATGATAATGCCATGGGCATTGTATATGACCTGACAGTGGATGGAGGGGTATCCCTTGCAGTTTATGTAGTGCCTATCCTGCTCACCGGGTGGTGACTTGATGTGTATGTGCGTGAAGTCTATTGCACCCAATACGTCCAGGTATTCTGCCACACGGTGGAAGAGACGCATATTGCTGGCCAACTCCTCCTGCGTTCGGGGGAAGAATGTGTGTTCATTGGCATGTGGTAACTTGGCATCCAGGAACTGGTGTAGTACCCTGAATGCTGATGCCTGTGAGATCCCCATGATATCCCGTTGGTCTTTGAAAAGTATCTGTAGCTAGTATTCTCAGGCTTACACATACCTTTGCATCCACTGGGATGGGTTCCCTTCTGTTTGTTCTGGCTATGAGGCATGGCCGGCACAGCTCCACAAGTTGCTGTAGGATGTCCCTGTCCACCCTGTAACACTCTACTATCTCCAGATCATGTAGCCCCTGGTAGGTTACCCTGGGCCTGAACACTCTCCTTCTCCTCTGGTGCCTGAGGTGATCGTGTGCATCATCCTCCACACCACCTTCAGTCTCCAACACATGCTGGTGGATCAAAGCTACTGCAGCCCCTAACATGTACATAATAAAAGTTCCCTGTCTGTATACACCACTGGTGCAGAGTGTATGGGAATACACAAATGTGTGTGAGGTGCTTTCACACTTTATAGTAGTGTGCTTTGGATGCTGCTGATGTCAGTGGGTGTGTATGAGCTATTCCAGCTGCAGCGTGTCTTAATTATGGGTTTTGCAATGAGTACTGCAAGTGTGGGGCCTTTATTGTGGAGATCTACTTGCCTGCCTTGATTAATCTGTTGCCCTTTAATTCACTTTTAGACCTGGATCCTCTCCCATTATCAGGCATGCATCCACCTAGCGTCTTTCTTGTTTTGTACTTTCCCTACCCAGTCATGGCAAAATGTGCCTTGTAGCTGATATACTGCAAATCAGCTTTGTTCTGCTTTGACACTTTACTGTTTTCTTTGCAGTACAACCCCTCCCCTTTCCTGTTCTGCAGGTAGCTACTTGCAGCCTTGTTAGCTGTTGTCAGTGGCCCACTGTAGGCTCCTAGGTATTAATTAGTCATTTGTACTCCAATTTCACTGCCGCAGCATTTCCATATTTCTTTCCTATATCCTTCCTGTTTTAGCTGCAGTGCGCGCCATGCATACCCATTTACCGGATTTACATGTGTTTTCATCTCCGTTCACATGCATACTCGGTTACCTTGTGTACTCTCAGCTAAGCATAGCTATGGCCAATTCAACACACCCCTATCCTGCAGCTTTGCCTAGCTAGGGGCAAACCGGTTTAGCAATGCTCCAATGTGCTTACAGCAATGGCGACACACCCCTCTCTTGATGGCATCTTTATCTCAAGGGCACACCTCAGTGTTATAGTGCTATGGTGTGAGGTGCATCCTTACACCAGCGGGTAATCTGCAATTCACTATTACTCCTATCATTTGCATGTCATTGCCTACTAATTCCTAGCTACTGTGCATAACACTGTCACTGCCCCTTAGC
>NC_056731.1:238660182-238670182 GCF_019279795.1 Protopterus annectens | reverse complement strand
TTATAATTTGGTTAAAGATTTATACAAAATGTGAATATCCAAAAGCAAACAAATAATCAGTGTAGAAATAACATAATTAACAATGTAAATTAATAAAATAAAGTCCTTCATCTTATGTGTATATGACATTAAGGCTGTCAGTGTTCACTCTAAAAGTAGCTTTGAGCTGATAAGGAAACCAGGAACAAGAAATGGAGATGGAAAACAAAGAGAAATTAGCTTATTATTACTTTTTTTCATTTAAACTGAAAGATACACATTGAGTCCTAAAAGCCACCAGAATGCTTACTTACTACATGAAAATAGGTCATGACTAAATGAAAAAATGATGGCTACAGCAACAAATGTCCACTATAATTAATCACAACAGTTATAGTCTGCATTACCTGACTAAGATATAACTCAGCCATTAATCTAGAACAGCAGCAAACATAAAACATGGACAGTTGCACACTATATTAATTATACTTAGTGCTAAAAAATATTCAGTGCTGTGAAAGTAACGATGGTTGACATTCTGCCATAATATTGCATAGCTTCTCCAACTACAAAAGTATCTTTTAACATGGCTAAGAAATGACAGATATTCTTCATAGGATCATAGCATCATAGGAGGTTACTAGGCTTGTGGCCCTTGACCCTTTACAAGGCTAGTAAAGTACAACCCCTGTTCCCAAGAATATCAAGGGATTAAGCGAAACTAAGTCAAGAACTGCTGTCCCTGTCCAAGTGGGACACAAGTGAAACTCCCAGGGTGAATTTATGGTTTACCATCCAGTCGTCTAAATTACACTTAAATAGGGTCAGCGAGGTGTTCTGCTTTACCTGAACTGGAAGTTTGCAACAGAGGAGATGTAACCTCTGTGAGACATATCTGTCTCTCCAGCAAGTCCTGTTGATGCCACATACTATGTTGAGTTCCCTAGATCGAGTGCATCTTATACCATTTGATTTATGAATACGGAGCATTTCCATTAGAGCAGGATCTGAGATTGCTGTATAAGCAAGGCAGAGGTCACCTCTGAGTAGTCTGTAAGACAGAGAGTATAGTGACAGTGATTTCAGTTTGTCAACATATGACATATGCTGAAGACCCTAAATTTTCTTTGTTAGAAACCTTTGATGTCTTTCCACTTGCAGCAGGTGCCTAGTAAGGCACATACCAAAATTAGCATTGTTCTCTATTATTGGCCTGATGATTGAGGCATACAGGGGATTATAACCTCTTTAGTTCTGGATGCAATGCCCTTACTTATGATATGGGAAATGTAGAAAGCTTTTACACTGTGGAAACGTGGTGGTCAAAGGAAAGGTTGCTGTCAAATTGTTTTCCCAAATCTCTTGGCACAGATTGTGTGCTTAGGGTGTTATCATTAATGTGGTAATCTGCAGGGATATCACCCTTGCTGAAGGGAATGATAATGCATTTTTTGGACTGAGTTTTAGCCCATGACTTTGGCATCAGTTGTTTGTTTGTTTAAGTCCCTCTTGTAGGACTTTAACATTGTTTGGGGTCTCGATGACTGCATCTAGTTTGCAATCAGCAGCAAACCTTGTCAACCATAAGCCTTTTGTTTTAGCCTGTTGGTGGAGGTAGAGTCACCTATTTTGTCTGTATGCATTCTTTCAGTGAGCCAGTTTGCAACCCACCTAACAATACATGGGTTGCTCTCCAGCTGGGTGAGTTTATCAATGATACCTGAATGGGGAATAGTGTCAAAGGCCTTGGCCAGGTCCAGGTAGGCCATATGCACATATATGCTTTCATCCAGGACTTTGGTGACTGGCTCAAAGAATTCCACCAAGTTCAAGAAACAGGCTCTCCCTTTAACAAAGCCAAACTGAGTCAGGTTGAGTATTTGGAGGTTTCTTATATCTTTGTTGATAATGTACATGATAATTCTTTCCATAGCCTTGCAGATTGGGCTACTCAGTCTTATGAGTCTGTAGTTCTCAAGGTCTGTGGAGGTGTCTCCTTTATGTAACAGGATGACGGTTGCTGTTTTTCATTCAGCAGGTACAAAACCAGTGCTTAGATTGTGGTTAAAAAGAATACCCAGCAGTGCAGCTAGTTCCTGTTCTGAAGCATTTAGAATGCAGCCTGGGATATTATCAGGTCCCATAGAGGCTGTGTTTTTGGCTCTGAAGAGACCATTTACGACCTGCTCCTTGGAGATACTAGGTGGAGGGCAGGTGGTAGGGATGGTTTGGGAAATATGTGATGGGGACAGGGGGAGAAGTTTTCACTGAACCTGTCAGCTAGCAGGTTGGTTATTTCTGTGGATTCAGTATATGTGGTGCCATTAACAACTCATTCTGTGGAGATCTGTTTTTTTCCTTCAAGGTGTCTGATGTAGCTAAAGAAGGTCTTATGATTATTCTTAGGGAAGGAGGCTAATTTGGATTTGTAGCTTTAGAATGCTTTACAAGGCATCTTATTTGCTTGTTTATACTGAGGAGGGAATGCTTCCAATCCAGAGACTGTTACTTCCTGCTCCTGGACAGTAATTCCTTTCTCTTATTGTATAACCTGTTAATGGCAGTTAATCAATCGATGGTTTAAAATTAAAAGAATAAGCAAAAACCTACATGACAATTAATTAATGAAATGCTTACTACTGTTAAATATTTTAACTAATTAATATAATACCTATATATATATATATATATATATATATATATATATATATGTGTGTGTGTGTGTGTGTGTGTGTGTGTGTGTGTGTGTGTGTGTATGCTTCCCTTCTCAATCTCAAGGAGAAATTCCCCAAGTGTCAGTTGCTCTCAGAAAAAAAAAAACATGAATGACAAGAGGTCAAAGTCTTTACTCCACAGAAAATCCTTTCCTAACCAGTTTTTATTTGTGTGCTGACAATGACTCAATTTTTAGGGTGATATCTCCTTTCTTCAAGTTGGTGCGACCATGGAGTTGGTATATATAAGTGTTGGAGTGTGGGTGGCTTGCCTCCCTGAAAAAATTAAGAAAAAATGAGTTTTTTCCCTCTTGGTTTTTGGGCTTTTTTTTTGTTCTTTTGAATGGTTGACTTTCAGAACATCTGCTTTAAACAGCAGAACTATATGTGTACCTATATATAATTGACTGTTATTATAGTATGTATAGTGTAAACCTCACCGTAATATTATACAAGAAACATTTACTGATTAATGTTATTATCAAAATCAAAAGGAAGGAAATGAGGCACCAAAAAGTGCATAGAAGTCCATATTGATGAGTTATTTTTAGTGAAATCCTTCTATCAATTAAGCAAGGGGTAAAAAAAAAACTAAATTTTCTTTTTAATGAACTAGTGTCTTCTAAAAAGTCAAATGGTTTCTGTCCTAGAAGAAATATTTTTATTTTAACAGGAAATAACAGATCTATTTTGAAGTTGACCTTTTCCAGTTATTTTATTAGTGAGATGCAAGCTTTCCCTTTATTAATTACTTTTCATTTAGCACTTATTGCCAAATCTGATTAAGTTGTCGCTTAGCTTAATGGGTGGGTGTACCCAAGCATTTTTTACAATTAAATGTCTATGCTGATAGATATAAATCTGACAATTATTGACATGAGAGAAGGATCTTTCCCTGTCAATGGATAGACCAGAGATCTCAGTGCCCTTTCACTGCTGAAGAAAAAAGCCTCTGCCAAATAAAAAGTTGTGGTAACCAGGAAGCTATGAAATTTGTCATGTTCTCACCTTTGTTTTTTTTTTCTTCTGAAAATAATACATTCATATATTATTCCTTCTGGATATACGTTCATAGGTTCATAGGTTAGTACTAGGCTAACTGCCCTTGCGAGCCATTTTAAGCCTAGCCAATTATCCCCTGTGAGATTCAAACCCTGTACCTTGTGTTTGTAAGACAAACACCTTAACCATTAGGTCACCTTCCCAATTCTAGGTAATATTATTTTCCCCAAAGAAACATGTTGTTTAAACATGTTGTTTTGCTTGAAAATAACTTCTGTTTGATTTTCTCCATCCTGATATTCTGGCCGCACATTTCATTTATTGCTTCTTTGGTTCCTAAAATGTGTACCTTATTGCTTGATAACATCACTAATCATTTCAATTTGCTACTTACAATCCTCATTTATTGTGTCTGTCTTCATATCTAGAACATCAATCTTTATGGATTAACTTTAGGAGTTAGGCTTTGTGTGGATCACTCATTAGTTTCTGCTATAACTGAGTTATTGTTCACTGTTCTAACAAGGATTTTAAGAAACTGAAGAAAATGCTTTGATGAATTTCTTCACAATTCTTTTCTGAACAGCCATATATATATATATATATATATATATATATATATATATATATATATATATATATATATATTTAGAAGAATTTCTGTCAGAGTTGATTGAATAGCTACAAAGCAGACTTAAAGTGTTTTTATCAGCACACCATCTTAACCATTACCCACACCCATGAAAGGATTCTTGATTAGAGTTCCATTGAAGAGCTGTCTTCTAAATGTATCTTTACCTATATTTATAATATCTATATCTTCACCATTGGGCACCATATTCAACCACAGCCTAAGCACAGGCTTCATTCCAGAAGAGTGGAGAACTGCCACTGTCATCCCCTTGCACAAAGGTGGTGCCCACTATTGACCTGGGAAACTATCACCCCATTAGCTTGACTAGTCTGATCTGTAAAGCCATATCTCACATAAATCCCTATCTCATCAGGAGGGTTGCCAATTGGCACACCAATAGGACCCATAAGGTTAAAATAGGTGCCTCCACCTCCAACAGCAGACCTGTCACTAGTGGTGTTCTCCAGGGATCTGTCCTGGGACCCCTGCTGTTTGGCATCTACTTCTCAGAGGTCCAGGAAAAGACAAAGGGCCTGTGGCTGACCAGGTTTGTAGATGATTGTAAGTTGGGTGCTGTTATTAGGTTCATAGGTTCATAGGTTCATACTAGGCTATCTGCCCTAGGGCATTTATAAGCCTAGCCAGAGTGTGTTTGGCTTTCGCCACCCATTTTAAATTAATTTTGCTATGCCTTTTTTTGAGGTTAGTATACTGTACCTCTGTCTAACAGTGACACAGAAGTGATAGCCGGGGTAAACCTACGATCTCCCATCCACTCATCAAGATTCCTCTTGAAGAGAGTCAATGTGGGACTCTGCCTAACCTGGACTTGGATTTTATTCCAGAGTGAAGGGAGCCTCTGGGTTATGAATCTGTCCCTCCAGCATGTCCTATTTATTTCAGTGCTGAGGTTCGTCTCTCGAGCGCGTAGCTCAATGGGATTTGGATTTTCTGAGGTGCAGCATGTCCATTAATTCCGGGTTGGACATGGCTTTATACATCAGGCACAGATCGCCTCTGAGCAGGTGGTATGCCACTGAGTAGAGCTGGAGTTTCTTTAACCGGGCAGCATATGGCATCTGTTTGTGCCCTTTGATCCTCTTGGTGAGGTACTTTTGGGGTCTTTCCAGTTGCTGCAGGTGTCTGGTAAGGTACATCCCAAAAGGGGCATTGTACTCAATTATGGGCCTGATGAGGGATGAGTAAAGAGGCACAATGACCTCCCCTTATCTAGATGTGAATCCCTTCATGATTAGGTGGGCTATATAAAATGTTTTTCTAACCACTTTGGCCACGTGGTTGTCAAATGAGAGATTGCTATCAACTTGGGTCCCCAGGTCCCTAATGACTTCTTCTGTACTTAATGGATTACCACCTATGTGGTAATTTGTGGGCACTTTGTTTTTGCCAAAGGGGCTGACTACACTTTTTGGTGTTTAGCTTGAGGCCATGGCTCTGGCACCAGTTGTCTGTTTCTATGAGGCCTGTTTGGAGGATGCTTGTGTCGGCTGGAGAGTTGATTATGGTGCCCAGTTTGCAGTCATCTGCGAACTTGGTCAGCCACAGTCCTTCCGTGTTGGCCTGTACCACCGAGAAATATATACCGAACAAGAGAGGTCCCAGGACTGAGCCTTGTGGGACGCCACTTGTAACTGGTTTGGAGTCTGACATGGCTCCAGCAATTCTAACCATGTGGGTTCTGTCCTTGAGCCAGTTTGCAACCCATCTAGTGACATAGGAGTTTATATTTAAGCTGGTGAGCTTATCTATAATGCCTGAGTGGGGTATTGTATCGAAGGCTTTTGCAAGGTCCAGGTAGGCTGTGTGGACCACCTTCCCTCGTCAATGGCCTTGGTGACTGTTTCAAAGAAATCGACCAGGTTTAAGAGGCAGGATCTGCCCTTAACAAAGCCAAACTGGGTAGGATCCAGTGTCTGTAGGTCCCCAATATCTTTATTTATGAGGTCCATGATGATCCTTTCCATAGCTTTGCAGACCAAGCTAGTCAGGCTTATGGGGCGATAGTTTCCAGGATCCGTTGAGGCACCACCTTTGTGGAGAGGGACCACTGTTGCTGTATGCCTCTCTTTGGGTACATATCCTGTAGTAAGGCTAAGATTGAACAGTAGTTTTATGTTTGGGTTTAGCTCTTCTTGGAGTTCATGTAGGACGCAGCCCGGGACACCATCTGGTCCCATTGATGCTGTGTTTTTTGCTTTGGAGAGGGAGGCTCTTACCTGAGCAACTGAGATGTCAGGGGGGCAGCACTCTGTTGGGATAGATATTTGCCCTTTTGGTGGGGAGGGGGGGGAGAAGTTGGCACTGAACCTGTCAGCTAGGATGTTGGCAATGTCTGTGGGCTCAGTGTATATTTTGTCATTTTGGACTAATTCTGAGCATATCTGGGAATTCCCACACAGGTTCCTAACATAACTAAAGAAAGCCTTGTGATTATCCTTAGTGTCCTGTGCAATTTTTCTCTTGAAGCTGGCCTTAGACGATTTTATGAGTGCCCGTAGTTTTTTGCTAATACTGATCAGAGATGCCTTCCCTTTTTGGGATTTTGCTCTATCATGTAGTAGCTTCCTCCTTCTATTGTATAGTTTGTTTATGGCTGGGGTCCACCAGACAGGACGTCTGCCTTTGGAGGATTGGGTCTTGGATTTATTTGGGATTGCATGATCCATGCATTCCTGAAAGTGTTCATAGAATGTGTTTATAAAGGATTCTGCGGTCTGGGCCATATTTTCCACAGGCCCGGGGGCTTTGAAGGATTTTGCCTCGGTTTTGAGGCGTGTGAAATTTGCTTTAGAGAAGTTTTTCACTGTGGTTTTCTGGGCAGGGGGTGGGGTCGGGATGTGAATATCCAGTGAGATTAGTTTATGGTCTGATCTTACCAGTGAGGGATACACTTCTGGTCTGGAGCATAGTGTCCCCATGTTGGTGATGATCAGGTCCAGTATGTTTTCCCCTCTTGTGGGAGTGGTAACAAGTTGTTCCATAGCATTTGAGTTTATAAATTCTAGGAACCTTTGGGCTAGGGTGTTGGAGCTAGAGTAATGCTCCCAGTCTATGTTTGGATAGTTGAAGTTGCCCAATATAATGGTGTTTGGAGAGACCTTCATATTTTCCAGTATTCTCAGGAAGGCCGAGTGGGGTTCCTGTGTTTGGGAGGGTGGTCTGTAGCAGGCTATAAACTGGAAGGCAGTTTTACCCACAGTTAGTTGCACATGGATAGTCTCTGATGCTTCGTGCTGTGCCGCCAACCTGGAGGTGTGGGTATCTTTGACGAATATTGATACTCCCCCTCCTTTTGTGGTTCGGTCCAAGTTTTGGGGCCGAAAAGCATGGTATGAGGTATAACCTGGTAGTGCTGGGGTGCTCTCGGGAGCCTTGAACCAGGTTTCTGTTACTGCACAGATATCGATGTTCTCCATACTAAGGAGAGTTTTGAGTGCATGCATCTTGAGGTTTAGACTTCTGGCGTTGAGTAGCATTACTCTTAGTTTCTTATCCCTTGTGATACCTATGGAGGTGGGTTTGTCTTTTGAACCTTGCCTAAAAAAGGCACTATGGGGGTAGCAAGAGCCTTTGCCAATATCTGAAAGCCCAGGGGTGACAGGTGCAAGCCGTCCCTAGCGAAGCATTGTGGCTTGTCGAGCATGTCATCCCAGGCTGACAGGCATTGGATCCCCTTTGAATGACACCAACACTTAAGCCAATTGTTGAAATTGATCATCTTGTCTTCATACTGTGGCATCATTCTTGGTGAGGGTAAGATGCTACTCAAGGTCAGGGTCATACCGGCCTGGGCTACATGCTCAGAGAGCTCCTCTATGTCTCTTTTCATGTAGTCCAGGGAGGTACGTCTCAGGTCATTCACACCAGCATGGACAATGACTGAGTCATATTTGTACTTGCCTTGGAGTGACCTGAGTGCTTGTGTTATGTGGTGGATCTTAGTGCCCGACAGGCAGCTCACCGTGACCTTCTCCTTGTTCAGCCTGGTGAGCGGGACGTCAGTGTGCCTGACGATAGAGTCACCTATTACAAGTGTATCAGGTGTGTTGTTTAGCCTTAAGGGCTGTGACTGTTCGGCACACTGGCTTTGTGAGCTATGTGTTGCACATGTTTTGTTTTGAGGAAGCGGTTGCTTGGGTGTCTGCTTTGGAGGTCTCTGCTGCTTAGGCAGATTTTTATTTAGAGCCTCCGAGTATGTTTTTGTGTGTTTATGTGTTTGGTTTGTTGTCGTGGTAGGTCTATGTGAGACTGGAATTGTAGTGAGTGTGGTTTCCTTCTCCTCCTGACTGGTTACGCCAGTACTGAGATGAGAGAGCTTAGCCTCCAGTTTGGCTATATGGTTGCATCTCTCACATGTGTTGGAATTTGTTGGGAGGAGGAGAGGGTTGTCTGTGTACATGAGGCAGTTGTAACATTGCCTCAAGATTCCCAGATTCACCAGCTGGACCGGAGAGGAGATTGACAACTGACCATTGAACATGCTAGAATAGTATTGGGAATTCCTTTATAATTGAAAAATAGGGCCAATGGGGAACAAGGTACTCAAGGGGAGTTTGTGAGGGTGTAGTGTTTTTAATTTTTTAGAGCTGACTTATATAATTGCTTTAGTGAGCAAGTGCCAGGTAACTTAAATGCAATGTGTTACAGGTAACTTAAATGCAAAAACGACAAACAGTAACTTTCTTTCAAGTGAAACAAGGAAATAAGTACAGTAAGCAATGCAGATATCACTAGGGATCCACAGAAGTGCTAAAAGGCCGTGTTTTAGGTGGAATTAGCATTTCAGGGAAATAAACAAACAACAAGCATACAAACAAAGCTAGATTCAGCAGACCTGGATCTAGTCTATGCTACAGCAAACAAGGTGTACCAATTTCAGTAAGAAACAGTTAGAATATGCAGGCACTATAAGCCTTTAACCAGAAATTCCCTGCTCAGAAGGGCATAGTCCAGCCTCTCCTCCCACAAGAGTGCAGACCGCAATCCTTCTTAACTTAAAATAACTGGCCTGAAGCCCAAGTGCTTAAACCAGAACTAATACACTTTTAGAATAACAGACACTGAGCTCTCAATCAGCAGTTCCCAACTTAGAAAAATGTAAGCTACCTGTCCTGCCACCACAGTGCAGGCCACAAACCTTCATAATGTAAAACAACTGGTCTGAAGCCCAAGTGCTTAATCCAAAAGACTTAGAAATGATAGCTACACTTTAATCAAGTTACTACCAGCAGTAATAAATACAACTGAATACTTTAAAGAATGCCTGGATTAGTGTTCAAGTTATACAAACAAAGCTAGATTCAGCAGGCCTGGATCTAGTCTATGCTACAGCAAACAAGGTGTACCAATTTCAGTAAGAAGCAGTTCAAATATGCAGGCACTATAAGCCTTTAACCAGAAATTCCCAGTTCAGAAGGACAGAGTCCAGCCTCTCCTCCCACAAGAGTGCAGAACATGAACCCTCTTAATGTAAAATAACTGGCCTCAAGCCCAAGTGCTTAAACCAGAATTAATACACTTTTAGAATAACAGACACTGAGCCCTCAATCAGCAGTTCCCAACTTAGAAGGATGTAAGCTACCTGTTCTGCCACTACAGTGCAGACCACAAACCTTCTTAATGTAAAACTGGTCTGAAGCCCAGGTGCTTA
>NC_056731.1:238652682-238655182 GCF_019279795.1 Protopterus annectens | reverse complement strand
CACACACACACACACACTTATGCTGAAGCACTTAAAAGAAAACTTCCCACATCTCAAAGATCTACAAAGCACCTAACAGCAATACTCCTCTTCTGCAGTCACTAAAACACACATCAAAAGCAACACTAAATATCTCCCATAAACATACACCCAATGGTCACCCAAGAACAATGCTTGTAAGGCAAGCATATACTTTACCTAATGCTCTTGTCATTGAGGACTCCATTGTGTAACACACAGATGTCCCACTCACCAAGTTACACAAGGACAAGATAACAGTTAGTTGCCTACCTAGAGCCAGGATCCACACTAAACACATACTCAGGTACTAATAAGATTTTAGCATAGTCCGTGTGGGTGTAAATGACCTGAGATGTACCTCATTGGACTATATGAAAAGAGACTCAATGGATCTCTCAGAATACATGTCTCAGTTACAAGCCTTGCACTGAGCAGCTTTCTACCTCACCAAGGATGATGCCATAGTACGAACATTAAATGACTGATTTTAATAATTGGCTTAGTTACTGTTGTCACTCTAGGGAAATTAAATATCTGTGAGCATGGGAGGACATTGTCAACAGACCATATTGCTTTGCCAAGGTTAGGCTGCACCTGCCCCCCCCCCCGGCATTCAAATATTGGCTAAAACTTTATTCACCCCTTAAAGCCTTTTTTAGGCAATGCCAAAAAGATAAACCTACCAGTATAGTGAAAAAGTCTTCAAACAACATTAAGGTACTACTGCTTAATGCTAGGAGCCTAAACAAAAAAACTTTACACCCTTCAAGCCTTCCACACACTGGAGAAGGTAGACAGCTGTGCCATGATTGAGAATTGGTTTAAAGCCATTGAGAGTACTCCTGTAGTGCAAGGTCGCAGTGCCTTCCGCACATTTAGACCAACAACAATACAGACTGGGGCCAAAGGTGGATATGTCTTGGTCTACATTAGTGGCAAACATACCTCCAGGTTGGTAAATAAGGATGATACCATGGAGCTCATCCACATGCAAGTCACCATAGATAAGTACCCTCACCAAATCATGACTAGCTACAGGTCAGCATCTATGCCCCTAGAGTCTCACAACTCTTACTTATGCCAAGTAAAAGTGCTCATCATTCAACCAAACACACTATTCATGGGTAACTTTAACTAACTCTCTATAGTCTGGGAAACTTTCCCTGCCTCATATCCATATGCACAATGCTTCATGGACTTTATTAACACAATACCCTGGAACAGATGATCAAACCAGATGATCAGACATACTGGATTTGGTACTCAATAAAATGGGAAAGCATTGTACCCCCCTCCCCATGTGTCACATCCTCACTAGTGAGGTCAGATCACAAAGCTGTCTTGCTTGATGTAAAAATCAACCTGGAAAACCCAGCTAGACCAGTACCAGTTAGGAGCTATTCTAAGAAAAAATGCATTCTATTATGTGACAGTTTGTCAAAATTCAAGGCTCCTCCTAACCCTGAGAGCTTAGATACCTATACAAGGATAAGAATAGTTGCATAGAGGCTGCCATACCTACCAGAAGTTAACTCAAAACAAACACTAAGAAAAAATGAATCCTCATCTAAACATGCTATATAATAAAGAAAAATCTCATGGCCAAAATCAGGAAGAACAACTTTATTGAAGACAAGTGCTCTCTTACACAACTAAACAAGAAACTTAAAGGACTAATTAAGTCCAACAAGGTCAACTATGAGATCAGGATAGCCTTGTAGGCTAATGACAATCATTAGGCCTTCTTCACCTATGTCTGGAACCATAGAGGTAATACACAGCAGTGTGCTGATCTAGTGGTGAATAGTACCACCTTCACCGATCAGGGTGACGTAGCATATCCACTGACTGATACATTCTACTCAAACTTTTCCAGGTAAAATCCCCTCAAATACACCTCCTCCAGCTATTAGCAGGAACCAGGTGCTGGCACTTGCTAAAGCCAAGAACACTACCTCATTGGGTCCCGACAACAGTCTAAAACAAACTATCAAGTCCACTTGAGGCACTCATCCACTACAGCCTTAAAACAGGCTCCATTCCAAGTGAATTGAGGACCAAAATAATCATTCTCCTCCACAAAGGTGGAACATGAACTGACCCAGGGAACTACAGACCCATCAGTCCAACAAGCTTATATGCAAAACCATGAAACTAATTCTGAAGGAAATGATAAATAAGGACATTGGTAACCAACACATTGTGCCTGTCCCAATTTAGCTTTGTTAAGGGAAAGCCATGCCTACTTAACCTAGCAGATTTCTTTGAGAGGGTCACCAAGGCAATGGATATGGGTAAAAGAGTGAATTTGGTGAATCTTGACCTGACCAAGGCATTCAATACAATAACCCACTCAGGCATTGTTGACAAGCCTCTGAGCTAGGCATAAATGCCTACATAACTTGCTGGATCACCTGCTAGTTTACAGAAAGGACTCAAGAAGTTAGGATCAGTGAGGCCTCCTCCACCAAGAGACCAG
>NC_056731.1:238480182-238647682 GCF_019279795.1 Protopterus annectens | reverse complement strand
GCATGGACTATTTAAGCATCAGGCAGGAGATATTGCAGCAGCTGTTGCAGGACTACAAGATTTAATAACAGTGTCTGACCTACAGTGATTAGACTTCTGAACTCAGGCACTAGTCCCAGGAGTCTGGACACATAATAAGTTAATCTTTATTTATTTGTGAAATATATATTTACCTATATTCCAAGTAAGTGCAATATTTATTTATTATATCCATAGTCAGTATTATTTAACCCATTCAAGTACAGTATTAGACAAATAACTTAGGCTTTGTTCAATCTGTAGTGTGTTTTGTATTAGGGTAGTTAATTTAACTCAGGGAAGGGTATTCTTTTCATATTTGAATGCTAGTAAATGTTTCTACTCTTTCCTGCATGTATTGGGAGTAGGACTGTATTTCTTAATTATGTTTATTCCTCTACTTGTATGTGTTGTTTCACTTTCCTTTGTAATCTCAAGAATTGAGCTGATGCACAAAATTTCATTTAGGCTACACGTGTGTAGTTCTAAGTGACAATAGTTTAAGTTGACTTTGACTTTGACTAGGTGACCAGATGCACAACACTCCTAACCTCACTCCTGCCCAAGCCAATCAGATCCTGTTTCTGCATCCAGCCCCTCATCCTCTTTTCGCACATTTGAGTTTAAAAAAAAAAGAAAAAAAAACATTTTATCATTTTTTTTTCTTTTAAATTGCAGCAAACAGCTTGCTACAAATGTAGCATACAGTTGCTACAATTTATACCCTGCACAGAGCACTATGGTGCTCAGGTTTTTGTTTAAAAAAATAAACAAATGCTTTCTCTTGATGTTTAAACTGTAGCAAACTGCTTGCTACAAAATGTCGCAAATAATCGTTACAGTGTATACCCTGCACATAGCTTTATAGTACTCAGATTTTATTTAAAAAAAATCTTTTCTATTTTAAACTGTAGAAAACTGCTTGCTACAAATGCATCAGGCATTTGCTACAGTTTATACCTCCACATGGAGTGTTACAGCGCTCAGGCTTCAGTTTAAGAAAATGTAACTTTTAGTTTAGACAACAAACAGTGAGCTACAGCTCTCAGGTTTGACTGGAAAATCCGCGGTTGGGTGGGCATTCGAAAGACATGCGTAAATGGGTGTGTCTTCGTTGAAAGTTGAACGTCGAGCTGGCACCTCTGTGTTTGTGAAAATCTACTGCCAATAATTAGCGGACCGGAGTTCCACTGCGGCAACCCCTAACCGGGAAAAGCCGAAAGACAACAACAACATTGTACTAAAGAGTAGACAGGAATGGAGATGATGAATAGGCTGGATGATCACTCCCCCTAACACTTTTCACCCAGGACAATTGCCCCCTTTGTCCCATTCTAGCTGCAATACTGAGGATGCAGCCCATACATGGTCTACCATGCAATACTAACTAAACTAATATATCAATACACAGTTTAGCATTGCTGAGATATTGTCAGTTGTGTAACATCTTTACAAATAGAACTGGGAATGACTTTATGCATATGACACTAAATCATATCCGCACAAAATGGCAATGCAACAGACACTCACCTATATCTGTAACAATGACCTTGGGTGTCAGCACTGGATATACCCACAAATCAGTAATCCATACAAATAATGGTAGAATCCCAGATCCAGGGGTCAGGAGGTAATCTCCAACCCTGCATTGATGAGGAAAGTATCTGCCCACCAAGCCTTTCACCAGTCTTGTATTTCCCAAGAGAAATTGTCATATTTATGACAAGTAATCAGCAAAAATGCCCTGCAAAATGAGAGACAAATCACAGTTTAAGCAGGGGAAGTGGGCTACAATAATGATGGGGGTCAGGTTTACCATCAGTGAATAACTGTCATGCAATGCACACATTGGCCACAGCACTGTAGCACAACATGAAAGCGATAACTTATGTTTACAACCACAAAATCAGGGATCTCTATGTTGAGGCCAAATAAGTTCATTTAACCTCATGTCAAAAAATACACATGTAGAAGCCTTGTTTGTGTCAGGATTATGCTTGTGTGGTGCACATAAGTGTTGGAAAACTGCCCTACAGTACAGTACTGTTGCAAGCTACTACTGCAACTGTCACACAAGTGTATAGTCAAATATCACAACATCATAGACATATGCCATGCATATGTGTATTATATAATACACATATATTATAGATATGTGTATCATATGGGAAAATACATTCATGTGAGAATGACAGAAGTCACGTAATGACCCCATATATAATGTACAAACCCATTGTGAACCATTCTTATAATAAATAAGCATCACAGTGACGTCTGCCACAAAGCATCATACATGCATGCATCCATAAAAAAGCAAAAGGTCAAAGTGTTGCAGACAATCAGTTTAATTGTGTATCCTGCATGATGCAGAAAAGCTATATATGTGTAACATGCACATGATAGCATATGTGTGTGTAATGTAGTTGACAAAATAGTCATGTACAGCACAAATCCTGCCTGTAAAATTGGTGTATGAAGCCCTTGAGTTTGTGTATTTATTTATTCATCCATTCAGTGGTTGGCTGATTAATAAATGGATTTGCCCATCTGGGTTTGTGATATATTTTTTGCACAGTACAAGTAAGAAAAGCTTCAAAATTCGTAATACATGGGAATGAAAAGAGAGTAATTGAGGAGTTATATCCAGTCATGTATTTTAAGTGAACATCTGCATTTTAGGCAGTATATTATATGGTAAACTTCCGGGAGAGGGTATACAGGTTATCTGCTATGAATTTGTTTTGGTCCTGCCATCTGGATATAACTGTTGGCCATGGAAGACAATATTGGTTCAGGGAGATGACACACCCTGACATGATATGAAACAGTTACTTAGTATGTGTTACTTGTGTTCTTCTGACTTTGTTTCCAATCCTTAAGCATACTGGTTGATTTGCAAGATTTCTAAGACTCACCAAAAGTTAAAGCTTCACTTTCTAATGTATGACTGATCCACTCTCAAACTGGCATTGTTTTCTATTTTTCTTTCTACTTTTGTTTTTCCGGTTCATTATTTGATTACACAGATGATCTGTGCAGTTCTCAGACAACAAAGCTGATGACACTTGTCTTTTTCTGCCAACCAAAACAAATATCACAATGCTTTCTTTTGTGTGGAGTGACACTGCAATTTACTAGCAGCCATAATTTAACAGCTTATCATTTTCCCTTTAATTGAATGTATAAAGAGTTAGAGCTATCATTTTCCAATCGGATTTCAAGCTATTCTGTATAAAAATATTTAAAGAATCCTTCCTAACTAATTATGTAAAGGGGAATCTATATGTCTTTCTGTAAATTCTTGAAAAAGGCAGCCTTTTGCCAGTAGTTTCCCTCAGTAAAGGAATATGGTCATTTCCTTGTTCTTTTGTCTAACAAGCCAATGTATTACTTAACCATGTATTCCTTGTATATACCTAGAGAATGTGAAGTGCCCTAGTTACTAGAAGAGATGTCTCTATAACTTGTTTTTATCATTTACTTGATTTAACTCATTTTATTATGCTTCTGCAGAGTTGGAACGTTACAGACTTTAAATACCAGGAAGCTTTCTCTGTTCAGTGTTATTTAGTGCTGGGCTACTCTGATGACAAGAAAACTGCAGAGAAGGAGAAGACTACAAAGCCCTTTTCTGTCTGGGTTCCTGCTGATTCATCACACTACAAGGACTTCATCAACTTCCTAGGATCAGGTGTTCAGTATTTCAGCCTTTGGGGAGAGTAGAGGCTTCCATGTGACAACTACCTGAGCTCCAATGAGCAATTTTAGTGCTTGATTTTGATTGGCCAGTGTCTGTGAGGGCGCTGGTTACATTCGGATTTGCCGGCTTCTGCAGGGGTAGAGCCTTACATACTTTAAATTCCAGGAGGCTTGCTCAGTTTGGTAAGCTGCGATGAGTTGTGGAGCCAAAAGGTCTGAGGTTTTATACACGTAGATATGGGGCCGCTACTGAGAGATATCCTTTTAACTACTATGAATAAATACTAGAAGACTAAAAAGCCACAGAGATGAAGGAGTGAGAGAGGCATAGTCTCGGGCCTCCCTATGAGCACAAGATTCAAGAAGTTTGGTATGCTGCTGTGCATCCTATTAGGTTTCAAACAAAAAATACCTAGTCTACAACAGGCAAGGGACCCTGTCATCTTTGTCCTATATGCTATAAATTTCAGCGCCTTCTTTTTCACAACCTTGTTGTACTACTGTGACTGATTTTTATACTTTCTTATTTCATACAGGGAAATCATTGTCTCTTATTAACTTACTAAATGCACTTCTTGTAGACACATTGCTGAAAGTTAGCACTTTTGTTCTGTGTTGGGTTTAAACACCACTGACCTTTTGCTCCTTGTTACTATTGCACTGCAGTTCACATTTGATTTGTTGATTTGTTGACAGTTGTGATATTAAGTTTAAACAATATTGCATGATTGTGCCATGTTGCTTTGGTACTATTACTACTGGCATTATATAAGATAATACTGCAGTGTTGTCTGTTACTCAGACTAGGCACATAAAAACAAATTTGCTTATTCTTTCGGTAACTGACATCACTTTTTGATCATTGATATGGTTGCTGTTTTATTTGCTCAGTTTACTGTAGTGTTATGGTATTTAATAATACTGCTGTACAGTATCACAAAAGGGAGTGCAAGGTTACCTTTGTGATATACCTTTATTACTTGGCTGATGGCTACAGTGTTACTCCTTTGAAACTACTCATTTAGATTATTTGCAGTGATTACAGTTACTGTATCTGGATCCATTGAGTTAGACTACCCATTGCTCGTTGTTTTTTACTGGCTAGATAGATATTGCATTACACCATTGGGCAAAGCTATTTTGTTGAATTTCTTACTGTTACTGATTTCCTTATTGACTCTCCATAGTCCATCACTTTTACGTTACTTTTTTGCACAGCTGTAGCTCATTCTTTTATTATTTAGCCATATCTTAGTTTATCACCTTTTTCTAGCCCAGTCAGTTATCCTCTTCCTAACCTATCCTATCCTGTCATATCCTAAACTAACCCATCCCCTTCATCTGTATTGAACAGTACGGAATCTCAGTTAGCTGTTTCTCCTTTTGTAGGCAGCCTGATACCACTAGGCATTTTGAGACAATGTTGTAAAAGTGTCATGCTTACTGAAAACTCTTTATTGCTACCTCACAATGAGTCAATATGTGAGAGATATATTTGCTTAACTTGGATGCTACCTTCTCACCTCAGAACATATTTGCTAAGTACAGCACATACACACATACACCACAGAGCACTTCCATTAAACCACCTTATGCTGAGGTTGTTAAGAGAGCACTGCCTGAGCCTCCCAGGCTACAGACTAAAAAAGTTCAGACATTAGTATACACAGCAACGTGCTCTCCTTTAACCTTCACACCTACTCTTAAGATGCACACCTCTAAGAGTGACAAGGATGCAGATTCCAAGCCCTTATGGCCTGCTAAGACTACATCAGAAAATAGTAATGTTTTGTTGTAAGGCATATGGATACCACACTCAATAGGCTGGATAAAAATAGAGTGACATTTAGCTCTTTTTCTGGAATCCAATCTTGGATGTAACAAGGGGTCTCAGATCCATCCAACCTGACGAATATGATCATAAGTTGATAGTGGCCCACATGAGAGTGAACAACCTTAGACTCTCTACCCAGAGGGATATGGAGAAGGATATGACTGAGTCGGAGGCAGGGAAAGCACTGGTCCTGAGTGGTATTTTGCCATCACCCAAAATGATGCTGAGATTCAAAGACAAGATAATTGGCTTTAATAATTGTCTATATAATTGGTGTCATTTTACATGGATGAGTTGGTTGATAAGTCTTCTTCCTTTGCTAGTGATGGCCTGCACCTCTCTTACCAAGGCTTTCCCATTCTTGTTAATGCCTCTGATGTCCCCATAGTGCCTTTTCAGGCAGAGTCCATCTGATGAATATTCTAACCTAGTAAATTCTAATTTGGAACACATTAATGTGGCTCTACTCATGCCAAGAGTCTTACCAAAAATGCCCAGACTAGAGGCTCTCCTGCAACTTGAGCATATTCATGTATGTGGAGTTACAGAAACACGGTTTCAGAGCAATGAAATCACTCCTTCTTTTCGTGGTTATAATGCCTATCACATCTTTAGACCCACTTACAATGGCAGTGGAATATCAGTATGTACCAAGGATATAATCACCTCATGACAGATTCCATAGAACACCACATGAACATTTAGAAGTCCAAATTACCATTAACAAGGCTAAATGCCACTGCATAGCTAGCTATCAAACAACATCTGTGTCCTCTTCTGAGCATGATGGCTATTTAATTCCCTTTAAACCCAAGACCTTTTTGCTGTGGTACTTTAACTGTCCATCATTAAACTAGCTGATCTACATTGTCAATGGTCAGTATGCCCAGTACTTCCTTGACAATATAAATTGTAACTCGCTTTCACAAATAGTTAACCATTGTACTAGGGGCCCCAATATCCTGGATCTAGTCTTCACAAATATGGGCACTTGTACATCTCCAATTGTGTCATCATGCCTTGTTACATCAGACTATAATTTAGTGATCTTTTTCTTTAAAAGTGGTGGTACTTCCCTTGTAAATACCTACATGTTTAGGGCCTTCTCGAAAGCAAACCTTCTTCAGTTATTTAACATAAATTAATTCTGCTGTATCATCCTCTGAAGGATGCCTTTTCTAAAGCTGCTACCTATGACTCTAACTTCTACTCTCACTTGAATAGCTGTATTGATAAGGTTGTCCCTATCAGTAACAAATATGAGAAGCTTAAAAACAACCCCCAGTAGTGGAATTCCTGTATAAATAAACTATATAAGAAACTGCTTAATGCATATAAGCGGTCTCATTCTACCTGTATTAAGAGCACACTTAAGCAAACTAACAATGAGCTTAAGGGAACAGTTAGGGAGTTCAAAGCAGAGTATGAACTTAAAATATCCACTAAAACCAAAAATAACTGCAAATCTTTTTAACTATGTCAGGACGTTAAGAGGTAGCCCACAATAATACTACACTCTATGTCCCAAAGGAAATAACCTATGTCCTAACAAATGTACTGCAAATTGTATTCCACTCATAGCTATAGCCGAGTCCCTATTAAATTATTGAATGTTTCAAAGTTCGAATGTCATATGGTCGACACCATATGATCAAACTTTGAGAAGTTCGAAGGTGAAAGGCAACGGCTCCATATGCACAGAATGTGAAAATTTCCCTTTTCTGCACTGAAGTGCAGTCTCGGAGTTGGCATATTTAAGTAGGGGGGTGTTGGGAGTGCAGGGGGGCTTGTAATGGTACATCAAATACTCAGTTAAATGAATTAACTTTAATCAGAAGATAAATAAGACACACTAGCATGATAGATTCGTATCTCAACATATGCTTCACCTCAGGAACAAACTTCCATTGCATGTGAAGCAAAGTAGCACCCTTGACAAACCAGACAAAAAGGAAAACCAACAGCTTACAGCAAGTAAAGGATAATAGTCCCAAAAACGAAACTTCTGCTTAACGTAAAATCAGTTTAATATACAAACTTTCATGTTTTCGTCACTCTTAGTAAGGTAACTTCTTCAGAAAAAAACAGACAAACAGCGGTTACAAAGTTACCGCTAAATTTAAACTTTGTTGCATAAAATCACGTGACAAGCACAAACAGTAATTTAAAGTTAAAGCGACCAAATATTTAATACTAAACTGTGATAGCCAACCTTATGTCATAAACACGTCTTCAAGTGAAAAATTATTTTATGAATCCTACTCTTAAAAAATAAACATTAAAAATCTAAAATATGTACCTTAAGTAGTTACCATTAAGGTGCTTAAAAGAGAAATACAGAAAAACATAATACATAAATGGTGTATCTAAAGTCGTTAGTAATATCCAATAACTTAAACTAAATTTATCGCATGAGGTTTCATAATTTAAGAAGGCATGAAATATTGCAGTTCTCATTGAAGCCGGGAAAAGAAAATGCATTAAGTGCTAGTTGCCATTCAAGTTCCCGAACCTCCAAGAGTACTGAATATATACTATTATCCTTTACTAGCTGTAAGCTATTGGTTTTCCTTTTCGTTTGGTTTGTCTGTGTTTTTTTATTGCCTAGTTTGTTCGTTTTAAAGTAGCACCCTTGCCATCCTCAAGGTATACCTAGATAACTGATTGGGCAGCCTCAAATTCTCTCCAATCTATTTTGCCTAGCCCTCCTTGAGTCTAGAGGGACATTTTAAATAGTTTTTTTTTTTGGGGGGGGGCTAAGCTTGAAGTGGTCTGCAGACTGACTGCCTAGAATTTACCTATGAACATATATTTTATCCTATCCTGTTATTTCTCCATTACCCTCTACCTTTACTATAAGTACTCCCTACTTTGGCCATCTGTATCCTGCATAAACAAATACCCTACATTCTTTTTCAGTTAATATCACCCCTGGCTTAATCCCTTTCTGGATTTCAATTTCATTTATATGAACTCCTGTCATATCTGTCTGTCTAGCTGTATCTATCTATAGGGGTCTAACTCACTTTACTTTTCCTGATAGTGCTTCTCAAAAGATAATGAATGTCACAAAAAGTTAGCTTGTACAGCATGGTCAGTAGCATTTGTCACTTTTTTTGTTGCCTCAATGGATATTTTTTTGTAAAGCAGAAGTCACTTCCCAGAACAGAAACACATTGCTGTGCCACTAATTTATAGGTTCATAGATTAGTACTAGGCTAATTGCCCTTATGGGCCATTTTAAGCCTAGCCAATTACCCCCTGTGAGACTCAAACCCCATACATTGTGTTTGTAAGATAAATACCTTAACCATTATGCCAACCTCCCACCCAAGGGAGGTTCTTTATCTTGGTGTCTGGTATGTAGGTGTTTCTTTCTTTTTTGGGGGGGTTGGGTTGCAATAGCAGCAAACAAAATAACCAGTAATCAGCTTGTGCATCTACACCAACTACAGAGTCAGTTTACTGGCATTGCCATATATAGATGTCTGCATTACATACACAATGTATATAATCTTTATCAAAACATTTTTTTTAATTTTAGCCTTCTCAGTTCAATAACTGTATTTAAAAAAGTTATGCAATGCATCTATGATGTCAGGGGCCACAGAACAAACTTCAGGAGTATGTAGATGTGTTCACATTTAGAGAATGGGTGACCTTTTCATCATTTGTCCTCCAGTCAGAAAAGCATGGTGTTAATGTACAAATAAAGCCTGCTGAAAAATGAATCCACCACTTTCTGTCAGGGTATTAAGTTGCCATGATGCCCAGACTATAAGAAAGCTAATGTCATAATTTTACATTCGCTATGCAGTGCTTTTGCCATTAAGCAAGTGTAAAATTAAAAAAAAATTGTAAAAAAAATAATAGAAAAGTGCATGCATATATATATATATATATATATATATATATATATATATATATATATATATGAGTCTGTTTATATTTCTGTGTGAGTGTATGCATGTTTGTGTGCATGAAAGCAGAAGTATATGTGTGTGAGAGATAGAGATTGATCAGTCTATCAGAGACTAGTGCAGGTTTTTTTTAAATTAAGTGGTATGCATGTTTCTCAACCTCTTAGCTCATGAAATCTGGATAAATCCAAAAATAGTGGGGATACAAAGGTTCAAAAACAGGAAGTTGCTAGCCTTGCAGGATTTGTGTTAGCATGCATTTTCTGAGGGAAATGAAGTCTGAAATGCAAATGTATGTCATCATTTAGTGACTTCAACCACCAATGATTTGCCAGAAAAACTCAAATTTTATGAGGAACAGACCAAAAAAGAAAAAAAAAATTAGGTGAAAAAACTCTGGATATTCTGCAAAAATCTGGACAGTTGAGAGGTATGGAGGTATGAAACTTTTAATGATTAGCGTTATTAACTGAGTTTAATCATGTGTGCTTTTAAAGGTATACCACTTCTAAATGTACACATTAAATACTTACCAAACGTACATTCTGGATGTAAAATACTTCCTCCAACAAAAATTACATATAATACAAGTCTGAAGCATTAGGCCGAGAAACTTTCTAAATCAAAAATATTAAAAATATATATACAGTAATAGAAAAAAACAAACAAACACATGAAAACAATTTAACAGATAGTCATTTCTCTAAGCACAATAATTCTAGGGTGTGTGTTATTGTGTAAATAATGCCCACACGGGGTGTTCTGAGGCCCATAACACACATCCTATTGGGCATTATTGCTTGCGTACCATATATGTTGGTGTTTTTGCAGGAAGGCAGAGATTATACAAAGATGCTGATTATGTCCTATTCACTATACTACCAAACTGGTATGTTTAACAGAAGGCACAAATGATAATATGTTCAGAAGCATAGTACCATTTAATTATTTCCCTCTTCCTCAATTAACTAATGTGATTCTTTAATTAATGGTTCATATGTCACGTGGAATGTACAGGTTGAAATAATCTAGTAAAGAATAGGTGTTAAGGAGTTTGGATAAGGTAGAAGTAAAAGTAGAGATGCTGGGAGAGATAAAGGCAGATGAGAGGGGAACTTAGGAGATGCAATTTTGAGATGATGTGGGTGCTTTATGGAAATGAGGCGATAAATGAGAGGAAAAAATTTTGATTAGAAACAGGTTATATATCATTATAAGATGAGTGCTCAGAATCAGTTTCAGGTATTAGGCAGTGCTAAGGTGTATGGTGGGAGTACAGATGAGTGCTCAGAATCAGTTGTGGGTAGTGACAAGTGCTGAGGTGTATGCGGAGAACACAGATGAGTACTCAAAATTAGCTGGGGGTAGGTGACACTACCAAGGTGTATGGTTGGAACACTTAGTGTATTAATCAGTTATTTTATAAAGCAAACAAGGATTATGGGTTGTTTAGGATCAGGAGAAAACAATGAAAAGTGAGTACAATAGGTGATTTTAATGTGGTTTTAGATTGACAGAGTCTGATTGGGAGGTAAGAATTCCATATGGATTTTCAGATTAATTTTGAAAGAGAGTTGAAAAAGGAGAGGTTGAAAAAGGAGAGGTGGCTCAATGTAAGGATTATTGTCTAGAGAAGAAAAGGCAATTTACTTTTAGTTTCAATTATGGCAATTCGAGAGGCTCAGCAGATTCAACTGGTTAATGGTGGATAAGGAAACAATGAGAAATATGGAGGTGAGAAGACATAAGAAATATATCTCTCGCTATGAACTTCTTTAAATTAGTTAAAATGTGGATGGGTTAGGGAGGGAAAGGGGAGGTTGAACTTATGGAAGTAAAGAGGAGTGATAATAAAAATGGTCAGAAGATATGGTAGCTAAGATGGCTAAGGAACGTAACAACATTCCTTCTTCTAAATAAGGAACGTAACAGCATTCCTTCTCCTAAATAAGGAACATAACAAAATTCCTTCTCCTAAATAAGGAACGTAATAACATTCCTTCTCCTAAATAAGGAACATAACAACATTCCTTCTAAATAAGGAATGTAACAACATTCCTTCTCCTAAATAAGGAATGTAACAACATTCCTTCTCTTAAATGGATCCTTCTTAGTATGCTGAAGGCATAAATATATATTATACATATCCTTGCAATCTGAAGCACCTCACTACTAAGCCTAACATCTGCAACTATAAATCGAAGTAGAAATCTTCTGAAAGCAGAAGTGGAAATGGGCCATTCCGATGGGATATATATGTTGCAAAAGGGAAGCCCTGTTTCTTAGGGCTAAAGTTGATAAAATGATGAAGATCAGTGATATCTGTCTTAGCATTGTAGTCTGTCCCAAAGTACCCTGCCTAGCTTCACCTCCCATAAACGGAAACACTCCATCCTGGGGAAGGTGAAAAAGCAATGCCCATAGAGTTTTTCTCCCTACAACATCTTACCCTATTTGCCCTCCACCCATAAATTAGCTAATTAACATCCTACAACCTTCTTATCCTACTGTCCTCAATACAAGAGATATTACAATCAAGTTATTTTAGTATTAGAAAAATACCAAAGCGATATTTTCATGCTTATCATTGCTGAAATTCACAATGCCAAGAAAGCATGCTTTCTTCTAGGTTTACTTGTGTTTTCCCATTTATTGATATGTATTTAGTTAGTTACATTTTGTGGACCAGGTTAATTCCACTAGGTCAGTGATCTCCTTCCTGAGGAGACCTGAGGCAGTGTTTGTGTGTGTGTGTGTGTGTGTGTGTGTGTGTGTGTGTGTGTGTGTGTGTGTGTGTGTGTGTGTGTGTGTGTGTGTGTGTGTGTGTCTGTGTGTGTGTGTGTGCGCGTGTGTACTTAGAGGAAGATTATTCAATACACCGGGGTGCCATGGGAGCTACCATCAACTCACGCAGACACAATATCAGTTTAACATCATCCAAAGGACCACACACTCAGGAGTGTATCACACTCCAATGCTGTAATGAAGTGTCT
Source organism: Protopterus annectens (assembly GCF_019279795.1). Taxonomy (NCBI): domain Eukaryota; kingdom Metazoa; phylum Chordata; order Ceratodontiformes; family Protopteridae; genus Protopterus; species Protopterus annectens. The sequence goes on along the minus strand of NC_056731.1, from coordinate 238,635,218 downwards.
GTTTTAGAAAAATTAGTCCAAGTACCTGGATTGGGAATAGGACCCTTAGCCTTCTGATCTTCCGGCACCAACGATGAATGTGCTACCTGTTCAATTACTGACAGTGACATTTTGAAGTCAACTCATGCCACTTCAACCAACATTAATATGTATATGAATAAGTCTGTCCTCCTTTACTGAAAGTTCATATTTAGGTGTCCATCAGTTAAAATACTAATACTACAAAGGATTGCATAAAAGTTAAATGTGAAAATATCAGATTATTCTTACATCCTATTAAGAGGTCTGAGCTTCCAGAATCTGGCAAGTTCCTTGACTCCCATTATTACATCTAGCTATGCTATCATATCCATGGTATTTCTTTACACCTCCATATCTGGAGGCAGGCATTCACTGTGACATAGAGCAAAGGAAAGTACAGTTCTGTCAGGTCAAGACAAGATCCATTTTAAGCCTAGTCAAATATGACTGATGTGTGAATACCCCTTAGAATTTTATGGTTATGATACAGGCTTGTACACCTCAATCATTCAGTCCATTAGGAATATAGGTGCCAAGCGGGGGTAGATTTGTGATTCCCCATCCATTGCTTCAAGTTAAATTTGAATAGGATTAGGAATGTGCTTTGCTACACATTGATGGGACGTCTGTTCCAGAGAAGGGGTAATCTAGATCATGTCCTGTTTGTGTCACAGATGAAGTTTAGGTCCTCAGAATCGGTATTTTTGGTGTATTTGTTTCATGGATGTGCTACGAATCCATCAGTGTAGGATCATTAGGATGCCTTGTAGACTAGATGTAGCTCGCCAAACAGCAATGTGTAGCAGGGCATATAAGAAGTTAAATCTCTGATTATGGTGTTTTATTAATTGCTCAAGTTTCTGAATATCCCACATCTGCCACATAAATTACATGCCATAAAAGCTGGTATCCATTATCAGATAAAACTTTTCATTCTGAATGCTTAGATGTTGGTTTTATAACCCTCATACCACTGCACTCAATGAATGCCAAACTTCTCTTACTTCAGTTTGCATATTTTCTTATGATGTCAGCCCATGGCATCAGAAACTGCCTAAACAAAGCAGGAATCATGAGGCAGCTTACTCTGCCCAAGCCCATTATACAAAATCCTCAGGTTCTTTCTTATTTTGGATGTAATTTGCCTGCATTCTCTAGAATATCCAATCTAAGCATGCTTGATTTTGCTATGGATCACTGTCTAAGGACTGTCAAGGTCACATTGATGAAACTGTACCGCACTCAATACTCGGTTTACATTTTTTTAAATTTTTTTTGTCTCCCATTAGCTGTGTCCTAGAGTCTCAATTATCTTCTCCACTTTTCCCAATACCCATCTAATTTCCCCTTCAGACTGGAGCCCCAAGTGATTTATACATTCCCCGTGATTCAGTAAGCTAAAATTCTGTGTCTGAATAGTGGCTCGGCCCAAACACAAGAGATCTGAGACTGTGTGATTCAGTAAACCAGGCTGGGAGTGTGCACGAGGCTGGCTGCACTACTCTGGCATGGATACCACTGAATAATGTTAATTACCTCATTTGCTGGTGAAAACCATGCAAATGTGGTAAATTAGCAATTCAGTAAGCAGGAAGGCATCCATGCCAGACTAGTGTCCGCTGCAGTAATGTATTCAGCTAATAGTCGAACACATTTCTGCAAAAATGAAAACAGAGGCATGACAACTCAAAGTAAAGCATGTATTGTAATCCTTAGGCATGCCAATGGCCAAAAATATGGCCATTGGCATGGAAAAGTGTTGCAAAATTATAAAAATCAAAGTTTATTTTTTTGGCAGAGCTCAGCTGTTTAAGCATAGGGCAGCAGCGCACAAACAGGATCATGCAGAAAATGAAAAACAAAATTTGAAAAGACAATTTTAAGTAACATCTGCATTTTGCCATTATAGTCTATGGCATGCAGAATCAAAACAATAACAGGTAACACTGGTTGCTAAGGAGGAAGGCTGTGGTGTAGAGGTGTAACTAGGGACTAAGGCAGTGGGGTATGCAAATGGGCAAATTTTACTGAATCACAAATGGGAGACCATTCTTTGCCTGCACCTAACCATGTAGGAGCTATAATTCGGCAGTGTATGCAGAAGGAGCAGCAGACATGATAAGGGGGAGTGTTATGCTTGGTGTAAGCACATTGGAGCTCCACAGCTCACATTTCAGCTTAACTAAACACAGCTAAGCAACAGGGGAGGGGGTTGTGTCCGAGGCTATATTGACTAATTCCATGAAATGAAAAGTGTGTTCAAGGACCATTTCTACTGCAAAGTGTTTACTTTAGCTAAACAGGTTTGTGTGGTGTGCACACGGTTTTAAAACAAAACAAAACAAAAAAACCCCGGAAATAGCAGGACTGTTTACATTTGTGCAACGGGTTTGGCGGTGTACCTCGAGGCTTTAAAGGGGTGGAAATGGGAAGAGAAAAAAAATGGAAATTGCTGAATAAAAGCAATCAAATACAAATAAATTGCAAGCAGGTGGAATGTATTATAGCCAGCCAATCATACAGGCAGCATCTGCAGCACAACAGTGTAAACTGTGCAAACACTTTTCAGTCTTGTTTTTCACACAAACTCTGCATCACTGCTGTACACATGCGGGGGAATTTTAACTGACAAAATGTTAGGGTCTGCTGTTGCTTTGATACATCAGTATGTGTAGAGGCTGTGGGGCGGTGAGGAGCATAATGCTGACAACCGCCTCAGACTGAGGAGGAAGAGAAGAGTGTTCAGACCCAGGGTAACCTACTAGGGGCTATATGAGCTGGAGATAGTAGAGTGCTACAGGGTGGACAAAGACATACTTTAGCAAATTATCAAGCTGTGCCGGCCTCAACAGAGGCCCAGAGCCAACAAAGGGGAACCCATCCCAGTGGATACCAAGGTATGTGTAGCCTTAAGAATACTAGCTACAGGTACTTTCCAAAGACCTACTGGGGACATCATGAGGGTCTCATAGGCATCCGCATCCAGGGTACTCCACCAGTTCCTGGATGCTATGCTACCACATGCCGGTGAGCACATTTACTTCCCCAGCACCCATGAGGAGTTGACCAGCAATATGCACCTCTTCCATGGTGTAGCAGACTACCCGGTGGTACTGGGTGCCATAGACTGCATGCACATCCACATCAAAGCACCATGCAATGACCAGGGTAGGGACTACATAAACTGCAAGGGCTTCCCCTCCATCACCTGCCAGGTCATGTGCAATGCCCAGGACATTATCATAAATGTGTGTTCTGGCAGCCCTGGATGCTATCACAACTCCCACGTCTTGCATTCCTCACAGATGTATCAGAGATTTGCCAGGGTGGACATCCCACATTGACATCTGTTCGGGGATGCTGGCTATGCACTGGAGTTGTGGATGATGACACCCATCAGAAATGCACTAACACCCACTCAAGAATGTCATAATAAGGCACATGCACAAACCAGGATCATTATAGAGCATGTGTTCGGGATGCTCAAATCACAGTTCCACTATCTTGACATATCTGGTGGAGCCTTGCAGTACCCTCCAGCCACATGTGCACACATGTTCATAGTATGTGCCATGCTACACAACATAATCCTGTGGAAACAGCTGCACTAGGAACAGCACGGGGAAGGGCCACACAGCCCCCCACCATTTCCAAGGTCCCAACAGGCACAGAGGGACTCGGAGGAGGAAACCCCTGAGCCAGCTCCTGTAGACAGATAAAGGCATACCCAGTATGGCCTGGGCTTGGTAAAGAGGCAACGCATAGCACACACACAAACACTGACACTGTAGGTACCCAGGGACGGACACCTCTCTCTGACTCACACACAAAATAAAATGGATGACACACACATCACACTACCTGTAACTTACCATGTACAGGCAGTGTACTAAGTGCATCCAACATATGCAGCCCTCAAGCACCATCCACACAACTGCCACAGGCACAAGTTAAGTCAGTCTCCTTAACAATAAATGAATGTATTAATATGTTCTGGTAGCATATCTATGGTATTGTTGCATGCATGCAAGGGAATGGGGTGGCCTACTGGGATAGCAGCAGACAACTGACAGCTATGTGGTACACCAGAAAATGGTTGCCCAATACTGGCCTCCCCACACTATGCAATAGTACCCAAGGGGGCAAATCCCACTGCAGTATATGTGGAAGGCCAACTAACTTGGGGTCATAAGTCACAGGCATAGATGTCAGTGTGGGCGTCCCATACTCACCCCTCAGCCTCACCCAGAAAATCAGCTGTAGAAAACCATAATGAAATGTCTGGCAAAGGCCCACAAATGTCAATAATGATAATATACCCCCCTATAGACTTACACAGTGATAGCACAGCAGGTCTTGCAGTTGCAGTAAGGCTCTGAAGGGTAAGAAGTCAGAAACTCAAATGTATGCCATTACAATCTGAGCTGTAGTCTTTAGTGATATGCCTCTAGTCCCCAAGACAGGGTACAATAGTATGCTAAATGGAACCAAAATGTAAAGCAAATATCAGCACAGTCTGTGCATATGTGTACAGTTGACAGTTGTGCCCCCCCCGATATTCCCATAGAAATGCAGTAACATGTATTCTGGCAGGGAAATAGCAGCAGACCACACATTGCCAGGGCTGCCCCAATACACATGATAACTTGTTGCATGTCCACAATATGAAGGGGTCAATGAGCTATGTATATGTGTGGTTAATACTGTCAGGATTTGGCCAGCACCTACTCCTGGCTGTTGTGTTGTAGTGGCCAAGGTACAGTGCTGACTTTGACAGGGCCATGTGCAGAGAACGGCAGTGCCAACTATTATGCATGTCAGCCACACCTACAGTAGGAGATGTACAGACTGTCCAGATGTCAATATCTGTTAATGCAGGAAAGCTGTACAGGTCATGGACAGGGGGGCCACACATATGGACAGTGCACAGCTTGGAGTAACCTTTGCTGTGCCTACCATACATCTCAATTGTACAGTCCTATTGTACAATGTCCAGAGGTTTGCATCATAATTGTGGTCTGTATAACATGAAATACTGGTTGCCTGGCAATGCATTGGCACAGCACGCAAGACTATGGTCAAAAATAATGACAGATTGTAGTATCAGACTGCATACCCATAGAAACATGCATGCTACTGCAAAACCTGTTATTGAACCACCTTTCTAGGTTCATAAGGTCAATACTTAAAAATGGACCCTACAGGTAGGCCTCTGTTCCCACATCACGTATGACTTCTGCCTCTCAGATGTTGAGGTACCTGAAGGTCAGTGTACTGCCAGTGTATAAAAGGCTGCCACCTGTCTGTGTCAGCACTGACAACATGTCAGTGGCCAACAGCCATACCCCTGGAATGACACAGGTTGTCACAGAAGGAGTACAAGTATGCCTTGCATATCTGTTCTGCTTGTACTAACATTACATTTGCCTGCCAAATATTTGCCAAACAAGAAAGGGTCATGTCAAAACAGCAGTGACAGATAGTAGGGAAGCAGACATCAAACCCATAAGAGCAAACAAGCAATTACCAAACCGGTCTCCCAACTGTCTATGTTTGGCAAAACACAATTAACACCCAATCTCTATATGTGGGCCTTTGTTTGACTGTCATATTTTGGCCTGTGCAGATGTAAGTCTGTGATGGTATGACAGTTAGGCCTACATGTAACCTCATAATAACATACAGCAACACTAACCATCTAAGGACCACAGCAAATGAAGTGGTGCAATGATGGACAACCTGCTAAATAGGTACACTCAGCGGTATAAAGTCAACAACCCTGTGTGCGATGTAATGCATGTACCCTGCCCACATCAGAATTACAAACACATAACAGCAACCACTGTGGCCAAAGCCTGTGACTGGACTACAGAAGGGACAAAGAGACACACATAAAGGAAAGGGGAACCACTGGCCAGACAAATGGAGAATGTGAACACCAGAACAGATTGTGCAGTAACATAGGTGCCATGCAGTGTAAGGGTCAGTAAACATCACCTGCAAATACACAACACACACCCATGAAAGTGGAAGTCTGCAACAAAACAAAACCCAAACAATGGACATCTCAGAGGCAAACTCACATGAGAAACCCAATACCCTACACAGCACAGACCATGTAGACTCCATACACAAGGGTCTTGCAAACACTGAGGCCTTACCCCAATCCCCAAACACCTACCCTACACAGATAGGCTAACAGCACTGTCCCTGACTATCCTGAGATGACCCCTGTCTGGCATACAAAGCAATCCAGACCCTGTCTTGATGGGGCTGTAGGACATCTGGAATGCAAGGCCCACTCCATCAACCTGTAGGCGCAGCATCAACCTGGGCTGTGATATCAGCATGGCTTGTTGTTGTGACAGATACATGTACCACACACTCCCCAATCTGTGGAATTCACTCCCTTTCAACAGGAAGCCAAGTGCCTCAATACCCCTTCTGATGTACTCCCTGTATAAGTGCACGGGAAACACAGAAGACAGTACAGTGATCCTATCTGTGTCCCTGCTGGACAGGGGCTCTGTGTGCTGACATGTCTTAACATGGGCTACACTCTTGTCTGCATGGGTTATTAGGGATTCAGGGCCAATACCCAACTAACATCAAAGCAAACCACCAACCTATACACAACTCTCTGTCAGTGGCTCACCACATTACTCTGTACTGCCCTGCCACTGACATACCTGGAAGTCACAGTGCTATGTGGAATATGCTACACATATAATGGATATGTATGCACAGTAGAATGCACCCTGTACCCCACACCCATACCTCCCAACCTCTGACATCAAGACATCTGGACAAGGTCAGAAATAAAAGTAGGACAATGGCACAATGATAGGCATGTGTTGTAAATATTGCCCTTACATACTGAAAAAGTTGGTAGGATGAGGGGTTTTGAATTAGTGGGAATTGTCTGAAGGTTATGTAGTCTGAAACAGTAATGTCTGTCATTATTTGTAGCATCAGTCTTCAATTATATCCAACTAAAGTGCCATAAAAACACAAGTTTATGTAGACTGGACGCAACTTCTAGGCAAACACCTGGACAATCTGCCAAATAATGTACAGTTGAGAGGTATGGCCACACCAGGATATGACTTCTCAGGTAGGAAAGATACCACACAAGCAGGGGATCCCCAGTCAGTATATCACTAAGTTGCTGGACTGTTTGCACAGTGTCATCAGTCAACCAGCTGTAACCATACCTCCCAATTGGCCTTGTTGGGCAAGAATGTATATACCTGGGCTCATAATATTGGTCTATGCATCATACATCTTGTATTCTTCTGGTAAAGCACTTTGATGATCTGAGGATGTCTGTCACTAGGTAATGACACAATACATTGCAGTGTCAGACTACAGATATGTCAGAAAATGTCTGCTAAACAAACCCAGTACCCCTAGGATAGTCCTGTTTACCTCAAAGAGGTATGGTTGTAGCACACAAAGCCCTGGACTGGAGTACACTTATCTCTGGAATGGAGTCCCACTCTCACTATAGAAGGTCACACTGGGCATGCTCCTACACGTAGAGAATCACAGGCCATGTTGGAACCCACATCAGACTGTATGACTGTATTGTGCATATATGTCTTTGCATACAGACAGCTATGTACACCTTAACTGTCCCTACACACACCCATCAGACAGGATTACCCTCAGCTAGCTGTAGGTGGTCGATATGTGATATATCTGCATCTGTTGTGTGTGATGCACAGACATATATATGGGCAACAGATAATATGTCAAGCATACACACACATAGATATGGGGAAGTGAGAGACAGACAGTGATAGAGAGAGAGAGATACAGGGGGACACTCACAAAGTGAGTCACACACACAGATACCCTGAATGGCATAGAGTGATGTCCTGCTGCAGACAGTGGCATACTGGTTGTAACCAGTCGCACATGCTAGCATAAAAGGTGAGCCCCACTGTGTAATAGTAAACAGGTGGGGGTTATAATATCACATCACCTGCCTGTGTGTGTTTGTGTCTCTGTAGGTCTAAGTATTAGGACACTGTTCCCACCCAATACACTTCTTATTGCCCTACTTCACGAGATCTGCTGCTGTCATTCACCTTAGAAGTACCATTGGACACCTCTCAGCCTTACAAGCTCTGTAGCATGTGCAATAACTGCAAAACACTATAGTACAAATAACTAGATAGGTAGGGGTTCTAATATCAGTCCTGGCAAATGAGTGTGTGTGTGTGTGTGTGTGTGTGTGTGTGTGTGTGTGTGTGTGTGTGTGTGTGTGTGTGTGTGTGTGTGTGTGTGTGTGCATGTGAGTGTGTGTGTGTGTGTGTGTGTGTGTGTGTGTGTGTGTGTATGTGTGCTTGAGAGAGTGTGTGTTTGTTTGTAGGTGAAACAGTTTTAGGCCATTCCCACCCACAATACTTCCCAGTGCCCTACTTTAGCAGCCCTGCTGATGTCATTCCCCTTAGAAGTACCTTTACACAACTCCAGCCCTAAAAGCTCCATGGCATCATGTGAAATAACTATGTAACAGTATAGTACAAATACCTAGATAGGCAGGGGTTCCATTCCCAGTTCTGGCAAGTGTGTGTGTGTGTGTGTGTGTGTGTGTGTGTGTGTGTGTGTGTGTGTGTGTGTGTGTGTGTGTGTTTGTGTGAATGTAAGTGCACATGTAAGTATGTATGTTTATAGCATGATGTGTTTTAAGGATCTTCCCACCCACAACACTTCCCAGTGCCTTACTTTAGCAGTCCTGCTGATGTCAATCCCCTTAGAAGTACCTTTGCACTGCCCCAGCCCTATAAGTTCTGTGGCATGTGCAATAAGTATATAACAATATAGTACAAATAACTAGATAGGCAGGGGGTCTGCTCTCAGGTCCGTCAAATGTGTGTGCGTGTTTAAGTGTATGTGCAAGAGTTTGTAAGTGTGTATCTTTGTAGGATGAAGTATTTTGAGGACCTTCCCACCCAGTGCCCTACTTTAGCAGTCCTGCTGATGTCATTCAACTTAGAAGAACCTTTGGCAAGTTGTCAACCCTGTAAGCTCTGTAGCTCATTTGATAACTGTGTAACACTATAGTACAAATAATTAGATAGGCAGGGGTTCTACTCTCAGGTCCATCAAATGTTTGTATGTGCAAGAGTTTGTAAGTGTGTATGTTTGTAGGATGAAGCATTTTGAGGACTTTTCCACCCAGTGCCCTACTTTAGCAGTCCTGCTGATGTTGTTCACCTTAGAAGCACCTTTGGGCACTTGTCAGCCCTGTAAGCTCTGTAGTGCATGTGATAACTGTGTAATGCTATACTACAAATAACTAGATAGGCAGGTGTTCTTCTCTCATGTCTGTCAAATGTATGTGTGTAAGTGTATGTGCAAGAGTTTGTAAGTGTGCATGTTTGTAGGATGAAGTATTTTGAGGACTTTTTCACCCACAACACTTCCAAGTGCCCTACTTTAGCAGTCTTGCAGATGTCATTGCCCTTAGATGTATCTGTGGACAACACAGCCATATAACCTCCTTGGCGTGTGGAATAACTAAGTAACAGTATAGTACGGATAACTTGTTAGGCAGGGGTTCTACACTCAGTTGTGGCAAATGTGTGTGTGTGTGAAGGTGTTTGCAAGTGTGTATGTTTGTAGGGTAATATATTTTGATGCCCTTCTCATCCAGTACATTTCCCATTGCCATACTTTACAAGGGCTCTTGATGTAATCACCTTAGACATACCTTGTGACACCGATAAATCCTATAAGCTCCATGGCACATGTGATAACTTTGTAACACTGTAGTATACATAACTAGATAGGTAGGGGTTCTAATCTCAATACTGGCAACTGTGTGTATTTGTGTTAGCATAAGACTCATATCCTCTAGGGGTGTGGGTTATACCATTTTGAGGCATGTACAACCCAGGACACGTCCCATTGTCCTAATTTATAATGCCTGTTGATGTCATTCATCCTAGATATACCTGTATACACTCATCAGCTCTCTAAGCTCAGTGGCATGTTCAATAACTGCATAATACTTTTGTGGAAATTGTTAAAAAGGTAGGGGCTCTAATCTCAATACTGACAACTATAGTAGTGTATGAAGCTTATCTCCTATGGCTGTTGTGTGTGTAGGTTATACCATTTTAAGGCCTGTTGACCCCCTACCCATGACATTACTTTAAATACCCTGTTAATGGCATCTGCATCACATGCACCATGTAACACTATACAGCTCATACCAGTCATCTGTACAGATGTACATGGGGATATCCACATTTGCAACCTATTTGTGGTTTGTGTCCCCTGGCAATGAGCATTCCTGTGATATCATTGCCAAACATGTCATTTACCATATTAACACACCTGCCAGCACCAAACATTGTACCTGACTAACACATCATGCTGATACAAAGTCTGTCACACTATCAGTTGTGCAGGTATGTAGGAGCAGTAGCCAAGACCAGCCGCTATGTCTGGTGGGTTATCCCACCATTAATGAAGGCATTTGCAAGATTACCTGTAGTAAAAGGTTGTGTGTTATGTCCCAGGTATATAATGTATGTGGAGCATGGCATGTGTACGCAGCACTATAGTACATACAAGTGGATACATAGGGTTACTAATATATCTATTGGCAACTGTGCATGTGCTTCTGTATGCACAGCCCCCATGGCTGCCTTCAGTGTGTGTATGTGATGGCTATACCATTTTGTATGCCTCTTCCACCCTGTGAACTCCCCCATTGCCAACGTAGTGTTGGCCCATACAGATGTCATCCACAGTACCAGCACAGTTACACAGTTTCTAATACCAAGCCACTGTGGTGCAATGGTCGTATCACTGTGTATTGTACATTAATAGATGGGTAGGTCATCTACTCTGATAAGTGTCACCTCCATGTGCATGTGTGTCTCAATGCATGTCCCTATACAGCGGTGCACATGTGTAAGATAGCTCTAATATGTTAAGGGCCTCTGAACCCACCATTGCCAATCCCAACAGTCCCTGCAATTTTCACCCACTTCAATAGTAGTGGCAGACACTACCACACTACAGTACTGCTGTACTATTTGTGTTATGTGTCATTCATAAGACTGTGCAAGTAGGGGATGTGCTCAGCCCTTTGTCAGCTGCCCCATGTACAGGACTATGACTCTATGTGCACTACAATCATGAGAGGCCAGGCATGCATATGAGATAGCAGACACGCATTCTGGTGATTGTCAGGTTAGACTAACATAGGCTGACCTACGTCATGAATACGTACCCCAAACCTGTCATACACATTAAAAGGCAAACTCTCATCAACTGCATGATGGTCGAGTGGATGTGACAGAAATGGCAGGGGCAACAGGTGCTAATAGCTGAATCCATTGCAGTGAATGTAATGGCTAAGCTGGTGAGGGACCTAGTGCCAGTACTCAAGTAACCTCCTCTGTATGTGTGAGCCTGTGATCCTACAGAACACCCAGGTGACATGTATGCCTGCTAAGTGGCTGTGTCAAGGGTATGTATGCAAGGTCACACTGTCTGCAACAATTCCCTCACACACTGTTGCATGTAAACATTCCTAGTAAACATGTACATGTACAGCTGTACCTTGTCTCTGAAAGGGTGACTGTATTTCCACTCTGCCTTACTCATCATTGCTACTGTCAGAAGGCTCAAAGCCTGCAGACACACAGAAACTTGGAACACAACCAGGATACAGTAAGTCACACTACAGTCAGTCAGCAGTACTAACAGCAATAGTGCATCATGGCTAACAAGGTACATACACCTTGATGTGTACCCATAACTACTGCCAGCAAACAGCACATTGCAAAGCATGACATTGCTACACTGTACAATAGTCACCCTGTGCATCAGACCCACATGAGCATGTCTGTGTGTTGATAGTATGGCTAACAGGGATGTGGCACACATATCATCACATGTACATGGTGTGGTGTGGGATTGCCAGAGGCCTAATCTGGCCATATGGCTGGCATCATGTGTGTGTGTGTGTGTGTGTGTGTGTGTGTGTGTGTGTGTGTGTGTGTGTGTGTGTGTGTGTCTGAAGGGGTGATGTTTAACTGGGCCATGCAGAGGAGCTATGCATGTCTGGTGGTGACTGGCCTAGGATAGGGATGTGAGAGTGTTCAACTGCACACCTGCAAGCAATGTCGATGCCAACACAGGGCTATGTTGGACAGCTGTGGACTGTGCATGGCAGGATGTATGGATCACTGTCTCCTGGCAGGGCTGCAGTAACTGGTTCTGTCAGGAGTATTACTGACATCACCAGGCCAAAGGACAGATGCAGTACTACTCCCTGATGGTGACTGCTGTCTCCTGGACCCACGTCCCTGGTGGGACTGGCCAGGGCAAAGTGCCTATAGCCTGCTTCAGTGTGGTGAGGACATCACCCTCCCTTCAGTAGTGATGTTGGTACTGCCACTATGGGACTGTGAATGTGCATGGCCATGTGGGCTCACAGCTGATCATGTCTCTGATCTACGTTGACCTGGTCAATGCCGTACTCCCACCACATGCTCAAGCACAGACATTGCATGGTCGAGCAGTGACAATGTCTCACCCACTGACTATCCACAACATTGATGTGATGATGTATGGCATCACAACTGCAGTGGAGGTTGTCATGCATGTCAGGGAGTGCTGCATGCATGACCCTGAGCATCTGTCTGGTGTTGCAGTCAGTACATGCCACTGCCTCCATGATGGCCCATAACATGCATCTGGTGACACCTGCTGTGGCATGTGTGACAGGGGCTTGATGGGCAGCAGTCCTCTGTTCTGCACCCTTGTCCATCTGCCTGTGTGTGACCTCTCCTGCTCTCTGCCTATGGCTGGTGTCTACACTCACACTCGCCATAGTCAACACACTAGCCTTTCCATGCCATCACCCTTAACCTGTCTATTATCTGTGGCTGCTGGGGACTGGGTATGTGTGGGCTTACTGACTGTGTGCGGGGACATGGTGGGTGAAAGTGAGATGCCAAACAATGGCACAGATCTAGGCACTGACAACCCCATCTGTGACTCACTATGACCACCATCATCATGGGAGCCTGCCAGGGTTGCCAGATTTCCAACCAGCCAGGTAGGGACAAAAAAAAAAATAAAAAGGTCTTTCGCGGCAAGTGAAGACCAAAAAAAAAAAAAAAGGTCTTTCTTTAATTCCACATTAAAGAACAGTAGCTCTGCACTAAAGCACGGAGCTTCTCGTGTTTAATGCATTGCAGTTCCGCATTCAACAGAAGTAGCTCCGTGTTTAGTGATTTTTGATTGGCCCGTATACTGTCATACGGGCCAATCAAAAATCACTAAACACGGAGCTACTTGTGTTTAATGTGGAACACAAGAAACTCCATGTTTAGTGATTTTTGATTGGCCCATATGCGAGGTATACGGGCCAATCAAAAAAAAAAAACAAACAAAGTGGAGGCTGGCCGGGATTTAAACCGGCAGGGTGGGACTCGGGATCAGGCTGCTGATCCCAGGACAGTCCCACTCAAATAGGGGCATCTGGCAACCCTGGAGTCTGCTAAGGCACTGACATTAGGTTGTGAGGGGGAGGGACACCAGCCCCTATATTCACCTGCAAGGGGAGCACAACATATGTAAAGTGATACCCTGCAGTATTATGTTTGCTGAGATATACACACACGCACACACACACACACACACACACACACACATGCACACACACTCCTGGTACATTCTGGCACAGCTGTGACACCTATGGGCCCTACAGGGCAGACCTTACAGTGGTTATGCCTGCTGCAATCCATCTCTTTTACAGCTACTGTCAGGCCCACAACAAAGGGTGACAAATCCTACTGTGTGATGGGCCTAGTAGCAGATTAGTAATTGTGGCCAAGACCAAGGCTATTGGAGTGAGCTATTTAGTGTCACCAAGTGCATATGCACATACTGTATGAGCTGACGTACTGCTATACAGACCACACACAATGACAATGTGTGACAGTATGTGATGATAACTAATGACAGGACAAGACTATACACTATCACTGTAGTACATACACAGTTCAGACTTACAGGGATTCATTTCAGACAACATTGCAGGACAGTTTGCAAAACATACAGGATACATGTAAAGTACTAGGTGGATAGCCTCATAAGATGATACCAGGCTATTGGCCCTGATGCCCTCATAAGCCTTGCTCAGACTTTCGACAATGCCCCTTCCCAGACAGCAGCAGTTTCCTCTGTCCAGCTGGGACACACGCAGGATCCCAGGGGTGTCTTATCCATTTCCCATGCAATTGTCCAGCTTCCTCTTCCAGAGGTCTATACACATACTCTGCTAGACATGGGGAGGGAGTGTATTTCACAGACAGTGTATCATGTGGGACACTACACTATCCCACCAACAAGTACTATACATGTCACAGACCAGGTGAGGGCCCTGCATGTGTGATGCATGAGTGCAATTTGTCTTACAGTTATGCAGAAATTCCATCAAGGCTGGTCTGTACATGGCCTTGTATGCCAGACACAGGTCAGCTACGATCATTCTGTATGAGACTGAGTACAGGGACAGGGCTTTCTGCCTACCTGTATAGGATAAGTGTTGCTGACCCTGGAATTGCCTGGTCATGAACCTCTGTGGTCTCTGCAGCTGCTGTATTTGCTTGACAAGGTACATGCCAATGGAGCCATTGTACTTGGTAATGTGTCTGAAAAGGGTGAAGTACAGGGATGTTCTGGCCTCTTGTTTACTGGATGACATACATGTATTTGTGAGGGGGTCCATGTAGATAGCCATCTGTACAATGGTGCCCACACGGTGGGAAACTGTCAGGTTGCTGTCAACCTTGGTGCACAAGTCGCCTCACACCTGAGAGCATTCTCAGTACATTATTACTGTCAAACGTAGTGCAGATGACATCTGCTACAGCAGGGAGAATGATGCCTCTCCTGGTATTCAGTTTGTGGTAATGCGTCTTGCACCAGTCATTAATTGTGTAAGGGCCTCTTGTGGGATGCTCACATCAGTAGGGGAATATGAGACAGTGGCCAGCTTGCAAACATCTGTACACCTGGTTAACCACAGACCACTACTTTTGTCCTGTACCTCAGATACATATATCTCAAACAGTAGAGGCCCCCAGACTCGTCCTTGGAGTACACCACTTTGGAAGACTCTACTACTAGAGGTGGATTCCATTATTTTAACTGAGTGGGTACTATCATTGGGCCAGTTAGTTACCCATATGGTTACATAGTGGTTGGTGCCCAGCTTTGTAAGCGTATGTATCCTGGCCACCTGGGGATTATTGTGAGACAATTGGGCTAAGTGAAGGTAGGCATTGTTCACCATCTTCCCGTTGTCCTTGTGCTTCTTGACCACTTCAGAGAAGTTGACCAGGTATAACAGGCCTGATCACCCTTTGACAGTACCATGCTGTGTGGGCTCAGGCTTTTCAATGTTGCTGATGTCCCTAGTCATAATGTCCTTGATATTGCCTTCCATGCCCTTGAAGAGCAGGTTATCTAGGCTGATGTGCATATGATTGGCTGGGTCGGTGGATTGCTCCACCTTTGTGTATAGGGATGACAGTGGCTGTCCTCTACAAGATATGACATCTGACAATCAAATGTATGCTATTATGTTATGACTTCAGTCTTTAATGGGTTGCCAGTGATGTGCCAGACAGTACACAATTCTATGAGGCATTGACTACAAATATGAGGCAGACATGTGATCAGTCTGCAAAACTCTGGACAGTTGTCAGGTATGGGGTCAGTATATTACATACAGTTCAACACACACTTCTGCACCTGTTTTGTACTATGCACATACCCTATATAAGTTTCTTACATTTGTAAGACAAGCATATGTATCTGAGCAGCATTCACAGGCAACATATGAATAATTACAACATCCCAGGTAGATGGCCCAGCAGTGTCACACTCAGTATTGGACAATAAACACTCCAGTAGTAGTCATATATGAGTTGACCTTTGCTGGGGTGACTCAGGGGCCAGAGATGTGATCCATGTCAATGCAGACAGGCCAAGTGGGAATGGCCATAGGTGTTGGACAGCAGCATGTGAGTCCAGCAGGTCTTATTGTGGCCTATTGGTTAATGTCCTATTTGACATTATTGCATTCCCCCTTCTGCATTCCATTACAAGCTTATGTGATTGACACTGAAGAGTTTTCTCACAACATTGCAAATGGTTAGGTTTGTGTAGTTGCAGTCTGACTTTGTGTAGATGGGTTCAGACCTGTGTTGCATAGGCAGCAGCTTGCCTTTTGTAGGTAATGCTCATGATTTGGTGATGGCCTGTGCACCAGTCAGAGTCTCCCCTTACTACTTGCATCCAGAGCAGTTGTGTTGTCTTTTCATTAGCTAATGCCATAACAACACAGTACTATAATTAAGTCCTTCATGTGGGCCTTGCCCCTTTTCCTTGCCTGTGTGGAGGACATTATGGAGGTGTGGGTGCTACAGCTTCACAGACAGTAGGTGGGATTACCTGTCAGAATAGGATATGTGGGTACAGGCCAACAACATGGTGGACAAAGCTCCAGAATTGTGTACAGATTTTAAGCCAGTATTGCTGTTATACACACAGAGGATTGCTAGATTTACAGGGTTTTCTGGACATGCATTTTCTGTGTGACTTGATATCTGACAGTGATATGTCTCTGACATACCTCTCAACTGTCCTGATGTCCAAAACCTTCCCAGAGGTTTGCCTATTATGTTCGGTCTGTTCCTCAGGCAACTTCTGTTTTTATGTAATCAGTAGGGTAATGTGAGGATTGTAGTCAGTAAATGTTGACATCCATTGGTGTTTCAGGCATCATATCCTTCAGGGTTGTTATGTTACATCAAACCCTGTAACACTGGCAACTGTTTCAGTTTGTAACACCACTATGTAAGATATGTCCCTCTTTCCGTCCCCCTGTCCACCAAGTATGTCATGCTTTCTCCAGATGTCTTGCAGTAAGAGGCTCAGAGGTATGGTATATCATTATTTAGTGACTGCACTCCAGGTATCATCCCAGTGCCTTAGCAGACTCCAGGAAGTGGCATGTGGCAGTGGCCATGAATATGGTCCCACACCTTGGACATTCTGTGGAAATCTATACAGTTGTGAGTTATGTATGTCTGGCCATTGTTAACAGACTGCCAAGATTGTGTAGTAGTGTTGTGTGTAAATGTTTGTTGGGCTGAGTAGGGCGATTGGAAGATTTGAGTGTCATAGATCCTTTTGTATCTGACTGTGCATGCTGTTACCATTGCTGGTAGTCTATAAGGTATATATGTTTGTAGAGGCAGACTGAGAAATGTCCTGTAACACCTCAGGATTCACAGTAGTATGTGTCAGTGTAGTGTATGACTGGCAATCAGGATATGTTTGTTTATATAGTCATTCTACTCTAGAGTTCCTGTGGGGTACTGGTATGTTGCTGTGACTGTGGTGCAAATGGTTGCGGGTGGACATTTTTGCACCAATATCTGCTGTTCCCTAGAGTTCCATCCCTGTAGTGCATGATATGTTTGGAAATACTTGGGTAATTCCCCAGAGCTGATTTGGGATATTTATGTTGGTCTTACTTTGGTTCAAAAGGTGCTGGGTGACATGGTTGGCAGTTGTCACATTTTTTTCTATTCTGTTATATGACTGCAGTCATACCTCTCCGCTGTCCAGATGTCTGGACACTGTCTAGATATATGGCTCATATATTTGGTCTGTTGCCCATAACTGTTGTGGGTTTCTGACAAATCACTGGGATGATGTGAGCATTGCCATCAGTAAATAATGGCATTCATTTGTGCTTCAGACCTGGCATCTATCTGGAATTATATGTTAAAGCAAACCATGCTACTCTAGCAGACTTCTACGCCTATAACGACCATATTTCAAAGATGTCACTATTGTTTGCCCTTTCTCCCCACATTGTAAGGCTTTTTGCAGATGTCCTGCAGTAAGAGGTTGGTATATATATATATATATATATATATATATATATATATATATATATATATATATATATCAGTGGTGCACAACCTTAATGCATCTGTGGGCTACCTCAAAACATAGTAAGACATTACGAGTTAACAATAGGTACAGGTGACTGGCATTTTTACTTAAAACAGCAGTCATGAAATTGCCTGTTTTCTACATCAGCTTTGCATTTAACTTTATTCTGGCTTGCAGCCATGACTTATTACAAACTCTTGCAGAAAGTTACTACTGTTTACAGAGTACATGTTATAAACAACAAAGAATAGTTACTTCAGCAGCTAGAATTAGAGGTGTGTGCAACTGCAGTCAATTAGGTAAGTAAGCATCCACTGGAAAGTTGCACGACTGGAGTAAGGCATAACCTTTTTTCACTTTTTTTTAAAAAGTTTGGTTACTTTCTGGGGTATGGCTGTGCACCACTGATATATATATAGCGCTCTCTCTCTCTATATATATATATATATATATTTGTATATATATATATATATATATATATATATATATATATATATATATATTTATTTATCTATATCTATATATATATATATATATATATATATATATATATATATATATATATATGTAGAGATAGATAGATAGCTATATAGATATTTTTGTATTTATATATACATATATATGTATATAAGAGTAGTACAGATATATATTTTCCATTATGTGAAATGACTGTAGTGCATGATATGTTTGTAAAAACATTACAACATCCTACAGCTCAGATGGTGTAGAGGTACATTGTTGTGGTTGTAGTGCACAACATCCTGTGTCCAAGACTTGGAAGTGATGACTTTTTTATTAATGTTAAATGACAAGAATGCATATGTTTGTAAAAGCATTACAGATTCCCACCACTCAGATGGTGTAGTAGTACGTTGCTGTGATTGTTGTGCACAGCATACTGGGTTTGAGACTGGGCAGAGCTGTTTATTTTGTTTCTGGGCAGAAAGAACAAGGGCTGATGGAGACAGCATGGGTAAGGCACTTTTAAACAGCAGTAAGTGGGTTTGCATAGTTTTGCACGAAGCTAAGCAATGCTAACAAACAGTTAAGTCCTCTTAGCTTCACATAGCAGTGCTTACTCCCACTGCTGCTTAGCATACGAGCATAGCTGAGCACTGCTAACTGTTGCTCACTTTTCATTTCAAAGAAATACAGGATATTGGCTTAATTAATCATTACAGACATATTAGTAAGTATATATAATTTACTTTACATAACGTCCCTCTATGTGCTTTCATTACATTACCATGGGATGTGTCTATACTGTATGGGACACTTGTGTGTACATGGACCATTTCACATGTTATATGCACTCACACTTACATCTTAGACCAGCTACACTACCCTGGTTGACAAATATCAATTACTACATAATTTAAAATTAAAATAATTTTAACACTGCTTTCTCATATAAAAATAAAGTGCCTGTCTTGGTACTCAAACCATGAATGCCTGCATGAAAAGCCAGGACTCTAAACACTATGCTATCTTGGCATGAGGATTTCAGCTGTATATTTTTATTTATTTCCTATGGGATGTTTCAGCAATCCTGAGCAGATGGCCATAACATGCGCACCCTCTCAGCTATGCTTAAACATACCTTACAATGAAAAAAAAATGAAATTCATAAACCTACTTTATTTACATGTATCTGTATTCCTTGTCAGTCACAGTATGGGATATTGTAAAGGACACATAGGGACAGATTTTAGTTATTGGTCTGACAAAGTTAGGAGCTGTGACTCTGGTTTTCTAGCAAATCATTGGCAAATCACTTGGGTTTAAGAACATACTGACATTTAGATTTCAGACTTCATACCCTTCAGGAAATCCGTGCTACTGCAAACCTTTTATTCTATAAAATTTCCGGGTATGTCAGGGTAATATTTAAAAAGTGTCCCTATTTTTCTGCCTTTGTCAACCCCACTATTTATGGCTTTGTACAGCTTTCTTACTCTAGGAGGTTAAGAAGTATGTGAGACAGGCATCTAGGCATTCTGCAGAAACCTGTACAGTTGACGGCTATGGCCGTATGGAACTTTCACATGGGAGACATTTGTGTTTCAGTCTTTATACCCCTCAGGAAGTCAGTGCTACTGCAAACCTTTTTTATCAGCTTTCCGTGTTTGTCAGTAAAATATTTAAAGCGTATGCCTATTTTTGAACCTTTGTCCCCCCATTATTTATGGCTCTGTACAGCTTTCTTGCTCTAGGAGGTTGAGAAGTATGTGAGGCAAGCATCTGGGCATTCTGCAGAAACCTGTACATGTCTTCATACCCTTCAGGAAGTCTGTGCTGTTGCACACCTTTTTTTATCAGCTTTCCGGTTTTGTCAGTGCAATATTTACATAGTGCCCCTATTTATGTGCCTTTGTCCCCTATTATTTATGGCTTTGTACAGATTTCTTGCTCTAGGAGGTTGAGAAGTATGTGAGGCAGGTATCTGTGCATTCTGCAGAAACCTGTACAGTTGATGGCTATGGCTGTATGGCACTTTTACAATGCAGGGGGTGTGTAACAGAGCCTGTCACACACCCTCTGTATTTTTTCTTGCTTCCGTATGTATTTCAGCGTCCGCAGATACTCATTTTATATTTCATTTCAGTATCCGCGGACACTGACATACTTTTAAAAAGTGCAGTAAGACACTTTCTGAATGCAGGGGGTGTGTTAGGTATGTGGGCACTGCTCAGGCAAGTGCCCTATACTCAGTGTCTGAAAAGCTGTAACAGTAGAGCGCCTTCATGAATATGCAAGCCACGCTACTGCTACGGCTGCTGTTGCACGGGTACGGTACTCTCTGTGTTGGAATATTGCTGTTCCAACACAGAGTTTACTGAATCACAGGGATTATCTGTCAAGAATTTTAATACCCTGGATATTTTGTAAAAGTCTTATTTCAGGATCTGATTTTAGCCAGACAGGGACACATGTTTTTTGACAATGAAGTTTTACTTCACTCACCATCCCTTATAAAATATCATTCTTGATTTGGATCAAATGTGGCATACGATTTGTGAACACCTTTTTTTAAACAATATGCTATGTACATTTCATGATTAATCAGTCTGCTTTCACTGCTAATCATAGAGCTTGATCTGCTCGATGCAGTATTAGTTACAGAAAAAAAATTGTGAAGTGTTTTCCTAGTTTTTAATGCCATAAAACACTTAGCAACTGCTGACACAGAGCAGTGTAACACAGTCACTTGTGTTTACACTTATTTCCATCCCTCTTAACAGTCTAGATTTTTGCAGGACACCCAGATTATTGCTTCATATTTTTGGTATGTTCCACATAAACTCAGTGTTTTTTCGTCAAACTGCTGAATATTCAAGTCACTAATAGCATACCTTTGAGGTTCAGAGTTCATATCCTTCAGAAAATGGATTAGCACATCCTGTAATTCTTGCAACTAAATGTGTTTGAGGAAGTTGGGGACATATTACCAGTATGGGCATCAGGCAGAAATAAATTATTTGTTCTGCCAGTCATTTTCTGGAAAGTACTGGCAAATATTACTGCCTGGAGCTAGATCCAGCCCTTACAATTTTAGCAGGGGGGGGGGCATAACAATTGTAAAGGCTGGGGCATGCACCACTCTGTTGCTTTACTGATTTGTCTTTTCCAAATGTCGGAGCTTAATTATTGCACTCCATGCACTACAAACCTGTTACTGTTACTGCTGTGGTCTTGAGGCAGAATTTTTATCTTGTTTTTACCTACTTGCGTTCCTAGCTTGATTTGCTTGTTTGAGCTCTCTTTGATTCCTAGAACTGATACAAAACTATGTTAGACCTGCAAACTTGTCTCATGTATCAGGGCAAAACATTAGTCATTCTTATTCTGTATAGGCTGCTGTACTCTACATCTCTTTGATCTGCCCTTGTCTTAAAAGGCCAACTTCTACACTTCAGGAATCAAAAATGTCCTGTGGCCTTATTGGTGACTGTCTCTCTGAAATATTATACAGAGCATTATTGATAAGTTGTCATGCAAGAACTAGCTTTTGTACAAAATAATCTGCCACAAGTGGTTAATATTGCTTCATGATTCAGAAAACTGTTTTCAAAACTCTCCTAAAGCATGTAAAGTACTCTGCATAGAACTATGATGTTAATGTTTCACAGTCATTATCAAGATAGACTGTGGCTTAACTAACTACATGAATGTAAATAGGTCCATACTACGCATATCTGAATCAATTAAATTGAGAAGTTTTTTAGTAAATGTTTTCGTATTTATGTCTAAGAACTTACTCCCGGCACTGTGACATGTCTTGATTTCTTTTGTTTTATAATAATTTGTGTTTTTACTTGTGGAAAGCATAAACAAACATGATTTAAAACATCAGATGTACTCCAGATATTAGAATGTTTAATGTTGAATTGTTTTTTAATATTTATTTATTTATTAGTGAGGTAGGCTGATCACTGAACATTTTTCAGTTATGACCCATGTGTAGAAGCAAAGTCAGATTTACATTGTCACACACCAAATATTATTTCTTATTAAAATGAAGTATCATGTAGGAGGTATACCAGATAAAACGCTTTATAAAGCTAACATCTGCACCACTGCCACCATTGTAACAAGGAGACGGGGAATACAGAGCACATATCTGTACCAGTGGCACCTAGCTATGTCTTATAAGGGTGATTGGCATTAAGAGCTTATGGCAAATATACATTACTACCTTGGGTTACAATGGACATCTGTCACACCTAAGTACACTATTCACTACCAAATTAAGCACAGGGTTACAATCACACTGACTCCCTAGGATGTTGCCCATATCAGTCTGACCACAGTGCCTTGTACTACCAACAAAAGAAGTCAACAAGGTTAAGTAAGCTGGAACTGCCCTTGAACCATCTGAACTGGGATGGATTGAGACTCTGTAAGCCACCTATATCCCTATTTAGTAGTTCCAGAATGATCCTTTCTATAGCCTTATAGATGTGTATTCAAGCGTATGAGGTCAAAAATTAAATGGGTCCATTGTGACTCCATCTTTGTGAAAGAGAATAACTGTTGCTGTCCTCCATTAATCAAGCACAAAGCCTCTATTGAGGCTAATGTTGAATAACCTCTAGAGGGGGTCTGACCATACATATTTCAGAACAGCTAGGAGACAGAATGTTATGTTAGCCAGACCCATAGAAGTAATGTTCTTGGCCTTAGATAGTGCATTGAGAACTTGTTCTTGTCAGATTTGAGGAGGGTGATGGATGTGGGTATTTGATCTGAGAATGTGCATGGGAGGTTATTTTTTAATTTGACATTGTATTTATGTCAGAGGGCAGCTGTATTTATGTAACTATTTACATATGCATAGAACTTGACAGTAAAGAATTGTGTATAAAAGCTGGGTTCATCAAGTTGGAAGTTGCTTTTTTAATTTAGTCAGTTCATCACTCGGCTTTAGTCACATAGTCTCTGAATACTGAAGTATTGGAGAATGGTTCAAGATTCAGTTTTAAGGTAAATGTGACTGACATGTGGTCTGATTTTTGAAGAGGGTCGAAGTTACAATAACAAAACTGTCTCATATTGGTAAGGACCAGAATTTTATCTGCACTAGTTGGGGTTCAAACTAACTGGTCCTGGGAGTCTGTATTTATGATGTCCAGAAATCACTGGGTATAGACGTTTATGGACATAAGGCTCCCAGTTTATCATGGGATAGTTGAAGTCTCATAGGAAAATGGTTCTTGGTTTAATACATAGGGACTCTATACTGGTGAGGTAGGAAGTATGGGTAGAGATGGACATAAAAGGTGTCCCTAGTTAGCTGTGATATAATAAGGGGATTTATGTATAGAAAACTGTGTGTGGAGGAGTTTCAAGTGTTTATCTTGTCTGGAGGTGAGATTTTTTTTTTAAGAATATAGATACATCTGCCTTTAGGGCCTGCTTCTAATGTGGTGAGCCTATATAAGTGATAGGCATTGAAGCCCTCCAATGATGTAGTGCAATAACTGATCTTGAACCAGGTGTCTCTATGACAATGCCTATATCTATGTATTCTGAGGTAAGAAGTGTTTGTAAAGTGTAGAGATTTTTGTTTAGTCTCTGAGCATTTAGCAGTAACATTGTAATGTTTTATGATTCTGATTAGTTATATTGGAAGCTTTAGAAGATTAGCATTGCTTTAGAAAGACACCATGGAGATGAACAAGGTCTTAACCAACATACAGTAGCCATGGGGGAAAGATACAGGCCATCCCTGACAAAACAGTTTGGACTGTCTACCATCAATTCCAAGGTTGATATCAATAAATATATGTATACTTGACTTGACAATGTAACAATTGCCTTATGTACATAGACAACCCTCAACTAATAGCATACTTTAGTACAGAGTAAGATAGATGTATTTACACCAAGAATCGAGAATCTATGCCCTCTCTCACTCAAAATAGTAACACGGAGAAAGTTGTCAACTCACCCACCACTACATATGTTCACATACACATACCCCTACTCATGCACATAGTATGCATCAAGCATATAAATCCACATACATGGAGTTTCTCTTGAAAAACTTACTAAAAGACCAGAGACCTCCAAAACACAAGATTGCTACAACTAACACAGTCCCCACAGCACCCATGACACATAGCAACACCAGTGTCTCACCTACCAAGCCAGTAAGGCACAACACTCAAAAAACACATTTTCTTGTCATTGGAGACTCAGTACTGAGACACACTAATGTTCCACTTACCAGGTTGGACAAGGAGAAAGTCACGGTCAGCTGCCTGTCTGGTGTCAGGATTCATCAGCTTACGTATCCACTCAGGTCTCTCAGCAACAAATACTGTTATAACTCTGTTATAGCTCATGTTAGCGTGAATAACCTGAGACATACCTCACTGGACTATATGAAGAGATGCATGGTTGAGCTCTCTGAGTATGTGTCCCAGGCAGGTATGCCCCTAGCCATGAGCAGCATACTACCCTAACCTAGAATGATGCCACAGTATAAACAAAAAATGATTGATTTCAATAATTGTTCAGTTTTTTGGTGTCATTCAAAGGGGATCCAATTCCTGTTAGCCTGGGAAGCCATGGTCAACAAACCTTGCTGCTTTGCCAGAGACAATTTGCACCTGGCACCTCTGGGCTTTCGACTGCTAGCAAAGGCCTTTGCCTCCTCCATAGTGCCTTTTTAGGCAAGGTCTCAAAAACAACATTACCATTGTGAAATTAACCAATATGAGCAAAATAAGGGTCTTGCTGCTAAATGCCAGGAACTTAAACCAAAGGCTGCACTTCCTGGAAGCACTTCTATCATTAATAGAAGTAGATCTCTGTGCAGCCACAGATACCTGGTTTAAGGCCTCAGAGAGTGCCCTGGCTACAATGCCTTTCACACCTTTAGACCGCAAAATGAACAGGTGAAAATCAAAGGAGGCAGTGTTTCAATCTATATTAGAGATAAATTCCCCTCCCATCTAGTTAGACTGGACAACTCCATGGAATAACTCCATGTCCAGATTACAGTGGGTAAGACTCCCTTTCAAGTCATAGACCCTGCATGGGTCACAATGCCCACAAAGCCTACTTGACCAAACTGGAAACAATCCAAATTTTACCAGACTAGTTATGGGGGATTTCAATTATCCCACCATCAACTGGAAAACTTATGCTAGCCCTAAGTCACCAGCGCAAAAGTTCTTTGACTTTGCTAATTCAAATGCCCTGGAACAAATTGTCCCTACCCCGACAAGAGGAATAAACATTCTGGATCTGGTCCACACCAACATGTCAAAAGGATGCACTGCTGCAACTGTTGGCCCCCATTAGTTAAAACTGACCACAAATGAGTCACCTTCAAGTTGGCACTAACACCAGAACCCACAAAGGGAGAAATCAGACTAAAAAACTTCACCAAGGCAAACTATACCATCCTAGGTGAAGGTATAAATGCATTCTAAGCCTCACCCAAAGCTGAAAGTTGTAACTATGCCGAAGCTTATACTAAAGACCTGTACAATCACTTGCATAAGTGTATAAACCTGGCAGTACCAGAAAGAATCAAAGCCAGAGCCCCAAGTAAAAAATAAGCTGCCATGCTGGACATCCAGCATCAACAAGCTTTGCAATAAACATGGAAAGTTGCTGTCAAAGAAAACAAATGCAAGACCCCAACAATGGAAAAGCACCCTCCTCAGCCTCAGCAGGCAAATAAGACAACTTGTCAAATCCTCCAAGGGCTCCTTTGAGACAGACTTAGCAAGTGCAACCAAATATAACCATAAGGCCTTTTACAGCTATACATGTGACCTAAGGGGTAGGACACAATCATGTGCAGAACTAGTAGCCAACAGTATCACACACACTGACCCCACAGAGATAGCAAACCTGCTGGCAGATGTTTGGCAAAAATGTCACTCCCTTATCCCCTCCTAACTTACAACAAACCTTCCCCCAAACTCCACCCCCCCACCCTACATATCTGAAGAGCAGGTCCTCAAAGACTTGTCCAAGGCAAAAAACACAGCCTCTATGGGACCAAACATCCTAGACTGTCTTCTAAACAGGATAAAACACGAACTAGCATCACCACTAAGTACCATTTACAATTATAGCCTAACCACAGGCTTTGTTCTTGCGGAATGGAGAACAGCAGCAGTTATTCCCCTCCACAAAGGTGGCCTAGCAACAGATCCAGAGAATTATAGACCCATAATCCTGACCAGCCTCATCTGTAAGGCTGTGGAATGTATCATTATGGACCTCATAAATAAAAACATAGGTGGCCTCCAAATCCTGGATCCTACCCAATTTGGCTTCGTGAACGGCAGATACTGCCTGTTAAATCTGATGGATTTATTTGAAAATGTAACCAAGGCCATTGAGGAGGGAAAATCTGTACACACAGCATACCTCAACCTGCCAAAGGCTTTTGACACAATCCCACATTTAGGCATTACCGATAAACTTACCAAACTGAATGTAAACCCCATCATTGTAAGATGGGTTGCCAACTGGCTCACAAACCGGACACACACTATCAAAGTGGGTGACTCCACAACAACCACCAAACCTGTTAACAGTGGGATGCTGTAGGGGTTGGTGCTGGGGCCCTGTACTGTTTGGTATATACACCTCAGAAGTTCAGGTCAAAACTAAGGGGTTTTGGCTGACTAAGTTTGCAGATGATTGCAAACCAGGTGCAATCATTGAAACCCAAAATGATGTCAGTAAACTCCAGGAGGGTCTCACACAGACCAACAACTGGTATATTAATCACAGTCAAACTAAATTAAAAGAAATGCAACATCATTCCCTTTGGCACAAACAATGCCCCCTCACACTATCAAATCAACAGCAATAACCTAAGTACCAATGAAGTGGTAAAGGACCTGGGATCACAAGTTGATTGTGATCTTAACTTTGACCACCATGTGTCTGCTGTAAGGAAAACATTATAAGTAACACACTTGATTAGTAAAGGCATCACCTCAAGATCAAAAAGAAGTTATTACCCCCTTACTCAGCACTTATCTAGCCTATAATTGAGTATAACGCCCCATTTGGCATGTATCATACTAAACATCTGCAGCAATTAGAGAGACCTCAGAAGCTTCTAACAAAGAAGATAAAGGGCCTCCAGCATGTGTCTTTCACAGACCAACTAAAGTCCCTGTCACTATACTCTGTATCATATAGACTTCTTAGGGGAGACTTATGCCTGGCCTACAGAGCAATGCAAGACTCAAAACTAATAAACTTGCTGCATATCAGTAAGTCAAACAGGACTAGGGCTACTATCTCCAGGAACCTAACTATGGCCTGCAACTTAAATAGGATATGCTGGATGAACATATTTATCTCCTAGCGACTGCCGTGACTTTGGAACAGGCTACCAATTTATGTGAAACAGAGCACCTTTATGACACTGTTCAAGAAGAACCTGGACAAGTGGATGGAGCACAATAAATTCTTACCAGGGATAGTGCCCACAACCCTCCTGGACATGGGCACTCATTACTAAATGCAGCCTTGGGTATTGATTAGCATTTCTATGGTATTACATTGGGATGAAATGGCTAGGCTTAAAATGAACTCCAGATAGATAGCCTAGTAATCTCCTATGATCCTATGATCCTATAATCAGAGACATGGAGACCAGGCATACCTTTCAACTATCCATATTTTTGCCTCATATTTTTGGTTTGTTCCTCATAAAATTTGTGGTTTTCTGGATTTTAGTGGCAAATCAATGAGAACTGAATTCACTAAATAATGACATGCATTTCAGTTTCAGACTTCATATTTTTATAAAATGAATGATAACACAATACCCTTTATTCTATCCACTTTATAAGTTTATAAGAGAAATATAAAAATGTGCCCCTATTTTGGGGCTTTGTTCCCTCATCATTTTTTACTTTGTGTGGATTTTTTTGTGCTAATAGGTTGAGAGCTATAGAACCAGACCAGGGGTGAATTCTCAATTTCCCATCCAATGGTCAAGGTTGCATTCGAATTGGGTTAGGGATGGACTCTGCTTCACAAGGATGGGGAATCTATTCCAGAGAGTGGGGATCTTTGGAGAGATATATCTGTTGTGCCAGTATATTCTACTTATTTCACAAGCAAAGTTTAAATCCTTGGATCTAGTGTTTTTGGTACAATTTATTTTGTGGATATGCAAAAGGTCCATCAGGGCTGGATCTGAAGATGCCTTATCTGCCAGGCATAGATCACCTCTCATTAGCCTTTAGGAGACTGGGTATAGAGATTGGGGTTTAAGGCAATCTACACAGGAGAATGTGTTAATACCCTGGATTTTCTTGGTGAGGAACCTCTTTAGGTATTCCAGCTGTTGTATATGCCTGGTCAAGTACTTGTTAAAGTAAGCATTGTACTTAATAATGGGTCAGATAAAGGCTGAGTAATGTGGTACTATAACGTTCTTGGATCTGGATGCCATACCCTTACTTATAAGCTGGGCAACATGATTTTCTTACTACCTTGGCTACATGTTGGTGAAAAGCCAGACTAATGTATACATATATTCCAAGATCCTTAATTACTTGGTCAACTCATAGTGGTATCTTATCAATGGAGTAATTAACCTGGGTGGACTTTTTCCCAAATGCACAATAATGCACTTTTTGACATTGAGTTTTAATCCTTGTGACTGGGCCTTTGGCCTGGTCATTTGCCTGTATTAGACCCTCTTGCAGGATGTTAGTGTCATGGGAAGAACTTATGACAACTCCCAATTTACAGTCATCTGCAAACTTATTTATTTATTTATTTATTTCAGTTTGATGACTGGGGAAGTCCACTGGGCCAAAATAAAAGGTTATTTTAGTGGAGGCCCTGGGAGAAAAGCTCCAAATCTTGGCGAGACGGATGTCCTTGACATCAGTCTTGAGCTCTGAGAAGCAGATGCCATACAGGTGCGGGACTCAACACTAAGCATTGAGGTACTCTGCTGGTAACTGGTCTCTTGATAGACTTCTTGGGAACTACGTGTGAGCCAGCTGGCAATCCAGAAAGTTATGTAGAGATTTATGTGTAGTTCAGTGAGTTTGTCATCAGTACCTGAGTAGGATATTGTAGCAAATGTCTTAGCCAGGTTTAGGTAAGCATATGCAACATTTTCCCTTCATCCATTGCCTTGGTGACCCTCTCAAAGAAGTCAGCCAGGTTAAGTAGGCATGACCTTTCCTTGACAAAATGAAACTGGGATGGGTCCACTCTTTGTAGGTTGTTAATGTCTTTGTTGATCATTTCCATGATATTTTGTTTCATGGCATTGCATGTTAGACTAATCAGACTAATGGGTCTAAAGTTTATTATTTATTTGCCTTTGACTTGGAAAATTCTGACTGGGTAAAACCTATTTTCAGCAGAATTCCAGGGAGAAAAGCTTGACATTAAAGTTACACAAGATGCACATTTATAATTGCAAGATGAAAACATCTAGACGCAAGCTTATTTACTTGATTTTTAAATATGTACATGAACATAGAATTTTAGCACAAAAAAGAGAGAAATTATTATAAACTGGTGAATTATTGAATAGAAAAATAAAATACAACAACATTTAATGTAGTTATAGCATTTAGCAGTTTCCGGGGTCAGTTGATGGTCCACCCTCATGAAAAGTTATAACTGTTACAGCCCTCCATTCATGCAAAGGCTACAGATGAAAAGTGACTCAAGTGGTCCTAATAGGTCATGTTTCATGCTATTTAGGAGGCAAACCAGGATGTTGTGTGGGCTCAATGAGGCTATGATTTGGCCTTAGTAAGTGCTGTCATGACCTGCTCCCTGCTAATAGCTGGGGTGGTTATTCTAATTGGGAATTCAATGGGTGAGGCTGAGAGAGAGTGGTAGGTGAAGTCAGAGCTGAATTTATCACTGAGCAGCTTCACTATGTCAATCTGCTTGGTGAATGTGGTCCCATTTACTACCAGTTTAGCATACTGCTGTCTGTTACTTTTAAGGTTTTGGACATAGCTGTAGAAGGCCTTCTGGTTGTGTTTACTCTGATAGGCTATCCTGAACACTCATACAACCTGAGAGTCTATCTTAACATCATAATAAGCCTTGTATTGAATGTCTCATGAAATGGCTAACACTCATATGAGTGAACACTCAAAAAAAAAAAAAAACAATTATTACTTTCTATTTTTTTGCAAGGGGGCAAGCACCACTGCATTCCCCTACACCCCATGCTAATTATATATACTAACTCTGAAATCACACAACAGTGAAGTAAGGGCAAATTCCCTTACCCTGCTGTGCCACGATCCCATTCAAATGTCTCTGTCAGAAACTCCATTAGGAAGAAAGTTTGCTCATATGAGCATTCACTTTTTTTTAACAGCACAAAAAAACATTCACTAAAGTAAGCATTCACTTTTCCTAATTGCAACTGATATATATATATATCATATGATATATATAGACAAATATTTTGAGAGCTCCATCATGTCTCTCTTCATATAGTTCAGGGAGGTACATCTCATGTTATTTACATCAACATGTACAATAGATGTGTCATATGTGTATTTGCAGTGTAGGGACTTGAATGCTTGTGTGACATGATGAATCCTTTACTTGATAGATAAATGATCGTGACCCTCTCTTTCCACAGCCTGGTGAGTGGTGCTTTGGTGTATCTCACTGTGGAGTCAACTATGGTAAGCATATTGCTATGTGTTAAAATAAAAATAAAGCAACAAACTGACCATGGCTCGGTGAATTCAAACAGTTTTAATAAAACACATAAGAGTAAGCGCTTTCACGATTTACAACTAATCGCTTCTTCAGACTTCATTCATACAAATAAAACAACTAAATTTAAATTAATACTGACCAATCAGATACCACATCCTATATGACATCATTAATTAATAACAATTAAAAAATTCTAAGCTTTAAAGCAGTATACAAAAAATAGTAATAAAAAAATGTGTCATGTAATTAAACCAATAAATTCAATGTTTCAGAGACCTAGCTTTCACGAAGGGTTTCAGTGAAACTACACCATTTAGCCCTGGTGGTTTATCTGCCTGTAGCTGTAGTATCCATTTCCGCTCTATTTCTTCTACTCTGCTGTTTATATCACCCCCTCTAATGTTTTGTTCAATAATCTCTAGCACCATAAAATTAAATATATGTTGTGTGTCCTCAGTTAACATGTTTTACTAGAGCATTAGTATCCTTCTTCATAGATTAGTACTAGACTAACTGCCCTTGCGGGCTATTTTAAGACTAGCCAAATATCCCTTGTGTTTGTAAGGCAAACACCTTAACCATTAGGCCACCATCCCTTGTTAGATATATCTCTTATATGTTCTAATACACGTTCTTTGAGGCATCTATTGGTTTTCCCTATGTAAAAAACAAAACATTTAGTACAAAAACTGAAGTAAACTAAGTGCTGTGTTTTACAGTCTGCATAGAAATTAATTTCTATATCAAAATTCAAAGTGAGGTGTAAAAAGGTAGGTTTACTATACAGATAGCTACATGCCATGCAGTTCCTGCGTGGAAATGTACCAATTCTCTGAGATTTTATTAAGCATCTGTTGTTCCTTATTTTATAACAAAGTTGTCTTTTAAGAGATCTCTTGTTACTAAAACAAAAATGTGATCTATCATCAATAACCCCATCCAGTTCACTGACTGACCTTAGGATGTTCCAGTTTTTTTTCAAAAATTGAGCAAAATCTCCTGATGTTACTGGAATAGGTCACTGGAAACCTAATCATATTAGAATCATTCTTATATGTGTTATTTTCTATACTAATAGTGCCAGAGAAGTAGGGTTTGGCTTTGTCTTTCCTTTCCTGTGACACATACCTAATACTGTTCCTAATATCTTTATCACTGTAACCCCTTTCTTTGAACTCTTCTTTTAATGTTAATATTGCTGTATCTAGGCCTTCAGCTGTATTGTGTAGATGGCTAGCTCTCATAAATTGTCCCTTAATGACATTTTTGCTTACATGTCCTGGGTGCATACTTGTCTTGTGTAGGATGCTATTTCTGCAACTAGGTTTTCTATATACGGAAGTGGTAATGTGTTTATTACTTGGTTTACATAGCTTAACATCCAAAAAAATCAATGGTCTCATAGGAATATTCATATGTAAATCTTAGAAAATCGGTAGTACTATGTAGATGTTCAATCAGTTGTTTCAATTCTTCAATAGTACCCCCCCATAACAAAAATGCATCATCTACAAAACGTGTATACCATAGAATCTTACTTTGGTATTCATTACCTTGCAATAGATGACTTATTTCCCATTCCACTAGTACTAGGTTGGCGTAACTATTTGCACAGGCTGTGCCCATAGCCACGCCAACCCTTTGTAGATAGAAGTTCTCATTGAAAACAAAAACATTGTTTTCAAGTATAATTTCAAGGAGATCACAAATCAAATTAATTTTGGCAGCACTGTATGTCTTTTTATCATTTAGTAGTTCACGTATCTTTTCAATACCCCAATTATTGGGTATCACTGTGAACAATGATGTAATGTCCATGATGACAAACATAATTTCTATCTAAATGCAAAATTTTATTATACAATAAATTCAAAAATGCATTGGTGTCCCTAAGTACAGTCTCACATGACTCTAAAACTGGATGTAGGCATTTCTCAACATAGATCGATAAAGCTTCCATAGCCCACCCTTTACTTGAGACTATAGGTCTCATAGGTGGGCAAGTCATATTTTTATGGACTTTAGGGAGTCCATAAATCATTGGTGTAAGTGGATTTTCTATTTTAAAATAATCAAACAATTCTTCAGTGATCTGCCTTGTTGCAAGTAAGACAAAAATAAACACTGAAACCCTATCTACAATCGCTCTAACCTGTCTACCAGTAATCGGTGAATATGTATCACTACCATTCAATAACAGCATCATCTGTTGAATGTAAAATGATGTATCCATCACCACTACCACACCACCTTTGTCTGCTGGTCTAATTTCAATACAAGATAATGTTCTCAGCTGTTTCAGTGCCTCAGTTTCCATTGCACTCATATTATGGAACATCACTGGACTATCTCGTGCAAACTCTTTTCTAATTTCTTTTTCACATACTGTAACAAAAGTTTCTATAATGGGGTGTGGTTTTGGCATAAAAATGCTGGGTTGTTTAAAGATATTAACATTTCCCATCCCGGTATCTTTAAATATCGTTTTCAAAGTCAAAATGCGTGAGAACAGTTTCAGTTCCTTAAGCATGTCTGTTAATGTAGTTCTTTGCGCTGGTATAAAGCTTAACCCTTTATTTAAAACAGACAGTTGCGGTTCAGTTAGACAATAATTAGACAGGTTTATTACCAAGTTTTTTTGCTGCGTGTTGTCATTGTGTTCGAATAAGTCACTTGCTCCTTCTGTTGTCGAACCCTGCCCTTCCGACCTCTGCTGTTCGACCGTTCCCTTATGGGCAGCGCATTGCTCAGGACAAATGGTAAGATGGACGATTGTGTTGTCTCCTTCAATTCTAAAAAAGTGGAGACAGATGGAATCCCATTGGTTTTACTATTAGTAGCAGCATTAGTTCTCTTATTGCCTGTGTTCAGCAAGGAAACTTCTTCCTCACTGTTCCAAAGTTTCATTAGTGCGAACGCTACGTGTGTTGTGGATGCATTCTCATTGGTTGTGTATTCTATAATATTTCTTAAAGCAATACCTTCTTTAGAATTAATTGTGCTAGATGGATTCATTCTTTTATCAGATTTGTCATTACTCACTGCATTAGTTGTTCTTTTTGGCCATGAGAAGACCTCCTTACATTGGAAGTCATTCAAATCGCGTTGTAGTTTCCTGGTCTTAGTATTCTGAAGCTGCTTCTCATAATTCAATATACTATCAAATAAGTCATCCAATTTACTGCCTATAACTTCAGCAGAGAAGTTATTAGCTAGTTCACATTGTAGTTTTTCAATATCATCTGCCAACATTTTTTCTTGAGGTTTAAAATATTCGCTCAAAAGGTGCATGTAATCATAACTTAATTGTAAATTTAAGCTCTGCCATTTTTGTAGCAAGTCTGGATAGGTTTCACCATAGGTGGGCATAGTTAGCCCCCTCAGTCCTCTGGGTACTATTTTGTATTTTAAGGATGCCTCAAGGTGAAACATCTGCCATTGCAACCTTTTAAAGCTATAAAGTTTGTTTTCCAGGCTCCTAAAAGTGTCTATAAAATGCATGTATGTGTTATGATCAATCACTTCTTTTGTTGTAATTGGAAAAACTGGATTCTGCATAAGGGGGTTACCTTCCATATTAAGCAACCCTGTAAAACGTCCATAACAATTTCCTCTAGTTCCACTGGTATTTTCACCTTCTGCCATGTCCCAGTAAGAGAACACTACAAAAAGCATGCAAAACAAATTCCATAAACTGTATAAACACCCGGTTTACACCTCAGAGCAGAATTAAAATAAAAATAAAGCAACGAACTGACCACGGCTCGGTGAATTCAAACAGTTTTAATAAAACACATTTAATAAAAGACATAAAGCTTAGAATTTTTTAATTGTTATTAATTAATGATGTCATATAGGATGTGGTATCTAATTGGTCAGTATTAATTTAAATTTAGTTGTTTTATTTGTATGAATGGAGCCTGAAGAAGCGATTAGTTGTAAATCGTGAAAGCGCTTACTCTTATGTGTTTTATTAAAACAGTTTGAATTCACCGAGCCGTGGTCAGTTCGTTGCTTTATTTTTATTTTAATTCTGCTCTGAGGTGTAAACCAGGCGTTTATCCAGTTTGTGGAATTTGTTTTGCATATTGCTATGTGTGGTGGTTTTCCTCATGGGCTATTGGACTGAGTCTGTTTAACTCCTGGGTGTGTGTTTCAGGGTGGGTGCTTCCCGTGATGTATTCTTGTGAGATTGCTGAAAGCATTTGTTTCTTAATTTACATTTAAGAAGCCTCTGAGGTTTAGGTAGGTTATTATAAGACTCTCAGCAGTTGTAGGTGCATTTTGTCTATGGTGCTCAAGATTGGTTTAGTGTGGTGATATGAGGTGCAGACAACCTGCTTGCTATTTGTAGTGGCTACGTGTGACAGCCTTGCCTCCTAGAAACATTATACAACTACATATCTCACACACTGTATAAAAAGATTATCAGTAAACATGAGACAATTCCAGCATTGTCTCTGAATACCTTTCTCAACCATGCTGGCTACAAAGACAGTTGCAAAGTGCAGATCCATAGTTCAAGTTGTTTCCCACTGTCAGCTGGCATGGGAACAGTACCTAAGAGATTAGGAGTTGCTTAACTGGAGTTTTAGCTATCTAAAACAATACAAATCTATACACAAAGAGGACTGAGCTATTTTGTGCAAACCCTGTTCTCTTTGCACCACATCTGACTATTGAGTCCATTTAGAATTTCTGAAGTAGATAATACAGACAAAAATTATTGTTCTAAGTGCTGCATCTATAAGTGCTGCATCTATACAGTGCACAGTTAAATGTGGTTGAGCAATGAACAGCACCATGCAAATGTCAGCCACTTATGATAGCATAGAATTGCAAAACTATTCAAATGAACCAACTGGCCAATAGCAAAATAGGAGAAAACCAATAGGCTGCACTGCGCAAAATAGATCCAAACAAAGATAAATCATGCCAAAATTTAATGCAAAGCTTTTGGGTTAACCACCCTTCATCAGTACATAAAAGCATATAAACTTTTCATTATTTAAATAGGGAGCCATTTGAAATTACATGTTACAGACAGCCTAACATCATGAACTAACGATTAACTTTGAAAATGACATCACATTTAACAAGATATTGCATTTAAAAGAAATTTGCGTTTAAAAGAATAATGCCTAAAGCTTATTTAAAACATGTTGCTATATTCTAGATATATAAATACATATATAATAATAATAATATTAAAAATATTGAACTAAATTAAATATTTTCTCTTTGCCTTTTTATTAATACCGGCTTTAAACTAACTGCATTGTTCAAACCCGGCTTGGCATCTGCCTAAAGTCTAACGATCCATTCATACTCCTTCATTTCCAGAGTATTATTCATATCACCTCCCCTACTTCCATATTCACTGTACCTATCCCCTAAACTTAAACTTATGTGTACTATTATTCTCAGAGATATGCTTACTCAATGTATTTGTTGCTACTTTCCTTCTAATCTCTGATTTATGTTCTACTATCCGTTCTCTTAATTTCCTAGTGGCCTTGCCCACATAAAATAATGTACATAATGTACATGTGGCTAAATATACCACTTTGGTCGTATTACAGTTTACGGGGGTCCTGAAGGTGAATATTTCTTTAGTTACAGGATGCTCAAAGTTATCTGTCTCATCATATATATCACTACAACAACTACAATTATAACATTTTATTGTCCCCATTTTCCATTGAGTTCTTTCTTTTACTTCTTTAAAATCCTTTTAACACAATTTTTGCTTTAATGTTTCAGAATTTCTATAGGAAAATTGTGGTTTCTCTCCTACTATATTTTTAATCTCGAGCATGGCCATTAGAATAAGCCAATTTTTCTCTATTATGTAACGTATATCTTTAGTATTGACATTAAATGTAGTAACATATCTCACTACATTTTCTTTTCTATCTAACGACTGTGGCTCTTGTGCCATCTTTATACTAAAAATTGGCTTATATTTATCTATTCTGCCTTTTACTGCATCTTCATATATATTATTTACAACTTGTTCAGGATAACCATTCCTTTTAAATTCTTGCATCATTTCCTTAGCTTGATCTATGAAGTTACGTTCTTCAGTGTTAAGCTTGCTAGCCCTTATTAATTGCATCCTCAGTATTCCCTTAAATGTATGTGGTGATCTCAAATGGCTCCCTATTTAAATAATTAAAAGTTTATATGTTTTTATGTACTGATGAAGGGTGGTTAACCCAAAAGCTTTGCATTAAATTTTGGCATGATTTATCTGCAATAGCAAAATAGCACAGTTCAAAGTTCAGCATACAATGAGACACCCAAAAATGTCTAGGTTCTTTCTCTTCTCTCACAAGAGTGCAAACCAAAATGATTTTAAGTCAGAGCACAGTAAATGTCAAGTAAATAGTATAGAACTATCACAGCAACTTGGTAAGAATGCAAAGGTGCTTATCTTAGGTACTTCTAGGCTAGCAGCTTGTGAAATCTAGTATAAAACAGTCGCAGTCAGTAGCATTGTTGCTTGACCATCTCTGAGCAAATAAGCACAAGGCCACACAAATACAGGCAACTTATAATAGCACAGAAATACAAAAAAAGAACAAAAAAAAAAAAAACAAATGATCCCACTGACCATAAGAAAATAGCACAATTAAAAGTTCTACAAGTAATCATAGATCTAGAAATGTCTAGGTTCTTCCTCTACTCTCACTATAGTGTTAACCAAAGATAGCCCTAACTTGGATCATAGTAAATGCCAAAAAATAAGTTCAGACCTTAAACACTAGCTCAGTAGGAATGCAAATAAGATTGTGTAACCTCACTTGTAGATTTGTGGTCTCATTCCCCTAGTGGTACAGACAGCTTGATCCCATGCAAAAACATTGTTTATTTTTATTTGTTTTTTTAGATTTTACTTTTGGTTATGTATGCTGTCATTATTATTTCTTGATTTTGAATTGCTTTCTTTTGAGGTTTCTGTTTTTTGCTGCTGTCAGGATTTTGCCTTCAACCTTTTATGTTTCATCTTAAGACAGGGCACTAAACATGGCAATTATAAATAATTCCATGTCAT
Source organism: Protopterus annectens (assembly GCF_019279795.1). Lineage (NCBI taxonomy): Eukaryota > Metazoa > Chordata > Ceratodontiformes > Protopteridae > Protopterus > Protopterus annectens. The sequence continues at coordinate 238,596,916 of NC_056731.1, read as the reverse complement.
TAAATAAAAATATTTCTACATGTTACACATCTAATGAAATATACAAGTATTTACAATTTTAAATTCAAGGCAACATGCATCATTTGGTGCCAGGTTTCAGTAATTTTAAAACGAATGATATTTTTGTAATAATCCACGACTATGTGTAGGTAACACAGAATTTATAATAAATCCCCAAAAGAACTTGGATAGCCATTTCCACTGCACACCACAATGTTTATTCAGAAAGACACAGCACCAGCAACCACAATGTAAGATTTAACGCTGACATACAACCAGTACATTTTCATCAAAAAACTTCATCAGATAACTATGAATGTTACTCTGCTACCCTTATATAACCTTGCTAATAACCCAATTAGTATAATTAAACCTTGTTAATTGACTTAATAAATGTAAAGTTAGAGTACACATTCTGTAGGGATAGGGAGGCTGGCCTAATGGTTAAGGTGTTTGCCTTACAAACACAAGATGCAGGGTTTGAGTCTCACAAGGGATAATTGGCTAGGCTTACAAGGGCAGTTAGCCTAGTACTAACCTATGAACCTGCTGGCTTAAACTCACACTTAGCATATTCTAAAAACATTCTTATTTAAAATTCCTAAACATTATGACCATAATTTGTTAAAACACTTATCAAGACAAATATTAAAACAATATATTTTCAATACAAATATTCCATACTAAAAACGTGTATAAAAATGTTAAAAAATGAATACAAGTTAAAATGTGTATAAAGAATGCTTCTCTCTAGTGTTCAAAAAAATATTGCACCATAAAAACTAAACAGTTGACTTATAGTATGAAGGTTTTATAGGTATAAACATATTTTAAAAAAGTTTTTGAAATATTTAAAATAAGACAGTTGTCATACAATGAGGTAAAAGATGGTAAAAAATGAATTAAAATAACAGCATACTACAATAATTATTCAAATGCCACTACATTATAATTTATCTGATCTTAACTTTAATATTGGGGCCAGGGAGACCATATCATTCAGACCTGGCCATCTATTTGCTTCCAACACTAGCTGCCAATATACCTCTCTATACTCTAACTTGGTCTACCAAGGGCCACCCCTGATGCCAACTGGGACTTCATCTAAAACAAAGAATAAAAATGTGGCAGATTCACATGTCTGTGTGTGCTTATAAAGTGCATTTCTCAAATTACACTTCTTGTCGTAAACATGTTCATATATCCTTTTCCTCAAACATCTATCTGTCTTGCCTATGTAGAAAGTCTCACATTTCCCGCACACTGCAATATATACAAGCCCTTTAGTATCACAATTATAACAGGATTTAGATGCTATATACTTATTCCTACTACTAATATATATCTCAGAAGTGTTGGATATAAAGGGACATTGTTGGCAAGCTCCATATTTATAAATGCCTACCTTCTTTTTTCCTGTATTAGTACATTTGTTTTCCAAAAGGTCCTTAATACATTTACCTTCCTAAAAATAAACTTTAATGGCATATCAAACTTAAGATTCCAGTTTGAAAATTTAGAAAATCTGTCCCATTCTTTTTTAACAGAGACCCTAATAATATTTGACTCCTCATTATAATCCAAAATAAAAGCATTTTCATATCCAACGTCCAACTTGTTATTGACTTTGTCTTCCACTGGTACCATATCACTCATACCTAAAATAGGTGCAAATCTACCCGTTCTGTGTTGAAAGACTTCATCCTATATTTCCGTTATAAGTGTCGTGGGATACCCTCTTTCTAAAAACATAGATTTCAACAAAGCACTCTCATTAATAAAATCATTCTCATCAGATGTCATCCTACTTCCCCGAACGTATTGGCCCTTTACAATACTTTTTTTTTGGGAAAATGGATGGGCGCTTTTAAAATGTAAAAATGAGTCACAATAGGTGTCTTTCCTGTGGACCTTAGATACAGACTTATTATCGCCCTTCATAATGGTAACATCAAGATAATCAATACTTTCATATCCAATTTTATAAGTGAATTTCAGAAAGTCAGTACTATTAGATATGTAGTCGAAAAATTTTATAAACCTTTCTTCACTTTCTATCCAAAAAAGACAAATATCTGCAAGAAATGTTTGTAAAGCACCCAACATTCTTTAAATCTAGAATTGATCACACATTTCTCTTCCGACCATGAGAGTGCCAAGTTGGTATATGTAGGGGCACACATAGCTCCCATGGCAACTCCCTTAGTTTGGCGGAAAAATTTGCCCTCAAAATAATATAAAGTTATTGCTAAGAACCATTTCCATTAATGCCAAAAACACATAAATGTCTTTCTCTGTAAACACAGAATTTACCCAAAGCTGGCATGATTTAATCAGGAGGGTGAAGCCCGAATAATTAAACACAGCCAACTGTGATTAAATCCTATATTACCCACACACAGGCATGGATTTTTATTATACAATGACATTAAGAAAAAAAAATGTACTTTTCTAAATACTGTCGTTCTATAGGAGGACTTTAGTGCCATTCTGATGGCTTCTGGTAGTCTAGGACATCTAGTATCTATTCTGAGCACGCTCCAACTCTGTAACTGACTGCACAGTATATTGCTCTCTGTTTTATTTTTTTTCCCTAAGCTATTGAGGAGCCTGCATCATCCCTGTAGTTTCCTAAATGTTGAGATTTTTGCAATGTGTCCAAATGTTTTCCTAATATTTTCAGTTTGCTTTTAATAAAGGCTCTCATTTCAAGGCAAATGAATGAGGAATGAAGTAAGTAATGACAGGCACGTTAGGTTTCAAGGCATACCCTGTTGCTGTTGTAGGGGTACTCTATATTACACTCTGTACTTCAGAGCAGTTTGCTTACAAAAGGAATTTTAATGTTTATGTATTAAACTCTCCCCTGGCAGCATTGAGGAATTGCAGAATCAAAACTTCTTCCTGTGAGTTTCCCTTGAATTACAATGAGCACTCTGATTGATTTGTCCAATCAGCATACACAATTTGGAACACTAATTAATCTTCATTGTGTAATTACATTTGCTTTACATTTCACGGAATTGATATGTTAATAAAAATGTCGACCCACAGCTATAATCTGCGTTATGTGATAATTACAAACTCTAATAATTTTCTTACTTTTAATGCAATCATTGGTATTATGGAGTGATAATACCTCATCTATACTAACAACAAAGGTGTGAGTAAAAGCAATTATAACACTAGCAAAAAAAATATGATAAAAAGACATGAGGAAGACTTACAACTAAAGCAAGCTGCATAGGAGGAAGCATATTAAAGAGGATAATAAATAATTTGTAAAAGAGATACTTACAAAAGAGAACTAATTACAAACTGAATGAGCTGTCTTATACTAGAATCTATTAATAACTAATAAAAGCAGCATTTATGTGGATGAAAACAATGTGCATAACCAGAGTATGTAGACAACTTTTATTCTAATATGGCAAGTATTAGTGAATATAAATGTATGTCAGTATGCAGTAAATCTGCAGGTGGTATCATATGTCTATGAATTAAGTGGGGGAGTAAGTTTTTTAGATGGGATTTAAATTATATTGTGATGCCCACCACTGCTGCCAATGTGTGATGGGCACCAATATATGTTGTCCCCATGATGAGCCAGAAATCAAGGAGCCTGAATCCTCACCACCAACACTGGAGAGAGACGTGCACTTGGAATACAAATGGATATACTCCATATTTCCAGATGCAGGCCTCTCTGTATCAAGTACAATTTCTCTTAAGAGCACACAGGGAACACACTCAGCCTGGAGTCTGGAGGTCTCTGTATCTGTCTCCCTCCAGGTCCCTAGTAAGACTCCCCACTGGTACAACTGGAGGGTTAGGTCCTCAGCTGAGTGTTCAAGCCAAGTCCTCCAGCACCTTCTCTGTAAACTCAATGCTTCATGTCTCTGCCCCAAATAGCTGACACACACATTCTTTAAGATTTAATTTTCACACACACCCACACAGCAGGGAAAGGCTGGCACAGATTTACTAGCTATGCCCCCTTCTTCATAGACTATAACCTAGATTCATTGCCATCAGACACTCCACAATCAGCTACTCTAAGGCCCTTAACAAAGTGTGTCCAATTATACTACTTCCACTACAATTCATAAAGCTCCTAAAATCACACTTAATAAACACCTGGGTCTACTCCTGCAACTGTCCTAGACAGATCTCACCTCGGTCACTGTAAACTACTTCTGTTGACTGTTACTTTACTTCAAAATTGACATCTACAGTACCTAAAATAGTTATCTACTGTATGGAAAATATTTCTCCTCTCATTACATTGTATAGATGCATTTACAACATGATGAAAATGTTTCTCACATCAATTGTATATATTCATGTATGATGCTTGAGGTAAATGTCTAATTCTTAAGAACTGCACTGTCCACTTTTATGTAACTATTGTTTGTGAATACTTCTGTAAGTCCTTACATGTAAACTTGTACTAATTGGAGCTTTTCTCCCCAGGCCTCCACTGAAAAAGGACCTGTGTCCAGTTGGATTTTCCTGGTAAACAAACGTAAAATAAATAAATACATAAATACTGTATAATATTAATACGAATACAAATGGTAGTAGTTCAACAAGACAACTAGGCCTTCTAGAGTGGCCCACACAGTGTCACCAAATAAATACAAATATTCTGAAAGGTGAGATACTAATGATCAACCACAATAAAAGGTTTAAATATATTTAATAATAAGTAATAAAAGAGCATGAAAATCTGAATATATGTTCACAGTAAACCACAGAGTTCAAATCACAGAAAATATTGACAACAACATTGATGGACAGACTCCTACAAATAAAGAAAAACAATCTCTAAACTAAGCTAAACTATATTCCTGAGTGAATCTAGGAGATTTTACTGATCCCTAATAACTAACTTGGTTAAGGCAAGATGAAATACGTGAAGAGTCTTTCTAGTCAGCTCCCAACTCTATCCTCTGAGATTTCTCTTTGTAATATCTGAAATATAATTTCCAAGAGGGCTGGCAGAATGACCTCATCTGGTCACCTGCCTCTAGGATCTCACATTATTCCCCTTTAAAGCTGAGACAGGAATTAAACATAGATGACTGCAATATACATCTGAACATTTATTGCAGTACATGGAGGCCTCCCATCTTTTCACTGAGCTAATGAACAAAGGATTTGTCCCAGACTCAGTGTCTCCATTCCTACTCAGCACTGTGCAGTACCATTTAATGATTTAACAGTTCATTTACATTTCCCTTATTTTCTTAAACTAAGCCAGCTGATTAACCTTTTCTGTGCCGTTGTCCTCTATTAAAACATATACATTTAATTCAGCTACCGTAATATGTGCACATTTCTCTTCATTTCAGCAGGGTGCACTGTTGATACATTTGAACACAATTAACAAAAGAAAAGCTCACAAATACATTTTCAGTGCAAGCATCTGTACAGATCAGTTTGATATACTATACAATTGCTTATAGAAATCCTGCTAGCTGAACTGGTACAAGTCATACATCCACTTCCCTACTTCGCCTGGCATGGCTGACAGTACCTCCTGTCATCTCAATAGAAATGTACCCAAACAGCAGAGACCTCCAAGACAAAAATGCTCTTGACCACCACAACACAGCACAGACCACAGGACACATAGCTCACCTCCACAGTGTGCCCCTCAGCCTAATCCTCTAAGGCTAAACACCTTGCCTAATACACTAATCATAGGTGACTCAATAGTGAGGCACACAAACGTCCCACTCATTAGGTTGAATAAGGATAAGGTAACAGTCAGCTGTCTATCAGGTGCCAGAATCCAACATAACGCATGCACTCAGGTCACACCACAACAAGTACAAGTATGACTCTGTCATTGTCCATGTGGGCGTGAATAACCTGAGATGCACCCCCCTGGACAACATGAAAAGAGACATGGTGGAGCTCTTGAATTATGTGGCCCAGGCAGGTATGACCCTAGCCCTGAGCAGTATCCTACCGTCACCCAGAATGATACCGCAATACAAACAAATATTATTGACTTCAACAATCGGCTAAGTCTCTGGTGTCATTCTAAGGGGATCCAGTATCTGTCTGTATGGGATGACATAATTGACAGACCTCGATGCTTTTGCCAGAGATGGCCTGCATCTCTCACCCCTGGGCTTCTGGGTACTGGCTAAGACTCTTGCCACCCCTATAGTGCCTTTTTTAGGTGGTGTATCAAAGACCAAATTACCACTGTTAACAGCTATAAATATATGCAATCTGAGGGTCATGCTGCTCAATGCTAGAAGTCTAAATCTCAAGATGCACTTGCTCGAAGTACTCTACAGAATGGAGAAAATTGAGACTTGCGCTGTAACGGACACCTGGTTTAAAGCGGCAGAAAGCACCCCTGCACTGCCAAGCTATAACTTATTGCACATCTTTTGGCCCCAAAACATGGACCATATCTCCAAAGGTAGTGGTGTCTACATATTCATAAAGGATATGTACACCTCCAGACTAGTAGCCCAGCATAATGCATCTGAGATACTTCAGGTACAACTAACATTGGGTAAGATGGCAATCCAGGTCATAGCCTGCTATAAGTCCCCAATCATGTCCCTTGATTCTCACCCCACATTCCTAAGCACCATGGAATCTATCTAGGTCCAACCCAACAATCTCATACTAGGAGACTTCAACTACCCCTGCATCAACTAGGAAAACTACTCAAGCACCAATATACTGGCCCAACGCTTCATGGAATTCATCAATTCAAATGCCCTGGACCAGTTCATTCTGACCCCCGCTAGAGGAAGCAACATCCTTGACCTGGTTATTGCTAACATGGGCAACTGTTGCTCTACACCAGTAGTCAATCCCTCCCTGGTCAGATCCGACCATAAACTAATCACCATGAAAATCCACATCTCACCCACACCCCCCGCAAAGGTAACCACCTTGAAAAACTTCTCCAAAGCTGACTTTGGGCACCTAAAAACAAAGGTGGTTAACTTCACAGCACCCATACCAATGGAAAATAGCTGCATGACTGCCGAATCATACACCAATGCACTGTACGAACATTTACATAAATGCATAAAACCAGCCATAAACAACAGAACCAAGACGTTCTCCTCCAAAAAAAGGAAGCAAATCAGGTGGTCCCCTGCCATTAGTAAACTCAATGGAAGGAAGAAACTGTTGCAGTAAAAGGTGAAGTCCCAAGACTGGAAAAACTCCCTTATTAGTCTCAACAAAAAGTTGCGATCCCTCATCAAATCCTCTAAAGCCAGCTATTAAGGCAGAATTGCAGCAGACGCTAAAAGCAATCACAATGTCTTCTATAGTTATATCAAGAACCTCCATGGCAATAGCAAGATTTGCTCTGAGTTACTGCACAATGGTACCTCCTATACTAAGCCAACAGATATTGCTAACATACTGGCCGACAGATTCAGTGCCAACTTTACCCCTCTTGCTCCCCATGAAGGACCAATCACAATACCAGAAGAATGCCAGGCACCCAGCAGTACTGCAGCACAGGTTAAAGCTGCATTGTCCAATGCCAGGAATACAGATTCCATGGGACCTGATAATATCCCTGTCTGTGTTCTACATGAACTACAAAGCGAACTGGCACCACATCTGTGTGCTCTGTTCAGTCACAGCCTCACTTCAGGCTTTGTCCCTACTGAATGGCGCACTGCTACAGTCATCCCTCTCCATAAAGGAGAGCAACTACAGACCCTGGGAATTATCGCCCCATTAGCCTGACAAGTCTGATATGTAAAGCTATGGAATGCATCATCATGGACCTGATTAACGAAGATGTAGGAAATCTCCAAACTCTAAACCCCACGCAATTTGGCTTTGTGAAAGGGAGATCATGCCTGCTTAACCTGGTTCACTTCTTTGCGTCAGTCATCAGGGCCGTGGATGAAGGTAAGGCAATGCATATAGCCTACCTTGATCTGGCCAAGGCCTTTGATACCGTTCCTCACTCAATCATTATTGACATATTCATCAAACTAGGCATCAACCCCTATATCACTAGGTGGGTTGTAAATTGGTTCACAGACAGAACACACAGTGTGAATGTAGTAGACTCCAAGTCAGACTGTTGACCAGTCATGAGTGGAGTTCCACAGGGATGGGTCCTGGGTCCTCTCTTGTTCGGCATCTACTTCTCAGAATACCAGGCCAACACAAAGTGACTCTGGCTGATCAAGTTCACAGATGACTGCAAGCTGAGAGCCATTATTAACTCCCCAAGTGAAGCAGACATCCTACAGAAAGGCCTCACTAAGACGAATGACTGGTGTTAAAACCATGGCCTTAAGCTTAATGCCAAAAAAATGCGTCATCATCCCCTTTGGTAAAAACTCAGTTTCCACTAATTACCACATTGATGGGACCCCACAGAACACTGAAGGCTTTATAAGAGATCTAGGGACGCAGGGTGACAGCAATCACTCCTTCGACCACCACATTGCCACTGTGGTCAGAAAGTCCTTCTGTGTGGCACATCTAATTACCAAGGGTTTTGCATCCAGGAAGAAAGAGGTCATCTCTCTCTACTCTTCCCTCAGTAGACCAATCATTGAGTATAATGCCCCATTTGGCATGTACTTCACTAGACACTTGCAGCAGCTAAAGAGGCCACAGAAGTACCTCACAAGGAGGTTCCTAGGCATTAAACACATGTCCTACATGGACAGACTCAAAAGACTCCAGCTATTCTATGTCTTATATCACCTAGTTAGAGGCGATCTCTGCTTGACTTACAGAGCCATGTCTGACCCAGCTCTGTTAGAAATGCTACATCTAAAGAAATCCCAATCCCTCCACACCACAAACTCCAGAGACCTCAGCCTCATTTCCACAATCAACAGAACATGCTGGAGGGACAGGTTCCTCACACAGAGACTGCCCATGCTCTGGAATAGACTTCCCATACATGTCAAGTGGAGCACCTCACTGTCCCTCTTCAGGAGAAATCTTGATGAGTGGATGGGTAATAGAAAGTTTACCCTGGGGATCACTTCAGTGGCTCTACTTGAGGCACTGGGGAGCTAATGTCAGGCAGCACAATGCCTGGACACTTCTATGGGCTAGGCTTGTAAAGGTTCCAGAGCCATTATCCTAGTACACACCTATGAACCTATATATCATAAACTAAAATAACATTGTCAGTTTATGGATGTCTGCAGGAAGTGATTCCAATTTTATGATGTTAACTTATTTTTTTTTTTAATTTGTCATAGTCTGCTCACAAAATGTAAGAGGGGTGTTTTAATTGTAGTTTATTTTTAAATGAAGGTCAATAAATGCTGCACAGAATTTGAAGATTAGAATGGACAGAAGAAAAAAAAAACAGTCTAGACATTTGTTATGATATTTGGCTGAGGCATATGAGATATTAGCCAAGTTTCTGAGATTCCTAGAATGTCTGTGTTATAGTTAGGAGAATTATCCATGTTGTAGGAATTTATTCCAGATGCTATGCTAGTTTAATTCTATGACTGTAAGATCATGTGAACATGTTTAGTTAGATCTGGAGAGATAAAGAACAGATTTGTCTTAGGTGTTCCTCTGTTTGGGTAGAGCTTTTCCAAGCATAGCAGAGAAAGGCAGTGGGAAATCCTTGGAGTAGTGAGATTTAGCAATAATGGACAGTATAGATTGAAACTTAAAGCACTGGTGTGAAAATTTAATTCTGGATATGTTGTAGCTAAGTAGTTTTTAATGTGTGTGAGGTTTTAGAGTAAATGGGAAGAGCAAATGGATAAGTACATGGTGCATTTTATAGGTGGGTTTAAACTGACGCTTATTCTACTTGAGATTTATGAGAATGTGAGAGTTAACTCACAGCTTAGAAGGACTGTAAATTGTACAGTCTCAGTCATTATTCTAGTGTGTCGTGTTTTATGTGTTTTAGATGTAGATGCGGAAAATAAGTAATGGTACTGATTTGCAACTATTAAGCTAGACCACACAGGTTGGATAGTGTCTGTTGATGATATTACATTGTAATTATAAGCTAGATTGTATTACTGGATAACATCAGATGATGGGTATAGATCAGAGTGTGTGATGTACCTTTAAGAAGCATTCCAGTCAGTGGGTATGTGCATATAAGTATTAAGCACGTGCAAGCAAGAGTGCCATTTTGCATGAGCAGCCAGAGTGAAAGCATGTATGTGTGTAGCAGTCAGTTAGCTTGTTTAAGTTTAATGTTCCAGTCATCCATCCTGATGTGTTTATGTGTAATAAACAAATTAAATGATCACCCAAGCCTCATCGCCTTATTTAGATACACAAGATATGACACAGTGTCAGACTGGGATCCAAAGTCAAAGCCATGAGGCGCACAGTCAGTAATGGAGGAATATACGTCCAGAGCTCAAACAACTCGCAAACAGGTCAGAAATTAATTTCCAGATACTAAAACATGCTTAAATTATTTGTTTACACAATGAATATAAAATGAAGCATACAAAACATTCAAAATGAATTTCTAATTAAACAAAATGTCTGAAACTGTGACATAATGATAAAAAAATATTTGAAATAATTAAGAAAACATTTGGAATAATATCTGAATCATATAAAATGTAAATAAAAGGGAGAACAACTGTATTTTCTATATGTACTTCTTTTTTGCATTAACTAAAGCTATTTGAAGTATCTAGTGTGCAAAGTATTGGCAAGTGTGTGTATTATTACAGTACAGTTATTTTACAAAGAACAGTCATTTCAAAGAGATTTTGTGCATTTGAATACTATTACAAGTACCTGCTGTGTGTATGTTCAAACATAATTACAAGAACCAAGATTGCAATGTGTTTAAAAGAAATTTGTTGGCATGGCAGAAGGATTAAGCAGACCCGTTTGGCTTGTGTTTGATAACAATATTGCAGAAAATTGGAGAGTGTTTGAGCAAGATATATTTTCATACAACCTGCTTTTTCTGACAAAGATGCACATACAAAGGCATTTATTCTGCTTAATTTAGCTGGGTCAAAATCCATTGAAAGAGAATGTTAATTTGTGTATACACCTGCTGTTTACAGGGGAGGGGGAAGACCACCATACTGTGGTACCGGCTAAAATGTGGGAAGACCCTGAGTGCTTAAAATGTAAATTTAGAGAAAAGTGTAACCCCCAGATGAATATGACTATGGAAAGACACTTATTTTACACAACAGATCAAAAGCCTGGTGAAACTTTTGCAGCATATATAACCAACTTGAGAAATAAAGCCTCCTCCCTGCATTTAGTACAAAGGAATACCTCTGACTAATTCCTGAAGACACCTTGAATCCCTATCTGCTTGCCTGGCACCCTGGAAACTTCCATTAAAGGAGACCCTGTTACAGGACTTGAACTAACTACTTTAGCCCTGGGTCCTCCCTCCCTGCATTTAGTACAAAGGAATACCTCTGACTAATTCCTGAAGACACCTTGAATCCCTATCTGCTTGCCTGGCACCCTAGAAACATCCATTAAAGGAGACCCTGTTACAGGACTTGAACTAACATACGTTCTTAAAATAAGGAACTTAATTTCTGAATACTTGCTGTGCTATTTGTTAGTCATGAGTCTGACCACCTTGTGTGTGCTACAGCAGACTTCCTTGTGTGTGCTATGGCAACCCTCCGCAGACCAGTTTTCCCCTTCCCCCTTCTACTTTCCCCCTTACCTTAAATTTACTTCTAACTCTCCCTAACCCAGAAATTACTTAAACCTACTACAGTTTTGGTCTTTCCCTGCCACTTATTATGTTTTCCACCACTAGGTGGCAGTCTCTGCCCTTACAACCCCAGTTTATCAGTCCACTCTCAACTGGTTTTTAGTTTTTACACTAATAAGCTGGCTAAGATCTAACATCACTAAACTGTAAGTATTTTCTTTCTACCTGCACAATCCCTCTTGAAAAGCTAACCTACTCTACCTCGCCTGACAATTGTAGTACAACTATTTCTGCTGTAGCTAGTAAACTACATTTTGCTGATACTTTTTTTCTGCTGCACTCACAGGATTTGGTTCTGGCCTCTCCCCCTATTACTGACGCCCCCCCCCCCTTTTTTTACCCGCCTTTCATTCTCACCAGCCACTCCTATTTTTTACTCCTCTAAACCAATCAGTTTTCCATCTAGCTCCCCCCTCCCCCCTGCTGGCCTCCTCCCAAAGGTTACTTCTACCTCCTTTGGACTGTGGCACCATTTTTGAATCCCTCCACTAAACAGCTACAGCCTCCCCTCTCTGGTCCTGCGGTCTGGGCTGCCTTTCTCGCACGCTGGTAGGTCTACTTAACATAGTTGTTTTATGCAGCATACCTGTCTATTTGTATTAATTTTACTTACAAAATGATTATCTTGCTTGCTAACATGGTCTAAATGGCTGTACACATGTCTTTTTAAGTTCGGGATGGGATATTGCAGTCTCTCCCCACTGTGCTTTAATTCCTGCTTATTTATAACCACCATTGTTTTCGTTAGCGTCCAATTGTATAGTACAATAATGATGCAGTGTTTATCCTAGCATACTGACCCTGCAAGCAACTTGCTGAGTTGAGCAAGGTTATCATTCCTAAAACCTAGCAAACAGGACTGTGGTTGGTGTAAATCCTGAAAAACCTGTCCCATTTAGGCTGTGCTTCTACTTTCTCTTTTAGGTGTGTGCAATAGGCGACCTCATGACTTTTTTAGCTAAATCAACTAATACAGCAATAAACAGAAGCATGCCTACTAGATGTGCATCTTAAAATGCACCACTGATGTGCTTATACTAGTGCACGGTCCCTGCGAGCAGCTTGCCGACTTGAGCAACGTTACCGTTTCTGAAGAAAAATGTAGCAAACGGGACTGTGGTTGGTGTAACACCTGTCCCATTTAGGCTGTGCTTCCACTTTTTCTTTTTGGTGTGCGCAATAGGTCACCTCGTGGCTTTCTCAGTGACATAAACTAATACAGCTATAAAATAGAAGCATGCCTACAAGACGTGCATCATAAAACGCCTGTTCACTCAGGAATTTTTACTGCATTTCTGATTATTAGTCTTCATATTTCTGCGTACACGAATGCCTTACTAGCTCCATGCCTTCCTAAAGCCCAATGCAGAGCGTTTTTTCTTATCTCCTTCACAGTGCTCCCCCACAGGCACAACTGATATTTTCTCCTTACAATAGTGTCTAATATTAGCTCCTTACCTTTTACAGGTGTATATTTAGAAAGCTTGCTCACATTGAATTCCACCACATTAGTTTCCTTTGCCTCCTTAATTATGTTAAGTGCATAAAAAAGCTCTATGTGATTTACTCACACTTTTTTGATGCTGTTACTGTATAACATTCTGCACTGATGTTATTTTATTTGTATAACTTTCTGTACTGATGTTATATATTTTGACTTCCCTGCATTAGATGACTTTTTTTTATTTTAGGTGATATTCCCTGCTTTGGAATCACTTTTGTAGTTTTTTAATTGATATGATCACCTTGCCTGATATTTGTATATACTAAGCTTGCTACAGTGTAAATATTTCTCCTTTTTAGTTGAATTTAGAGTCTCTAACATTTATCATGCTGTTAAAATGTTGATACTGTTTAACAAAGCAGAGCAACTGTCTGTCATATTGAAAGTCTCACTGCCTGCTAAATATTGTTTTCTACTCTTACTTTCTGCTGCTCTTCTTCTTCTAGCTGACACTACTCTCCACTATCTATCTCCCTCTCTCCTCCTCACTAATGACACAAGCCTTACCTGTTTTTCTAACCTATTCTCTAACTACTGCACTCTGCTACGCAATTCTAACCTTCACATTTCTACTCTTCTACCTTTCTCCCCTCCTTTCTCTCTTTTCTTCACCTGCAATTTAAACTAATTTTGGTATTGTCTCTCTTCCTCCTATAGTACTTTAGCCCTGGGTCCTCCCTCCCTGCATTTCGTACAAAGGAATACCTCTGACTAATTCCTGAAGACACCTTGAATCTCTATCTGCTTGCCTGGCACCCTGGAAACTTCCATTAAAGGAGACCCTGTTACAGGACTTGAACTAACGTACGTGCTTAAAATAAGGAACTTAATTTCTGAATACTTGCTGTGCTTTTTGTTAGTCAGGAGTCTGACCTCCTTGTGTGTGCCACAGCAGCCCTCCTTGTGTGTGCTATAGCAGCCCTCCGCAGATCGGTTTTCCCCTTCCCCCTTCTACTTTTCCCCCTACCTTGAATTTACTTCTAACTCGCCCTAACCCAGAAATTACTTAAACCTACTACAGTTCTGGTCTTTCCCTGCTACTTATTCCATTTTCCACCACTAGGTGGCAGTCTCTGCACTTACAACCCCAGTTTATCAGTCCACTCTCAATTGGTTTTTAGTTTTTACACTAATAGGCTGGCTGAGATCTAACATCACTAAACTGTAAGTATTTTCTTTCTACCTGCACAATCCCTCTTGAAAAGCTAACTTACTCTACCTCACCTGACACTTGTAGTACAACTCCTTCTGCTGTAGCTAGTAAACTGCACTCTGCTGATACTTTTTTTCTGCTGCACTCACAGGATTTGGCTCTTCCCGCTCTGTTCGTCCTGCGGGCTCACTCTGCACCCGTAGCCTACTCCCAATCTCCACCCACCCCCAGTGCTGTTACCTATATCCTGGCCTTACCACACCCCCTCAGCTTAATCAGCCAATCCTCATCCTTTCCTCATTACCACATCCCATCAGCTTAATTAATCAATACTCATCCTCTCGTCACTAACACTCCCTCACACAACCCTCCTACATACACTTCTACAGTTACACCCCTCCCTTACATTTCTACTTTCCCTCTCTCTTCTCTAATTCCAATACAACTCCAAAATTCATTACACACTCACTTACTTCCCATAATAACTCTATTATTTTATAATACATTACCCCAAGCATAACACTCAGTTTCCATTATCAACCTTACTTTTCTCTCTCTTTCTCCTCGGTTTCTATTCTAATCCATACTTCTCCCTCTCCCTCTCTTCTCTCCTTCTCCTCTCTGACATGTTCTCTTTATAACATCAAATCCTCCATACCCCTACCTCCTACTTCTACTACTAATTCCCCTATACCAAGCCACTTCTTATAACTCCCTTGCCTGTCCAATTCTACCAACAAAAACAACCTCTAAAGTCTCTCCCCTGTATCCTCACTCTTTCCACTCTATCTCCCCTTCCCTCATTCAATCCAACCCTCTGCACCTTTTTCATCCTAAAATCTTCTCCACCAAACCCAAAAATAGTGTCACCAATTCCAATCTGTAATCTTCTCAAACCTACTCCCTACAAGCAAAAATGGCCAAAGGATGTCTCCTCTAACAAACTATTCCTAGCAGGTGACATCCACCCCAACCCTGGTCCCTCAACCTGTAACAACAACTCCAACCCCATAACTATTTCCACCTCTGACAACACCCTAAAGATCTTCACAATAAACAATCAGAGTCTTAACAATAAATCTCACCAATTCCACACCTGCCTAAGCCATAACCAGCCTGACATCCTAGCCATCTCTGAAACCTGGCTCAAACCCTCCATCTCTGATTCAGAGATTCTGCCCCCCTGATTTCATATTCTCAGAAATGACCATGCAAGTAAAAAAGCTGGTGGCACCACTTTAGTCTATTCTAATCTGCTCTCACTATTACCCCTCCAAACTCCTATCCCCCAATTCAAAAACACTTAATTAACTGCTGGACTACTAAAATTAAACAAGCACAAAAACATTTGCTTCATTGCCTTCTACATCTCTCCTGGTAATAATATACCAATACTTGAAGAAATTCTCCTATGGGCTTGCACAAAACATACCTTTGAGTCTTACATCTTAGGAGATGTAAATATCGATTGGAACAAACTCAATATCCCCTCTCTTTCCCTATTTATCAACCTTTACAACTTAACTCAGACTATCCTCTCTATCACCCGACCTAACAAAATGAATTCCCCTGGAACCACCCTAGACTGGATCCTTGTCTCTTACCCTAATAAAATAACCAAATCTAGCACAATTCCTGATACCTTTAGTGACCATCTACCAGCCTTCATTCATTGCTCCACCAGTTCTTCTCCACACCAACATCAATATATCCTTACTCGCAACCTTCGCAACTTTAACCCCATACTTCCTCAAATATATTCAAACAAATGAACTGGCATACTCTATGCACTCTCCCCCTCGATAAAGCTACAGACCATTTCAACTCTGTCTTCCTTGAAACCGTAAACTCCGTAGCCCCCCTTAGAAATAAAACAATCAAAATGAACATAGTTCCCTGGCTCTCAAAAGAGACCAAACAAACAATGCACCAAAGGGACAAACTGTAGAAACTTCGCCAAAAAAACAATTTACCCAGTACCTTCCTTCAATATAAGCAGCTCCGTAACCTCTCTAAAAAGCTAATCAACAAGGATAAAAAAAAACTACTACACTAAGCTCCTGTCTAATAACTATAATATTGCAAAACAATTCTGGAAGACAATAAATTCACTTCTCCATCCAGGATCAAAAACTAATCCATGTCCCAACCCAAGTAAAACTGACCATCGACTAGGTTCTGAATTCAATTCCTTTTTCATCAAAACCATTTCCTCCCTCACAAAATCTTTTCCCAACAGCAACCCATCTACCTCTCTCCCTCCTCCTTCTAACCTTCCAAATAGCCTTCCTCCTCTATTTGAGCTTAAATTCATCTCCACAACTCTCATAAAAAGACTCCTATACAAACTTAAGTCCTGCTCTAATGCTCCCGACAACATTCCCTCATCCTACCTAAAACATGCCACAGATGGCATTGCTCTCCCAATCAGTATCATTATAAACAGATCAATAAAAGAATCCTATGTCCCTAAACTCTGGCGTTCAGCCTTCATTCTCCCACTCCATAAGGGAGGAAAAAATACCAGCATCTCAAATTTCCTCCTTATTGCCTTATTATCCCCTATTTCTAAAATCCTTGAAAAGTGCATCCACCTCCAACTTATGCTATTCCTGACCCAAAACAATCTCCTCACACCTACTCAGCATGGATTCCGCCCTGGCCACAGCACCGTAACTGCCCTAATTTCTTTCTTAGATACTGTCAATCAAGCCTGTGAGTCAGGACAGCTAGTTTCTACTGTTCTTCTAGATCTGTCCAAAGCATTTGACACTATATCCCGTAACCACCTGCTCTGTCATCTCTCAAATCTTTACATCTCCCCTAAAACTCTATCCTGGTTCTCCAGTTATCTATCAGACAGATCTCAAGCTGTCAAATGGAAAAAACTCCATCTCTACCTTCTTACCCACCCCCACTGGCGTCCCACAGGGATCCATCCTCAGACCTATGCTATCCAACATCTTCATAAATAACTTTCACACTGCTATTCCTGACACCAAAATCATTCAATACACAGATGACTCAACCCTTGTCTGCTCTGCCTCTAACCTCTCTGAATTGCTCTCTAAAACCCAAACTGCCTTCTCAAAAACCGAAAACTGGATGTACCAAAACCACCTCTCTCTTAATGCTAGCAAATCCAAATTTCTACTATTCCCTCCCACTAAGAACTATTCCTTCAATAAAAATGATTTCAAAATCCTTAGCTAAACCAATACACCTATAGAAGTCGTCCCATCCACTAAACTGCTAGGTATAATAGTTGATGAACACCTAAAGTTCGATTTACATGTACAACAGAACATTAAAAAGACCCACCAAAAGCTAGGTATGTTGTATAGAAACTATCACTTTCTCTCCAACTCCACTAGACAAGCTCTAGCCTCTACTTTTCTCCTTCCTTCCTTACTATATGGTGCTCCACTCCTAACCAACCTGTCCTCCTCCATTACCTCCAAACTAGAAAGCTGCTACAATAAAATCTCTAAATTTGCCTCCAAATCCAAAAATTCCACCCACCACTGCTTCACCCTACAAACCCTGAACTGACTAGAACTTCCAAACCACCTAGATTACCTACAACTTTATACAGCTCATACACTCATATTTCAGCCTACAAAATGCCCTGCTCTAAATAATATCCCCCCCACTATATACCCAACAGAACCCTTAGATCTGAACATCAGAACTTAATAGCTATCCATAAACCCAAACATCCCGCTGGCCAACTGCTCCTCTCCTATGCTCTAGGAAAAAAAATGGACTTCCCTTCCTCAATCACTAAGAAGCACCCAAATCTATGAAAATTTCAAAGCCCAGCTTTTCATACACCTGTCTACTAAACAAAAATGCCCACTGTCTACTCCCTACTTAAGCTCTGATTATCTTAAGCCTTAAGAGGATCCTCTATTCAGCACATAACCCCTCCTTACTTAAGTATCGATCAATTCAAGCCTTAAGAGTCTTCCACTTCTGGCACATAATCCCTGTATACCTCCCTCAGACATACTCTTTCATCTCTGTCAAATCTCCCTGCACTCTCCTGCTGCTTATTCCTCTCCTTACCTCTCCTACTCCTGCAGCTATTTTTGCTCAACAAAACTTGTAAATATTGTAACTATAGAGATCTACAGAATTGTTTCTGGTCCTAAAGGTACCTCTTGTTATAATATTTGTAAACTGCAAATGCATTCTCAGACCTAGCTTGTATTTCTTTAAATCCTGTCTGTAAATTGTTCTTTTTAATGCATTCTCAGAGCTTTTCTCCCCGGGCCTCCACTGAAAACGGGCCATGTTGACCCAGTGGACTTCCCCGGTAATCAAACTGGAAATAAATAAATAAATAAAGCTAAAATGTTCAGATTTGGTGATCTGAGAGATGAGTTGATAAAAGACAGTCTTGTGTGTGGTGTTAATAATGATCAGTGAGAAAGATTTTGCTTCAAGACAGAGACAGGGGAGAATGCTGAATGAGGTCATAGAAATTTGTCAAATATATGAGCTCACAGAAAAGCAGACGAATATGGTTACAAATGAGAAAAGCATGCTTCCAGTGCCTTCCAGTGTGACTGTTGATAGTGTGCATAACACTAAGATGAAACAAAAGTATAAATCGAAAGGGCTCATAGCTACTTCCACCTCTAATACCAACTATAAACCAATTAAGTTAGCTGTAGTACCAGTCCTCATAGTCAACTGTTGTAATTGTGGTAGAAATTATGAGCCTAAATATGAAAAATGCTTCGCCTTTGGTCAGCCATGCCACACATAAAAAGTGTAATCATTTCAAAAGGTTTTGCAAATCTAAAGGAACACATTATTTTAATAAAAGAGACCATTCAAATGGGCAAGTTAATCAATTAGAATTCTGCGACCCTACCTTTTATGTTGATGGTGTGTCTGTGCTTGGTGAAACAGTCAATGCAGTAGATTTGTGGGCAAAAAGTGAAGTATTTCATACTGTTCTGATTAATGGGAGACCCGTAGGACTCAAAATAGATACTGGTTCAAAGTGCAATGTTACGTCAGCAGAAACATTTGCTAGAGTAAGAGCTGGGGAATAACATGATTTGGCAAAGTGTAAGAAGCTTGTCGCTTATGGTGGTGAAGAAATTCAAACTGAAGACTCGGTACTGCTTTCATATTAAGTCTACTGGGAACAGCTATGACATGCAGTTTTACTTAGTCAAGAGACATGTGCAGTCATTATTAGGCCTGAAGGACAGTTTAAAAATGGGACTTCTTTCATTTAATAAAAAAGTCCACCATGCAAGCATGACTGATAACAACTCAAATTTTACCCAGACTATTTTTCCTGAGTATGCTGATATATTTGAAGACAAACTAGGCAAACTCCCAGTTGTGTTCTCCATGAAGTTAGACCATGAGGTAAGCCCAGTCATCAGACCAGCATGGAAAGTTCCAGTAGCTAAGCAGAACAGAGTCAAAGCTGAGCTAGACAGAATGGTGACACTAGGAGTAATTTCTCCAGTAGAAGAACCAACTGAATGGGTATCTTCCATGGTAGTAGCTCATAAGAAAAGCTCAGATGATATTAGAATATGTATTGATCCAGGAGATTTGAACAATGCACTAAAACAACCGCATCATCCAATGTGTACAAAGACGTCTCTGGCCTCATGCCAAATGCCATTGTTTTTTTCTGTCTTAGATGCAAAAAGTTCATTTTGGCAATTTTGCTAGATCAAAAATCTTCATTGCTAACCACTTTCAGTACACCATTTGGAAGGTACAGACCTTTGAGAATATCATTTGGAATAAATTCTGCCAGTTAACAATTTGTGATGGAACACATTTTTTTTCTGGCTATCCATGTGATATAATAGTAGATGACATTCTTGTAGGAGACAATGGTGAAGTCGAACATGATAGAAACTTCAGGAAAGTTCTGGAATGAGCTCTTGAAGTGAATCTTAAACTGAATCCTCAGACATGTAAATTCAATATAAGAGAAGTTACTTATATGGGTCATTTGTTTACCAGTTCAGGCTTATGATCATATCCTTCCAAGCAAACAGCAGTTCTTGAGATGCCAGCTCCAGACAATGTCCAAGCCTTACAGCATTTTCTTGATATGGTCAACTATCTAGGCAAGTTCATTCCAGATTTAAATCAACTTTCAGCACTGCTAAGAGAGCTGACATGTAAAGATGTATCTTAGTCCTGATCAGAACAACACCAAAGAGCATTTGATCTCCTGAAACAGAAAACTGCCAGTCCACTTACTTTAAGATACTATGACATTCACAAACCAGTCACTCTTTCCTGTGATGCTTCACTGTTTGGTCTTGGTGCAGTCATTCTTCAAGAGGGTAGACCAGCAACCTGTGCATCGAGAACTCTAACCCAAACCGAGATGCAGTATGCCCAGATTGAGAAAGAGCTCTTGGCAATGGTGTTTGCTTGTTCAAAATTCCATGGTTATATTTATGGTTGACCTGTCCAAATCAAAACTGACCACCAACCTTTGGTCACTATTTTGAAAAAGCCAATGCACACAGCTCCTGTGAGATTACAACACATGATGCTCAAATTACAAAATTGCAATCTCAGTCTTGTTTACACAAAAGGAAAACTGCTATATCTTGCTGACCCAATCACCCAGGAAAACCACTGAACAGCATGAGAATGAGAAACCTGATTTTGAAGTCATGGAAGTGCAAAATTTTTCTTCCATACATCTTGATGAGCTTAGAACTCACATGGCTTCAGATCCAGTTCTCCAGAAGCTCAGCCACTTTATCAGTCGAGGATGACCTTCAAAGCAATCTTATTTACCAGAGGATGTGCAGCAGTATTTTCCCTACAGAAACAAGATTTTGTTAGACAATGGTATCATCATGAAAGGTCCAAAAGTGATTGTTCCAAAATCCTTGCAACAAGAGTATGTTAAAATCTTGTATCGTGGCCACCCAGGAACTGATTGTATCAAAGGAAGGGCAAGAGAACTAATATTTTGGCCTTATGTATGAAAAGATATTGAGAAGGAAATTTCTTCTTGCTCTGTTTCTAATAGTACTAAACTGCATCAGCAATAAGAACCACTTCAGTTAAGCCAGATACCTGAACTACCTTGGTCGACAGTAACTACAGATATCTTTGAGTGGAATGGTCAACATTACTTGGTGTTAGTAGACTCTTATTCAAACTGGTTTGAGCTTGACCAATTTCCTAACCTAACATCCAATACTGTCAATACTGAGTTGAAGAGACATTTTTCTGTCCATGGAAGTCCGCACAAAGTCATTTCTGACAATGGTGCACAGTTTACAAGTCAGCAGTTCAAAAGATTTTCTGAAACATGGGACTTTGTTCATGTTACGAGTAGTCCTGTATACTCGCAGTTGAATAGCTTGGCTAAACATGCAGTTCAAAATGCAAAACAGCTGTTAGAGAAATCCAAACGAGACAATACTGATGTTTTTCTAAACTTGCTTAATCTCAGAAACATTCCTTGCAATAATTTACTTGGTTTATCTGCTCAGAGACTTATGTCGAGACAAACCAGAACCACATTACCAATTAGTAAGAATTTCTTGGTTCCAAATGCTAAGAACAACAATGCAGTAAAAGCCCAACTTCTAAAAAAGCATTTGGCCCAAAAGACCTACTATGATAAGACCAGCAAACCTCTGAATCAATAGAAACATGGAGAGATAGTGAAGTTGCAGACAGCAAAAGGATTTGATCAGATTGTACTTGTGAAACATTTGTGTGAAGAACCAAGATCGTACATCATGGAATTGCAAGGGATGAAATTTAGGCAGAATTGGAAACATTTATTACCAGTGTCTGAGCCAGTGTTACGGCATCTTGTCTGCAATGGGGACTCTAATTCTCAGAGTGATTTGTCCAATGTTCATGTTCTAGAAAACATTTTGTTATCTGTTCCTGTTCCTAACATAGCCCTGAAAATCCTGAAGCAGAACATTCCCCAATGACTGTCCCTGTTGCTAAACCCAGTTTTAGCTATTACATTATGAGGTCAGGTTGTATCTCAAGACCTAATCCTAGATACACGGCAACCTGGACATGATTTTTGTTGTTTATTATTGTGTGTATAATTTGCATGCCTATTCAATTGTTATTTGCATTGCGAAACAAATTTGTCAAAGAGGGAGGATGTACATCAGAGTGTGTGATGTACCTTTAAGAAGCATTCCAGTCAGTGGGCACATGCATGCAAGTACTGAGCACATGCAAGCATGAGTGCCATTTTGAGTGAGCAGCCAGAGTGAAAGCATGTATGTATGTAGCAGTCAGTCAGTTAGTTAGTTCAAGTTTAATGTTCCAGTCATTCATCCTGATGTGTTTGTGTGTAATAAACTACTGAAACGAACACCCAAACCTCATCATCTTATTTAGATTCACAAGATGAGTGACAATGGGAATATGTAGATAAGGACATTGCAAATGAAATGATAAGTGGGGGACCAGGGTGGGGCAATGTAGGAAGTTATGACTATCAGCTGAACTTTCTTGCTTCACAAAATAACTTAATCTGAGCTTTGTCATGCACAAAATCACATAGAGGTCGAAATTAGTTACATATCGAACAATATTATTGTTTTCTAATCAATTTACCACTAATAAGCCCTTTCTATCTGTTTATAGGCTTCTGAATATGGTGAGGAATAACTTAATTGCAAAGCTTGAGACTGCTGTAATACAGGGAAAAGAAGAATCCAAAATTAGTTGTAATCATGCCCTCTAATACTCTTAGACATAATTAAATTCAGTATAACAGCACCCAGGAATCTATGGCTTATTGTATGAATCTTGCTGGGTTGCTGCACCAGGGACTACAGGTAACAATAGTAAGTGGAGATAAATCTATGAAAGACAAATTATGCTGGTACAGTGCTCACTCATTCTCAGAGTTGATTAGCCATAAGCCAGTGCAACTTCTCTCACTTCAGTGTAAAATGTACTTAATTTGCTTCTCTGAGTTGCAATCATTTGTGCAACATTGTATGGCATTAATTGAAGTAGTCAGCTCAGCAATGAGGATAAAACTTTTAAACTGTTCTCTGTTGCAGGTTGTGGATGAGTATGTAACTACATGGAAAGACTAGTATAGTAATAATTATAAAGAAATATACTGCTGCGGTTTATCAATGCCTTACCTACATGCCAGAGCTGCTAGTATGAGATGTGATCAAGGCATAAAACCACAAGGGTTAAAATAAGCATTGGATCAGTTAGCAAAGAACTTAATGAACAGAATCTGAGATGTTAGGCTCTGCAAGAGGGTTTCAACAGATTGGAAGGCACAGAAAACAGAGCGCATGTCTCATCTGGACTGATTCTTTCTTAATGAAAAAGTAAGTGCATCTTTGTCATATGTAAGCTATTCACCTATAGTTATCAAAGCTATCAATTCTATAGTTTAGGCGGTGCAGTGGTGCAGCGGTTAACGTTGTCACCTCACAGCAAGAGGTTATCTGGTTCAATTCTTGGCTGGGCTGCCTTCTGTGCAGAGTCTGTATGTCCTCCCTGTGTTTGTGTGGGTTTCCTCTGGGAAATCTGGTTTCCTCCCACATTCCAAAGATGTGTCTGGAACGTTTCTCCCTGGGCCTCTGCTGAAAATAGGCTCTGTCCCAGTCGGACTTCCTTGATCAACAAATGTTAAATGCATTAAATAAATATCAGGTCATTATTTGGTCTTCTAACATGAGTTGCTTCATTTGTTATTTCATAATGTCAATTCAGTAAATTCCACTGAAACAATGAGTTCTTTAACAGGGTGACCAGAGAGAAAAAATTTCTTCAATACAAACTTAAGGACAATACTAAATTAGGTAGTCTATCTTAGCATCATGTCCTTAGGTCTTAAAAAAAGATGAAGCACTCTGATAAAGTGTACCTTAATATGGAAAAAGCATAGAAGCTCAATTCAAATTGCATTTAAAATCAAACCTCAGAGGAGGGGGCTGAGGAACAGAAGATGCACTACTATCTAATATATAACTCTTGACATAAACCAGCTGCTCAGTCCTGGCCTCACCACTCAACTATCTCCAATACTGTAACCAAAACGGCGTTCACCACAACAAGTAACGAAAAAATGAAAAAAGCTTACGCCACTGCTATGCGAATCTTGGGAAACCAGTAACTTGTAACTCCCTCGAAACAAATGTATCCAAGGTACCATCCAATAAATGCAGCAGTCGTCAAATATTTCCACACTTTAATCGAACACAAAAACGAACACGAACAACATAAAAAAGTTAAGCGCTTTCACCTGTACACATCACAGGCTTCATCAGAACTACCATACATTTTAGTTAGCTTCAGTTTAAATTACCTTTTTGGCGCCAAACAGTACTCACTAGTTTAAAGACACAATGTCACCAAAAATTACCAAAAATTACATTACGTTGCTGTGTGTCTTAAAAACTGATCAATTCATTCAATAAACCAATAAATGAATAAAATGAATAAAATATATAATGAATAAAATAAAATATATAAATTAAATGCATATCTAATTACTAACTAAATATATCAAATATTATAAATATATATAAAATGTGTAAAATAAATAAATATATGAATGCCACTACATATGTTCAATAATATATATAACTATATAGTATCCTTTATGTATGTCAATAATAATATAAAATAGTATAAAATCGTACTATGAAATTATATACATATATTAATACATATAACTATCAATGCAAAACCTATCACATTAAAATACACTAAAATGTTGAAAAATAAAAATATAAATATATTATTATTAATTAATTAAGTGTGAATAAAGGTTTAATAGAAATATTGTCATTCAGACTGGGAGTAGTAGAGGCATCCGTGAATATTTGCCACCACATTTCACGGTAGGATTTTCATATCACCTCCCCTAGGGTCTAATTTAATAATGTCTATAATGCCAAATGAAAAATGATGATCAGTGCCATATTGGTTAATATGTCTATACAACGCATTCTTTTCATCTGCCTTTCTAATACAATACATATGATCGTACATGCGTTTGTTAAACTGCCTCTCAGTTTTCCCAATATAGAAAGCTGAACATTTTGCACATAATGCAATGTAAACAACAAATTTCGTTTTACAATTTGCATGCCTAAATTTAATACAAGACCTAGAAACATTATCTAACCTCACCACTTCTTCAGTGTTAATCAAATAACACCAATTACAACTACCACATTTAAATGTGTGTGTAGATCTATTGCTTGATACATTTGGACCTTTTTCTAAAATACTTTTTATATTAGAACCCATTTTATTAACAAAATAAGGTCTATTACCAACAATATCAGACACTGATTTGCAAGTATACATTGATGTGTATATATATATATATATATATATATATATATATATATATATATATATATTTAATAAGTTTTCCAGCTTAATGAGGTAGGCTCGGGCTTTGCAATCTACAGCAGTCTTGTGCAATTGCTCATTAGTATACATGGCTTAAGGAGTCAGCTTGGGATTTTTGTGGTTAGTGTACAAGTGGTGTAGTAGTGTTCCTCTTGGAATCCAGTCCATTCGTTCCATGTTTGTAATTTTCCTCAGTGTACTAACAATATTACCACCAGTTGTCCTAAACACTCCCTTAAATCTTCACTGAAAGTTAACCTCAGATTCAATAGGCATCTTCCTATTCAACTGAGTGTACTTAATAAATATGTAAATAACTAAATATTTATATAAATCCTTGGTCAAATACACACTTTGCATATGTGGGATTAAGAGGATTTAAACTCTAATATTCCATTTGCCATGCTGTGTCTCCTCTGTGTCACCTTCTATATGAAAAATAATGATAAGTTGAATTTAAGGTCATGTGGACTTATTGTACTTAAGAAATACCATCTGCATAAGCTTTTCATGGAAAATGAAAACCTAAGTTGGCGCAAGCAAAGATCTTTGAGTATTATCTATGGCTATCTTAGAACTTATGCACGTGAAAATAAAAATTCATCTGTACTTTTACTAATGAGGTATGCCTTTAAGGCAAGAATCATGTAAATTACCATAACAATGTAAACTGGAATTCATTTGCAAGACATTGAATCACATAATCCTGAAAAAGCATTGTTCATGCTGAATGAAATAATTTATTAAGCTGTTATAATAAAGCAGCTATACAATGATACAATAGTTAGGAGTAACATTTTCTTTACTAAATAGATCTATGATGAACATTTCACACAACATTTGATCCCACAGCAAAATAAGTGATATAAATAAATCAGCAACACTGGTATCCACAAAACTTGAAATAAACATTTCTGAAAATGGACAAGCTCCCGTGCATTTTTGCCACCTGCCCAGCCAAGTTAATTAAATATATTAACTCCATTGCATACACCATAAAGAAAAGTTAACACCAGAGGCAGAGAAACTGTTCTGTCTGAACAGAACTGTCTGAAGCACTCAGCAGCTAAAGATAATGCAGGAATAGTGCAGGTGCAACTGAGGAAGTATAGACTCCAAACCAGTCTTCTATTTTCCTATTAACCAGTCCCTCAAAATCCAGGAACATATGCTGAACCAGACATACCAAATTCTCCCAAAACTACTTTAAAGTAGCAATAGTCTGTTGCTGTACTTTGCTATCTCTGCAGCAATAATATACAGGAAACTTGTGCATCTGATTAAACGGCATGCTTTCTTGCAGTGTCAATAGTGCAACAGATAGAACACTCATCTTTGGCTGAGAAAGCTGTGGGTTCTGTTCCCACACCAGGTAGATAGATGGAAGTATATTAGAGGGCTACTGAACATCTGAGTATGGTGTCCTTTGGAAGAAATGTTAAACCAATGTCCCATCTACTTGAGTTGGTAGTAGCTCAGAGGGATGCAAATGATCCCATGCCACTTATCAAAAAGGAGTAGGGGATGTTCCCCAATACCCTGCTCCTAGTATAAATACCAACTTGATTCTCCCCTAAAGAGAGGCCACTAGCCTAGTGGGATTAACTCAATTAACATATGATAAGTAAATACAATTAAAATAATGTGTTTTTATGTGTGAAGGGAATTCTAAGCATTAATTGCTAAAACAAAGAAAGCCTACTGCTCACATAAACTTCCAAAACAGCTACTTTTCTTTAAACAGTAACACTGTAAGTTTTAAAGTCTGTGTATTACTGCATAATGATTACTAATATATGAAGTCTACATTCAGCAGACACAAAACCAGACCGCTTTACTTCCATTATTAAAGCATATAGATATATTTTAATAATTTAGTCATGTATATATCTGTTCCTATCAAAATTGTTTCTCCAAAAGTTAAATTCACATGATCATTTGCATTTGTTGTATTCTGAAAGCAGTATATAGTTAGCCAGCATGCTGCAGTAATATTAAATGCTGGAGTCATTATGCACAGGCATAATACATAGCAACTCCTGAAATGACCATTTACTAAAATGTTACATATTGTTTGTATCAGTGGATGAACAGTATTACTCAATAGTAAAACAGATTAAATAGCATGCAACTTTTTTGTTTTTGCTCATTCCATCTTACACAAGAGGCAGGGAGGACTTTTTAAGGTATAAATCTTCAGTTCAGTTCAGATATATGTGAACACATGCCTTAGGGAAGTCTATTTTTTTAATCCAGTCCCTGTAGATTTGGGGATGAAGAGGTACAACAACAGAACCTGTCAAATTGATGTAACGTGTCAGTGGATTATATCCACTGGGACAGAATAAAGATTTATACGATAGATCCATTCACAAATCATCCAGTTTACCATCTTGTTATGTTACAGACTGAGGGCAAAGTTGCTTTTTTACTGTGCTGAATGCTTCTTGTTAAGGCAATGTCAACAATCACATTTCAAAGTTTCATAATTAACACAACAAAAGGAATGATTTGTAGCTTTCTACGACCCATTCAGATAAGCAAGGTGCTTGTCTTTTAAAGGCTTAATTATTTGTTTTGTAGCTGTTTACTACTCTGTTAATGATCAAAACAGTGCAAATGAAATCCTGTCTGACCAAATTTAGAATGACAGTTTCTCAATATATTTTAGGAGGATTTCATATACCTCTAATGCCATAGCAGATGAACTGCTGGATTCCAAAACAGTTTACACTTGGGCCAAAATGCTCCACTGAGCTTGCAAGCCTATTTCAAGCACAGACAATTGCAAATAAGATCTTCCACGATGTCTCATTGCAGAATCAATTAAGATGAAAAAATGCAGATCTTTAGGGATGAAACAAATCTTACATTTCATTCTCATGAAGTTCAAACCCTTATTTCCATGAACTTTTGGGGCAACTATAAAGTGGAAGTACACACTAATATTTATGCATTAGAACCCACTATAGTCAATGGCACTTGAGAAATCATGATGCTAATGTGAACTGCAGGCTTGATACAGTCAGCTTTGAAATGTGTTTGGTTCCAATCTAGTATGTGGTCTATGAACTAGTAGATGCAGACTTTTTTTATAGAGGGGAATGAATAGTTCCCCATGCAATTACTACCTTAAGAAAGGAAGTACGAGTGAAGCAGAAAGTCATTTCACCTTTGTCTATATAACTCAGCTTATATCTTAACATGGACTATGATTGCCAAGTAGAAGGTACCCCAGAAAATGTGCAACTGTATATAGACATAATAGCTACAATGATGAGTAGCTGTGGATGTGAGAGGTAGTTTATCCTTCAAACCAAGCCTATGGCTTATCCCTGAAGCAGAAAAAAATCATGTAACACAAACTATCAGTTATACCCAGAAGAAGTATTACCCATTGACACTACAACACATTACAAAATCAAACAATTACAAATAAGTACAAAAACATTAAACTAAAACCTACCAAACTGCGCTTACTTTGCTAACTTAGATCTACTTACTGTCTCATACAGTCAAAATAAAGTAACAAAAACAAAAATGTATTGTCTACTGCTTTAAATAAAGTTAACATACACGACAGAACAAACTCTACATAAGTTCATAGGCGATAATAAAGCTAATATCTGCTGTGGCCTTTATAAGCCTACCCATGCAACCCAAATATATCCCATAATTTGTTGTTGCCTTTGAGGTTATTTTAAGGATTATGTGTAAGGTAGGATATGATTTTCAGGCTACCTTTGTCTATTAGAGACTAGACAAGGGATGCATTTCTGATTTCCCATCCTGTAATCCAAGTTCCTCTTGAATACAGTTAGGGAACAGCTCTGCTTTACGTGGATGGGAGGCCTGCTTAATGAAGGGGAATTCTCTCAGACACATAACCCGTCCTTCCAACACGTCCTATTTATGATGCAAGCAAAGTTTAAATCCCTAGACTAAGTAATTTTGATGGTATTCTTTGTTGAGTCCAAGGATGTCTTGTATGCTAAATATATATTCGTTCTTGCAGTTTGTAAGAAACAGTGTAGAGAAAGGGTTTGAGGTGATCTGGATAAGACATGCCTTTTGCATTCTGAATCCCTTTTGTGAGGAACCTCTGTGGACATTCCAGCTGTTGCAAGGGTCCACTACAGAAGAGGGCATTATACTCAAAGATGGACCTTAGGAGGACTGAATATAGTGGAACAAGGACTTCCTTGGGCCTAGATGCCATGCCCTTGATTTTAAGCTGAGCAATATAGAGAATGATTTCCTTACTACTTTAGACTCATGTTGGTCAAAAGCTAGGGTAACATATACACATACACAAACACACACACACACACACACACACACACACACATATATATATATATATATATATATATATATATATATATATATATATATATATATATATATATATACATATATATAGGTTTACGATCATAACCCAGAAGTGCACTTCGTCGAATGGTGGTGCATCAAAGTACAGTTTCAAAAAGGCTAAAAATTGAATGGAAGCATAGTGAATTGGCATCACCGAACACTGAATGGCACATGTAATCCAATAACCACATTTCCATAACAGCAAATTTTGAATCATTGGTATTAACGTGGTTCGAAATGCGGATGTGAAAATGCTTTCACTTTCGACATTCTGGTTTGGCAACATGAATAATCGATGGAGTACACTTCTGTGTTATGTTAGTAAACTATATATATATATATATATATATATATATATATATATATATATATATATATATATATATATATATATATATATACATACACACTCAAATCACTGACTACTAGTTGTACTCTTAGAGGTGTGTTATTTATGAGGTAATTTCCTAGGGTAATTGACTTCACAAAGTGTACTATAATGCATTTCTTCACCTTGAGTTTTAAGCTGTACCTTTGGGACCAAATATTTGTCTGTGTTAGTCTTTCCTGTAAGATATCATTGCCTTGGGGAGATTCTATGCCTTCTCCTAGTTTGCAATTATGTACAAAGTTCATCAACAAGATGCCCTTGACATTGGCCTTGACTTCTGAGAATTAGATGTCAAAAATGAGCAAACCTAACAAAGATCCATGAAGAACTCCACTAGTGGCCAGCCTCTTTGTGGAGGTGATCTCCCCTATCCTAACATCCTGAGTCCTATCTGAGAGCTAGCTGGCTATCCATCACATAGCTCAGAGGATTATGTATATATCTATGAATTTGTTGCCTTAGCTTGGTCAAGGTAGGCAGCATGCACCATTTTGCCCTCATTCAATGTATTGGGGATATTCTCAAAGAAGTCCACCAGGCTGAGGAAGCATAATCTGCACTTGACAAAACAAAACTGTGTTGGATCCATTGTTTGAAGGTTTTCTATGTCATTAATCATCTCCATGATAATTCTTTCCATGGCTTTGTATATGAGACTAGTCAGAGTTATGGGTCTGTAGATCCTGGGGTCCATTGATGGCACACCCTTGTGGAGAAAGATGACCATTGTAGTTCTCCAATCACACGGCAAAAAGCTTGTCTTGAGGTTATGGTTAAACAGTGGCTTTAGTGGTCCCAGTTGCTAATGTTTCAGGCTATTTAGGAAGCATCTTGGGATATTATCAGGGCTAAATGATGTAGTATTTTTTGGACATAGAGAAAGCATCTAAAACCTGCTTTCTAGTGATAAGTGTATGTGGGGGTTGTTTGATGGTATTTCCTAGGAAGAAAATGGGGAGTAGGGGTAAAACGGGAGCTGAATTTGGTAGCCAACACATTTGCTGTATCTTCCTGCTTCATGTAGGTTGGTTCCATTTACAGTCAGTTCTGCACACTGCTGTGTGCTGCCTTTGACATATCGGACACAGCTCAAGAAAGCCTTGTGATTGTCCTAACTTTATCTCAAATTTGGCTTTAGCAAGCTTAATTTGCCCTCCTAGCTGTTAGTTTAGATTGAGAGTGTTTTTTTTAATGCTGGGCATAGCACTTCCTAATCTTGGCTATGACTTTTTTTCTCTTTTGCTGTACAACCTGTTTGTTTTTGAGTTCCACCAGAGTGGGCTGTTTTTTGTGTTAGTTTAGAGCTTATTTCTGCTTGACACAACTGTTTCTATGACCGCTGTGAACAGTTTCCAAAGGCAGTTGGGTTCTCAGGGTTTGGGTGTGGGACTTGAAATTTTGACAGGTTATCACTTAGTAGTAGTAAGTTTGCCTTAGAATAGTTCCTAAATGTCATAGATTAACCAGGGTCATGAAACTGATTTTTCTTATGAAGAACACAACTTTGTGATCTGACCTTACCAGAGAGGACACTACACTGGATGGGGTGGGGTACAGCATTCTCCCATGTTTATGGGTACCAGGTTGAGTATGTTTGTACCTCTACTAGACATAGCAACTATCTGGTCTAAGTTGTTTGTATTTGTAAACTCCAGGAATCTCTCAGCCTGTAAGAATGGGGTTGTCTAAGTATACCAGTTTATAGTGGGGTAGTTGAGGTACAGTATTGGGTCGAATGGTAAGAGTCTTCAGTAAGTTTAAGTATGAGTTATGTTTTTTGGGTCATAGAGGGTGAGCTCTGGATTACAAGGATATGGTACAAGATTCTGCCTATGGAAATCTGGACATGGAGAAATTTAAGCAGTCATCCTATTGACTAGACTTGAGGTGAGTTTGTTGTTGATGTAGATTGAGACACCTCCAGCTTTGGTCTCTGCATGTGCAGTAGCTGGCCTAATTGTGTGGAAGATGTAGCCCTGCACTGCCATGGTGCTCTCTGCGGCTCTAAACTATGTCTTAGCAACTGCACAGATATCCACATTCCCCAGGGTGAGGAGAGCCTGGAGGGAGTTGTTGTGTCTTTCAGCTTTTCCCGGTTAGGGGTCACCACAGCGGAACTCCGGTACGCTAATGATTGGCAGTAGATTTTTACATGCCGAGTTGCCGGCCCTGATGCACAACCTTTAACGAAGGTACGCCCGTTCACGCATGTCTCCACACAGAAGACGCTCTAGCTGAGAATCAAACAGGACAACATCTTACTGTGAGGCGACAACGCTACCGCAGCACCACCACCGCAATGAGATCCTGGAGGGAGTGGAGTTCCTTATTTAGGCTCCTGGCATTGAGCAGTAACACCTTTAGATTCCCTTGAATTGGTTTTGCTATGTCAGAAGGTTTGACAGTTTGGCATTGCCTAAAAAGGCATTATGAGAGAGGACAATGTTTTAACCAAAATTCTAAACCCTAGAGGGGACAGGTGCAGACCATCATTGGCAAAGTAATGTGGTCTGTTAACCATATCCACCCATGATGATAAATATTTTACCCACTTGGAATGACACCAGAAACTAAGCCAATTATTGAAGTCAATCATCTTTTGTTCATATTATGCCATCATCCTTGAAAAGGCAGAATTGTTCTATGCTAGGCAAATATCAACCTGGAAACATAGTCCGAGAGCACCATAATGTCTCTCTTCATATAGTCCAGGAAGGTACAATGCAGGCCAATTGCACCTACATGCACTATGACTGAGTCATATTGGCACTTGCACTCCAATGACTTGAGAACATGGATGATTTGGCAGATCCTGAACCATGATAGACAACTAACTGTGCTTATTTCCTTATTTAGCCTGGAGAGCAGGACATCTATAAGTCTCACAATGGAGTCTCTTATGACTAAAATATTGGGTAGTGTGTTGGCTTTCCATATGGGCTTTATAGCTGGGGCTGAAAGGGTATGACTGTATATGTTATGTTGGATGTTGCTTATCTGGAGTGCTTTTGGGATTGTTGAATATTCTTTTTGCAGGACAAATGTCTAGGAGGTCTTCAGAGTTTAGGAAGGTTACTTTTAAGTGCCTCAGCATATGTTGGTATATGTGTTGTATAAGTACTATATACGGTGGGTGTAATGTTTATGTTACTGACAGCCTGGTTGTTATTTTGACTAGTTTTGTGTTTTGGTATTGCCTCCAGTGATATTAAGTACATCTCTCACATATTGTATCCATTTCTCTAATAATTAGTTGGCTTTTAGTGAGCATGAAACAGTTCCTACATTGACTCAGGATGCCCATATCTACTGCCAAGCTGGCAGTGGAAAAACTGTGGAAGAGCCTATCTATGGTGTCAGGTCTTTTTAAGTGAACTACAAAGCGGTGGTACAGCAGGAGTGTACAGCAGGCTAATTTGGGGGCTGTAAAGGTAGAAATTACAGGTAGGCTGTGTATGACTGTATTCACAAAACAGTGATCCTCAGTTTGCAAACAAGTTATTCTTTGTACAACTGACTACTGGTTAAAGTTACAGGGGAAGTTTATAAGTAAAATTTAGTTTCTAAGTGCCTGCATCCATACAAGGCACTGCTAAATGCCTCTGTATGACAAGTAGTAGAAAAGTGACTAAACCAAATAAATAGCCCTTATTTGGTGATTGTGTAACTCTCGTTGCTGTCTAAACTTGACTTTATATCTCAGACATCACAGCTAATTAAAATAATGCAAGCATCTATATGGGATGGAGCTTTAACTGCAAACCCCTGCTTACACATAAACTCAATAGCTGCTGAACCCTGCCCAAAGGAAAATAACCACAGGAGTGCTGTAGTTTCCAGCAGATGAATATAGCGCTAATCAATGAAACATATTATCAGTGAACAAAAACATTTTAAAACCTGTCAATGAATTAGTCAGCTAATAAGCAAAACTATCAAACCATACTTAACTGTCTTTTGTTGTATTAGTATAAGTTGCTTTATTTTGTAGATGGTATCTGACAGGCAGCATCAGTATATCTTGTTATGCTCATATTTCTTCATTTCCATCATATGGGCAGTTGGAACTTCACTGCAGTAGTCTTATGCTTTGTTGCCATAATCTTTTGGAATGTGGGCCAAACTGAATAAAATCATAACTGATAAATATATATATATATATATATATATATATATATATATATATACATATATACATATATATGTGTGTGTGTGTGTGTGTGTGTGTGTGTGTGTGTGTGTGTGTGTGTGTGTGTGTGTGTGTGTGTGTGTGTGTGTGTGTGTGTGTGTGTGTGTAGCTAAAATATATTGCTTATGTGTGTTCAGATTGATAGTGCTAATTTTTAATTTTATACTTTAAGGCCTCCCCAAAAACTGAAAAAGTGAAAATGTGTATTTTTTCAAAATCAGTGCTTTTTCTATGGAACAAGACCCCCACCCCCACCCCACCTATGCAGGGAACTACAGTCATCCATGTTACTTATTATAATCTCCATAAAAGGCACAAATACCTATAGAAAGTGAAATAACTGGATTTTAGAAAAATTATTTGCGCTTATTCTTTCTTAAGCTGATTTATGGGGACAAAAAGAACTAAAGGCTGGTTTCAGAAAGGGCCACTAACAACAGTAATCCCTTACACAGGATGGTACCACTTTTGGTAGCCTTTCTGACCCAGAGACAGGCCCAGTGCTGTGATCCTACAGAATCTGTCAGATCAGCACGGTAAACCATATTCTCAGCCAAGTTGTATGCTAATGAGACATTCTAGGAGAGAAGCCTATGCTAATTAGCCATGTACTCTCCCCTGAGGAATGCCTGTAGTAGGAATTTCTGTAGCTGAGTGAGTCAGAGAGCTGCTTGGCTGGTCAAGCTGATTTCATTGGGCAAAAGTTTGTGTTCACCCATTACTGTCAATGGGTGAGATTCCATTAGAGGTAAGTGCCGGGTAGTTTAGCAGTCAGGTGGTGGTGCATGGGGATGTCCATGTATCTGTGCATGTACAGCTACATGTGTGAGTGTATGCAGAGAGATGAGTGGTCTTAGGTCAGAGTGTGTATGTGAGAGAGAAGGAATGACTGAGGGTTGTCAGTGCCAATGCAATGCATGTTCTGCCAGAAGTGATTACTTCAGGAAATGCAGATTTGCATGAGCAGTAACACCACACAGTTCAGTGACATGAAGGTTAACTGATAATGAGATCTTTCCTAATTGCAGCTAATGTGTTTTTAAATCACGTTTTTCATGATCGTGGAATCGGGGATGTCAGTAGATGTATGCTATGTACACTATAGCTGACATGCAATGGCACTGAGGTAGCAAAAAAAACAAAAGAAAAAGGAATATATCTGCAGGGAGCAGCCAAGTAGCATTCTACAATTATGTTTTTTTTTTAAATAACTTGCTCTTAATGCTGTGTATGCTGTAGGTGGTAAGTGTCACACCTCTGAGGCACCTGGGTCCATTGTATTTAGCAGTTCCATTTATTTGTACTCTGTTAATGCTCTAGATATCAAACCCTTTCTCACTACTTTTGTTAAATGTTCTTATCACTTGGGGAGGGGTAACTGACTTGCAAATGCTGACCAATCATTTGCTAATTTATGTGAAAGGAGTAATGTGGGGAGGGGTGACAAACTCACAGACACTAACCAATCGTTTGCTAATTTATGTGAAAGGAGTAATGTGGGGAGGGGTGACAAACTCACAGACACTAACCAATCGTTTGCTAATTTATGTGAAAGGAGTAATGTGGGGAGGGGTATGACCAGGCAGCAGCAGTAAAAGTATAATGACCTCATGGCGATGGAATCAGATTACACTGCATACTGTGCATGCTGGGGATTGTGTCCTTTACAGTCATGGATGGTAACTGCTTGCAGTAGTTTAATTGGCTGAATAAACCACTGAGCTTTGCTGGTGGTAGTTCCAATCACTCAGTTTGTTGTTTTTTAAGGAAGTAAAGAAGACCAACTGAACAGAGGCTGGACAGTTTAATTAAGTTTAGCTTTTTCGTTCCTATAGAATTCAGAACTTCATCAGAGTTGCTTGTGTTACTTCTGATTTTGATTTTTGAGGAAGTACAATTAAGTGGTGCTTGGACATAACTTCATATATTTTGGGAGTAATGCAGTCTGATTACTAAGTCAAATATTAATGAATAGTTAAACTAAAACCTGTCCACCATCTTGAATATTTCCATCAGATTAGCAGAATACCTTGTTTTTATTTTTTCACATATTTTACTTATTTAATTAACTGCAAACAGAATCAAGTAGCGATCTAACTGGAGTCTCAGTTTTGAGAACAAGTGTGTGATGGTGTTGGGCGATGCTAACTGGCAATGTAATATTCTGAATGTTATAAAATAGACTATTGCATGTCAGTCAGACATGTGGCATTGCAGGAAAATTAACATGTTTATTCGGGGAAGCTAAAAAATCATATATTAGAAATTTTCACATAAGTCATTCATGGTTTTTTTATCAGGCACTGCACACCCATTCCTCTTAGCTGTGCTTGATTTTGGTTCAAAATGTTGCACTGTCTCTCCTAATCTCTCATAAAGCTGGCAATTTTGTTTGAAAATATGATGGATTACACTTGTTAACCATTACATTTATCATCTTTTTACTTCAGAAAATGCAACTAACTTTATATTTTCATATCCTGTCTACTTTTCAAATTAATTGTTCTAATATTTAAAAAAAGTGACTCTGATTTTGGAGATAAGAGGTTCAACAGAGCTGTAGTAACTAGATATGTGCATACATGTAGATGCTGTATTTTCTTTGAAGAAAGTTAAGAAGTCTTGTCCAGCATGTTAGTAATTGGAGCTGGTGCTTGAAACTGCTTAAACATTTTTCACCCTCTTACACTATGGTTGCCTGGCATGAAACTATGGGTCAGGCAAAATTTAAATGCATCATGAGGTCCATAAGACTCTGTCTAGTACAGCCATGTATCACTTAGGTGCTTTTGCCTAAGAACACATAATCAGAATTACATTAACTAGAGAAGTTTGAAGCGACTCAATCATTTTGCATACACCCCCACCCAAGACTGTATAAGTGGTGATAAAGAATGACACTGTGGGCCCAGCAAAATCTGAACATTTCATCAGTGTCACAAATTACTGCTAAGTAGAGACATACAAAATGAATTACTTTTACTACATAGTGCAATATCAATTCCAGTGAAATGTGCAATGAAAGAAATAGTTGCTTTAATGACAGAAAACTGTTTAATTTTTAACCACTATGCTTCAGGGTGATATATTTATATAACTATGCAACAGTTATACAGTACAGCCATGTACTTTTAATTTTTTTTGTAATTATACTGTCTGTGCGATGGATGAGAAAGAAAAATTTTGGAGTGAGTTGGATGAAGTGGTGATGACTGTACACAAGGGTGAGAGACTGGTGATTGGAGTAGATTTCAATGGGCATGTTGGTGAAGGGAACAGAGGGGACGAGGAAGTGATGGGTAGGTATGGTGTTAAGCAAAGGAATGCAGAAGTTCAGATGGTAGTGGATTTTGGTAAAAGGATGTACATGGCTGTGATGAATACGTATTTTAACAAGAGGGAGGAGCATAAGGTGACATACAAGAGTGGAGGAAGATGCACACAGGTGGAGTATATCTTATGTAGAAGGGCCAATCTGAAGGAGATTGGAGACTGTAAAGTGGTGGCAGGGGAAAGTGTAGTTAGGCAGCATAGGATGGTGGTTTGTAGGATGACATTGGTGATCAAGAATAGGAGGATGAGTGTGAGGGCAGCACCAAGGATCAAATGGTGGAAATTGAAAAAGGGTAATTGTAAGGTGATGTTCAGGGAAGAGTTAAGACAGGCACTGGGTTGCAGTGAAGAGTTACCGAATAGCTGGGTAACTACAGCAGAGCTAGTAAGAGATATGGCTAGAAGGGTGCTTGGTGTGACATCAGGAAAGAGGAAGGAGGACAAGGAGACTTGGTGGTGGAATGAAGAAGTACAGGAGAGTATACAGAGAAAGAGGTTGGCGAAGAAGAAGTGGGATTGTCAAAGAGATGAAGAAAGTAGACAAGAGTATAAGGAGATGAGGTGCATGGCAAAGAGAGACGTGGCGAAGGCTAAGGATAAGGCGTATGAAGAGTTGTATAAAAGGTTTGACACTAAGGAGGGAGAAAAGGACCTGTACCGATTGGCTAGACAGAGGGACTGAGCTAGTATAGATGTGCAGCAGGTAAGGGTGATAAAGGATAATGAGGGAAATGTACTCACAAGCGAGGACAGTGTGTTGAGCAGATGGAAAGAGTACTTTGAGGGGTTGATGAATGAAGAGAATGAGAGGGAAAGAAGGTTGAATGATGTGCGGATAGTGAATCATGAAGTGCAGTGGATTAGCAAGGAGAAAGAAAGGATAGCTATGAAGAGGATGAAGAACGGAAAGGCTATTGGTCCAGATGACATACCTGTGGAAGCATGGAGGTGTATAGGTGAAATAGCAGTGGAGTTTTTAACTAGATTGTTTAACGAAATCTTGGAAAGTGAGAGGATGCCTGAGGAATGAAGAAAAAGTGTTTTGGTACCGATTTTTAAGAATAAGGGTGATGTGCAGAGCTGTAGTAACTACAGAGGGATTAAACTGATCAGTCACAGCATGAAGTTATGGGAAAGAGTAGTGGAAGCTAGGTTAAGAAGGAAGGTGATGATTAGTGATCAGCAGTATGGTTTCATGCCAGGAAAGAGCACTACAGATGCGATGTTTGCTCTGAGAGTGTTGATGGAGAAGTACAGAGAAGGTCAGAAGGAGTTGCATTGTGTCTTTGTGGATTTAGAGAAAGCATATAACAGGGTGCCTAGAGAGGAGTTGTGGTATTGTATGAGGAAGTCAGGAGTGTCAGAGAAGTATGTAAGAGTGGTACAAGATATGTACGAGGGTAGTGTGACAGTGGTGAGGTCTGCGGTGGGAGTGACGGATGCATTTAAGGTGGAGGTGGGATTACATCAAGGATCAGCTCTGAGTCCTTTCTTACTTGCAATGGTGATGGACAGGTTGACAGATGAGATCAGACAGGAGTCCCCGTGGACTATGATGTTTGCAGATGACATTGTGATCTGTAGTGAGAGTAGGGAACAGGTGGAGGAGACCCTGAAGAGGTGGAGATATGTTCTAGAGAGAACAGGAATGAAGGTCAGCAGGACTAAGACAGAATATTTGTGTGTGAATGAGAGGAAGGATAGAGGAATGGTGAAGATGCAGGGAGTAGAGGTGGCAAAGGTGAATGAGTTTAAGTACTTGGGATCAACAGTTCAGAGTAATGGTGAGTGTGGATGAGAGGCGAAGAAGAGAGTACAGGCAGGATGGAGTGGGTGGAGAAGAGTGTCAGGAGTAATTTGTGACAGACGAGTACCAGTAAAAGTGAAAGAGAAGGTCTACAAGAGGGTAGTGAGACCAACTATGTTATACGGGTTGGAGACAGTGGCATTGACAAAAAGGCAGGAGTCAGAGCTTGACATGGCAGAGTTGAAGATGTTAATATTTGCACTGGGTGTGACAAGGATGGACAGGATTAGGAATAAGTATATTAGAGGGTCAGCCCAGGTTGGAAGGTTTGGAGACAAAGCCAGAGAGGCAAGATTACGTTGGTTTGGACATGTGCTGAGGAGGGATACAGAGTATATTGGGAAAAAGATGCTAAGGATGAAGCTGCCAGGTAACAGGAAAAGAAGAAGGCCTAAGATAAGGTTTATGGATGTGGTGAGAGAGGATATGCAGGTGGTTTGTGTGACAGAGCAAGATGCAGAGGACAGGAGGGAATGGAAACAGTTGATCTGCTGTGGTGACCCCTAACGGGAGCAGCCAAAAGAAGAAGGAGAAGACTGTCTGACTGTCACTAAAATGGGTCCATCTGGTCCAGTTCCCCTACCTACCAAATACATAAAACTGCTCTTGTCTCACACTACAGCTATCAAGTTTACATAGGTTCATAGGTGTGTACTAGGCTAAGTGCCCTGGAGCCTTCACAAGCCTAGCCCCAAAAAAATTGCCCAGGCAACGTGCCACCTGATGTTAGTTCACAGAGCCCATTTCCAATAGGGCAACTTGAATGATCCTTGGAGTGACCTTTGTTACCCATCCACTCATCAATATTTCTCTTGAAGAGGGCCAGCGGGGTGCTCTGCTTAACATGAATGGGAAGCTTATTCCAGAATATGGGCAGTCTTTGGAAGATGAACCTGTCCCCCCAGCATGTTCTGTTAATTGTGGTAATATGGTTGTAATCTCTGGAGCATTATAAAGATTATCTGTGCAGGGTGATGTGAATTTTGAGATGTTCCCTGATTTGAAGGTTTTCACTGGATATTGTTAACTGCGATTGGTATTTAAGTGTGGATGGAAAGGATTTTGTTTTTATTCTGAAGACTACTTAGATCAAAAGTGCTAAACATTTCTCCACTGCGTGGATGCCTTTGAATGTTTTTGGTTTGGATTTGTGCTTCATACATCCGTAGGATTTGGTGTTTGTGTGTAGACGACTTGCCATAATTGATGTGTGGTCACCACTTCTGTCATTTTAGTGGTTTTCCACAGGATGAGTTGAAAGGCTTGCCTGAATTTCAACAATGAGCAACCCTCCCCCACAGGTAGGCTGATATCACCATACCTTGGGCATCTTCAAGTACCTGGTATATAGGTGGCATCTGCCTGCCCATTTTTGATTTAACCCCCTCCAAGGGCACAGTTATGTCTACATTAGGAGCTACTGGCTTGATTTACCTGTGAGATGCAGTCTTGGACATGGAAAATTCTTGTTCAGGTTACCTAAGGATAGCTTGAGTGTAGGGGGCACAAAGAATAGCTGTGTAAAATCTTACCATAACCATAGATGTCCTTCTCTTCCACGTTGCAGCACTCTTAGTGTGGGACTCTCCACCCCA
The DNA here is from genome assembly GCF_019279795.1 of Protopterus annectens. Taxonomy (NCBI): domain Eukaryota; kingdom Metazoa; phylum Chordata; order Ceratodontiformes; family Protopteridae; genus Protopterus; species Protopterus annectens. The sequence continues at coordinate 238,555,460 of NC_056731.1, read as the reverse complement.
GGTGACCCGAACATTGGCTCCCACACAAAAGGCCAAGCCTGGCTGTCACTGGCATGTGGGACACCAGGAGCAGGGCCACAAACTAGTGTCCCAAATGTGACTTCCGCATGCACAAACCTCAGAACTGACTGCCCAGTCAGACAGTATACTAAAAAGAGCCAAATGATGTCCACCAGATGTGTGAAGTGCCATTCGCTGGCCATTGTGACCATGGTCTAAGTAATGCTACAGGGTGCTCCATCGACAGGTGAAAATGAATTTAGGGTGATAGGTGGGAGGGAAGGAATACCGCAACATGGAAGAGAAGGACATTTATGGTTATGGTAAAATTTTACACAACTATTTTAGGTCCTTCTATTCCCATGTTGCAGTATTCGTAGTGTGGGAGAGTATCACGGCTTAAGGAGGGGGAAGGGTGGAGATAGAGGTAGCAGATTCGAGAAATCCCTGCAGGATTCCTCTAGTGAACCCTGCTCTGGCTCTGGAGATGTGGTCCAATTTGTAGTGTCTGGTAAAGGTGTGTATAGTGGACCAGGTGGCCGCCTCCAAGATGGAGGCTGTGTCCAGGCCTTTAAAAAATGCTTTAAAAGATGCTACTGCCCAAGTAGAATGTGCTCTTACCCCTTGAAGTAGGTCTTTGCTGTGGTAGTAGCAGCAGAAGCAGATAGTTTTTCTGATCCAGCTGGAGATGGTTTGTTTGGTGCATTTATAGTTAATGTACTGCCAAAAGAATTACAGGCAATAATTTAAGATACTTTTTTCTTAGAGCAAGTACAAATATCACAGAATAGTACAGTGTTAAGGTGTTGGCCTCCAAAACTGGAAGCTTGTGTTTGAACCCCTCCTCTTTCATACTTCATGCTTTATGACACTGACCCACTCAGTCAAGTTGATTATTCCTATCCCTGGTTCTATTTACTAGAGTAACAAGTTTTGCATCTTTGTTCCATTTTCTGATGACCACCACATAGGTATAGCACTGCAAAGGGAGCATGCTGACAGTGGCAGAGTGGTCAGTTTAACTGCCATTACAGCTGAGAAATATCTGGTCTAAAGGACCTTGTTGCACAACATCCAGCTAGGCAGCTTGTACAAACAACTTATGTTGTGTTTCAACTTAATGTGGAACGGTGCTGCTTGCCATGAATGGTTTAGGGTGTTGTTCTTAAGTGAACCAAAATCAGAGCAGCAAAGAGTTGAGTCCAAAAGTCAAAGATTAAATATCTGTGAATGCACTTGAGATTATAGTGTAGTTAAGTCTTAATGCCATCCACGGTAACTGAAACCACTTGAGGTGTGCATTGCTTTATGTTTTTAGTTTAGCATAATATACAACTTGTGTGCATATGTCAGTGCTTGAGTGCTTGTATTTGTAGATGTATATTAGTTCTCTGCATTAATCTCTAGTTTATCTACAGCACCAATGATATTCAAAAACATTTCTAACTCCAGTCATAGCTTATTGCAGAATGAATGTCACTCACATATTTTTTTTGTTTAGATGACTTGTTTATCTTTGCAGAGTCTTTATCCAGATGTTAAGAGTCATTAACATGGGTTATTCCTGTTTTGACCAGTCTGGGCTTCCAGACAAACACACTGCAAAATCCTCCTTGACTCATTATAGAATGTGTTTCTGAGATGCCTTATAGATTCTTCTCTTCAAAAAGGCCTATTTAACAGAAGATAAGGTAGATCTTTATCCAGAATCTTTCCTGAACTTCTCCAATCAGTTTCAGACTTCTGTAACAGAATTTCTCAGGATCCTAATGTTCGTGGATTTTTAGGATTATCATGACCAGTCTTTCCAGATTACACATGACAACGATACAGTGGTTTCTAAAAAAAAAACATATGAACCCAGCATTTCTATTTCTGAAGTATCAAACTGCAGTTTTTGGCCTTTATAAAAAGGGAATTATATTTGTGGAGACAACAAATACAACCTAACCCAGCATCAACTTCTCTACTGAGATCCTAAACAAATCTGTCACCACTAATCAGATTTTGCTTGGAGAGCAGTTTACAGAAGGAGTAAAAGTGCAAGGAATGTGGAATCCTTCAGAAAGACCAAAATGTATCAACTAAAAAGAGATGTTGGCTGTTATCTATGCCTTAAGTCTCTCCATCATCTTTAGTCCCCAGGACCTCAGCAAGTGATTACAGACAATACCACAGTCATGTGGTATAGAAACAAGCAGGGAGGTACCTGGTCATACCCCATATTCCAGATGGCAGTTACAGCTTCAGAGTTAGCTCTTCAGCATTCCTTAGCCGTCTAAGCATCTTGCATTCCTTCAAACATCCGAGCACAACTTAGTGAAGTCAAGCTGAGCTGGACCAGAAAAGACAGTCATGAATGGAAATAGAATGGGGGGGGGGTCTTCCTGGAATTGATACAATTGTAGGGAACACCTCAAATAGATCTGTTCAACACCTTTCAAAACAGCCATCTAAACAAGTTTTCTTCCAGGGCTTCTTGCAGGCAAACCCGAAGGATAGATACATGTTTATTTCCTTGGAAGAGAAGGTTTCTTTATGTGTTTTCTCCCTTTACTCTGATATCCAGGTATATTCCAGTGCAGGTATTGTGCCCCACTACAGCTGCAAAATGATGGCTTCTGGCTTCTGATTCACAGCTTCCTATATAGCACTTCCTCTGGGCTCTAGAAAGTTTGCCACAATATCACCTCCCTGAGAGACAGAGGTGTACAACTCATGAAAGAAAAAGTCTGTGATTGTCCATTAAGGAGCTAATGGGTTACCTGGGTCAAGTAGATGGTTTATGGGGGAACAGTGCTAGAAGGATAACAAGAGTATCAGGAGGAAGGGAAAAATGTTATCAGCTATTGATAGAGTATAGGGCAGGTGGAGGAGGAGTTGCCAAAAGCCAAAATTCTGCCTTTTTGGACACTGAAGCAAGGCTATTTCTGCTATGCCATTCATGTATCATGTTAAGTGCTGTTTAAAGAGAAGTGATATCAGCAGGTCCAGGACATTTCTCCCAAGTTTTCAGTCAGCTTCATATTTGATGAGCCAGGTGATAGAACCAAGACATCTGAGAAACAAATGATAAAAGAAGTGGCCCCAAAACAGAGCCTTGGGAACTACAGTAGTCACAGTGATTGGTAATGATAGGAGCCTGTCTATTCTTACCTGTTGTGTATGACCATATAGTCAGTTCTGAATTCATTATAATATGGCTTCATTTACCTCCACATCCTTGAGTTTTGTTTGATTCCTTTATGGGGTATAGTTTAGAACACTTATTCAGATCAAGTTAAGTTGCGTGGAGAGAGAGAAACTTTCATTCAAGGAGGCAGTCAAGCTCCTGAAGAACTTTATGAGCTAAAACATGTACAATCTACCACTCACAAAACCATACTGGAATAGCTCACAATGAAGGTTTCCTGTGTTCGTCTGAAAAAAAATTCATGCCGAGCTCTCTAATTCTTTGCAAAATACATTTCTTGTGTATCAGAACAGTGTGTGATTACTGTGATTTGTGTAAGGCCCTCCCTTTTGGACTGCAACCTCAATAGACAGCTTTATTTGCACAACAGCTGATGTGTCTAAAGAAAGTATATCGCATATGGTACATTCAGTTTACTATCAAAATTTTGATTGCACATCACCAACTCCAAATGTGGAATGTCCAAACTCCGAATGCTGCAAATGTTGAACACCAGTATTCCGGAATGGTAACTCTTGCTCCCTCTTGACCCATGGTAGCACTTGTTTCTAGGTCTGAAACCAGAAGTGAATGCCAAATTTGGTGTTTTTTTCAGAGAGATGAAATTTCTGCATTCTGTTTTTTGCGGATTTCATTTGATAATACTACAGAACTGCGATATACAATCGAAATTTTGATAGTAAACTGGTACATTCACTATTAATATAGCGTCACCATGTGAAAATAAAATACATTGGTGAACATCTACTTTTGCTTTAAGTTTCATTAAAAATTATTTCAGGATGCAGTTTCTGCTGAGTACTTAAGCAGTCCATCATTCATGTTTTATAGTATCATTATTTGGCTCCAGACACATTTTGATGTTCATTTGTCTTGTTTGTAGCACCACATTACTGTTTTAATTCTGTTTTTATTTTAGTGTTACTTCCTGTTAATTGACATGTTGTATCAACAAGCTTGCTTTCATTTTAAGCCATTTCATTTAAGCTAAAAATGTTTTGTCAGAGCAAAATAAGACATTGTGGTATAACTTAACTAGAACAGGAAATGCAAGTTGTCATTGGTGTAAACACTATATTACCATTCCAACATCACATTTAAAGCAAAAGAAAGAGCAATAGCAAAGTACAAAACTGTAAGAGAACATTGAACTGGTTCTCACTTTTGGTGTGGTTTTGTAGTATGAACTAATGATAAAGGTCTGTCCCTGCATACGCAATATTATTTGATTTCTAAACATCCTTTTCTTCAGTAGAGGAAAAGCCGTCTCTACATCAAAGACTTCTTTTTCCTTGAAAAGTAATGGAAACAAACGATGATGTTTATAACTTACCAAACTGTCAATGCCAGAATGTGGTTTTCTGAAAAGAAAAAAAAAACATAAATGAGAGCATAAACCTGGGTGGTCTTCAGGATATGGTACAAACTGCAAACCTACCCTACAATACAATAATCCAGTGTTAGCAGTGGTGTAAATGTTAATACCTAAAAGTGTCAAAAATGGGCTGCTATGGCAACAATTTAAGAAATGAATCAAATTATAAACCAGGAATTAACGTATTTTTTTTTCAGTTTGAGTATACTACTTGACATCCACCCTGTACTTAATACAGTAAGAGGTTACCACTGTTGTGTGAGTCACAGACAAAATGACACATTATATTCTGAGACAGGGTTGGACTAGGATAATTTTCCGGCCTCTAAAATCTTTCAAGGCTAAGTGACATTTTGATATTTCATTAGTCTTTTTTCCAAATGAGACAAGAATGTAGCAAAGCAGTATAGATTAAACAGTAAACAAATTTTAATGGAAAAGTTGGTCAGCAATACTGGAATGCATGTTGATTTAAGTGTGTGTGTGTGTGTGTGTGTGTGTGTGTGTGTGTGTGTGTGTGTGTGTGTGTGAGTATATATGTGTGTGATAAGTGTGTATGAGCACTGAGCATGGAATTCCTCCGGTATGGTCAAGGTCCAAACTGTGATCCTTGAAGCTAATTATACTTAACAGTGAAATGAAATATATGTTAACTCTAAAACTGCTGGATCTTACAGTATTTACCTTTCTCTGTGAGCACCTGTTTCAAAAATAAAGTTACAATGATGTGGGGGGTGTACATAGTATTGAGACATGCATTATGTCTGTGTGTCTGTAAGTGTGCTTGTGTGCATATCTCCATGTGTGTATCTGTGCATGTGTGAGCGTATGTGTGTGCATGTGTGTAGTTTGTCTGTTAGTAATTATTCTCTACTAAACTCTCAGAAATCTAAGGATTTAAAGTCATCTTCCTTCTGAGGCCATAAAGATGCTTTTATGTAATGAAACACATTGACTTTTAATGGAAGCTTCATCAATGATACTTTGCAATTCATATCATTAAAAGAACTACATTTTAATGGCAATCATTTCAAAATGTTAAGTTTTCCAAGTTTCATTTCTAGTGGTTACAAACTTCAGCTGAAACACACACAAAGGATTAAAATATGCATCCTTCTTGTTTGTAAATATCTTAGGTTACTGTATATGAACTTATTAGGCATGTGGTCCAGGAAAACATGGATGATTTTAGCACAATTCCTCCCTAATACTGTCTAGTTAAGTGACTTGGTCAAGGTCATAGAGTAGGCAAATGATAACTGAGGGGAATCAAACCCTGCACCACAGGAAGTAACGTGTTAACAGCTCATAACCTTATACTTCTGCAGTAACATAGCTATGGTGGGGAGAAAGGGGCAGCTGCCCTGGGATCAGAGATTTAGCTTCCCTGGGCTCAAAGATTTAGGAGGCATGATTGGCTGATACTGATTGTTCTTCAGTGCAATTTAGGAATTAGAAATAAATGCCAGTCTTGCATTTACAGTTAAAACTTAATGATTTAGAGCTCTGTGTGTGGTATAAACTGTAGCAACTGCTTGCTACAAATATAGCAAGCAGACTGATATAGTTTAAAAGTAATTTAGCAAGTGGTGTGCCTCAGTTCTTCATTAGAAGGAATTTTTTTGAGAGTGAGAGTGGAAGTGGGGGTGTATCTTCACATTAAAAGAGTTTTCTTTTCTTTAGGATGTGTGTAGGATATTGGGTAAGAACCAAGTGCATTACTAGCTATCTAAACCTCCAATTCCCTGCACTAACTCCAAGATCTGAAGTGTATCTAAAGTCGGTTTAGTTTCCCATGTTTTGCTTTTAAGTACTGTTGGTAAAAATGTTGTTTAAAAATTCTCTGTAGACTGAGTAATAATGCCTTTATAACAGCCTGTCTCGGTTATATAACTGTCAGGGAAAACTAAAGATGTGGCCGTAAAGAGGGTGAATTTAATGCGGTGGGGGGGGGGGGAGTCATGCAGATGTGGGTAGCTTTCTCTCTGCAAGAAGAAAACAATTGTAATCAAAACTATGGACACTGGTTGTCCGATTCTGTTTGTAAGAGAGAAAAAATAAGTTAATAACCTAAAGTAAACTGATACTGTTACACATTTCCCATTCACCGCAAGTAACTCCCTGTATGCAAAAAAAAAATGGTGCAATAATGTTGTCCATTAACATAAACTGAAAACAGCTCTATCCACAAAACATTTGATAAATGGAATATACTAGGTTCTTGGGTTGAAAACAAATGAAATATAATTTACTCTGTATTAAGAGAACTTATTTATTGATTCACGTATTTCCACTTAATAGAAAACTCTTTCACAAAACTTAGAACAGCAAATATTGTATTCATGGCTTTGCAAAGCAAGAGACAGACAGAGAGTAACAGCGACAGTAAGCTATGTCTTAGGAGCCTAAATAGAGCAGGTGTCCAGGGCTCTCAAGTCTTTTCACCCCAGATACACATATAATAGTCATTGCTCATGTGGGTTTAAATGACTTGAGACACAGTTTCCTGTATATTAAGACAGGCATGACAGAGTTTTCTGATTATATATTGAAGGCTGGTATAAATCTGGACTTTAACACCATGCTGCCTTCATCAAGAAGGTTACCTCAATATAAACAAAAGATGAATGACTTCAACAGTTAACACAGCTACAGATGTCATTCTAGGGAGATCAGTGTGTGTCAGTTTGGAGGAAGATGCTTGAATATCCTACTTGTTTTGCCAGGGATGGCACATACTTTTTCACCTTATGCATTTTGCTTATTGGGTAGGACCTTTCCTACCTCCATGGTGACTTTTGGGCAATGTCAGTCCGTTCCATCTACTGACCTATCCAGACCAATCCAGGTCACTGTATCTAGGACATGTTGCACTGCTCAGTGTTAAAAGTCTAACTAAGTAACTGCCATCTTTAGAAACCTTTCTAACACTTGAAAATATAGAAATTGTTGTCAGCACTGAAGCATGATTTCAATATATTTGTAGAACACCTTCACTATCAAGGTTCATCAGGTATTCAGATCTCTACAGAATGTACCACTGTAATGAGTTGTTGGTTGGCCATATATCTCTATGCTTCATTCAAATTTAGGCTAGATAATGACTGTGAATTGCTTCACATCCATGTATCTATAAATAAGATCCTTTACCGATTCCTGGCCAACTATAGAACCTCCTTTATGTCTCCCACATCCTGTGATGCATACCTAAATAATCTGGAACCCATTACTATTGAGGTGTACCATATTATTCTTGAGGATTTCAGTGATCTATCTATTAATGCTCATTGCTTCCTAGATTTCCCTAATGCAGACTCTGCAGACAAGCTTGTATGGTCTCCCAGAAAAGGATCAAACATATTGCACTTGATAATTCCAAACATAGCACCATTATTCTCTGCAGTTAAAAATGCACCCTCTCCAATTAGACCCATCCATCAAGCAGTACTCTTCACAAGCAGAGCTCTGCCCAAAGCACTTAAAAAACCCTACCATGTTCCAAGACTTCTCCAAGGCAAAATTACTTCAACTTTATGATGATATGCGGAGTTTTAAGTGCCACCAACTCACCCTTGAGAATGCTACAGCAAACATTGCTGCATTCATGGAAGAGTTAAATTCTTATCTCAATACCTGCATCAGGACATCAGTCCTTACCTGTAGCAAATACTGCATTAAGATCCTATGATGGGATGTTAGCATAAACAACAGAAAAGACTGCTCTCCCTTACCATCAAACAGACCCCCCCGACCCCCCCCCCCCACACACACACACACATGGGAAGCCCCACTACTGATCATGGTAACAACAGACAATAACCTTCACAAACCTTATCTGCAATGCAATGAAATAACAACTGTATGTGTTTCGAGTGGGCTACCATTTCATAGTAATGAGGCCGACTATGTTTGTAAATGACTTTAAACACACACAAAAAAAACTAATGCCACAACTATGGTCATAAGTTAAATGCCAAAAAGTGAAGTATTATATCCTTTGGCAAACAGGAACATCTGTGTTCCTACTATATTAATGAAATCCCTCACAAAACAGAAAGTTATCAGAAAACAGAACACTTTTATTGGCAACGAGTGTTCCTTTGACTCCCATGTAGTCACAGCTGTTAGGGAATCCCTCTACTTAACAAAGCAGATTAGGAACAGTATTGTCACCAGGGAAATAGCTGTTATCTTGACTCTTTGCTGCTATATTATTAGGCCAACAACTGAATATAATGCTCCCTTTGGCATTCACTTGTCCATTCATATGATACAACATGAAAGGCCCACACATATCTTCACAAAGAAAATCAAAGTCCTGAGTTCCATTACATATACAGAATGTGTTAAAGCTCTATATCTCTTTTCTGTCTCATGTAGACTCTTTAAGGTAACCTTTTCCTGGTTTAGAGGCCCTCAAGCAACTCTGACCTGGGTGATCTCCTTCATATTTACAAAATCATCAACACCATGAACATCCTTATGAAAAACCTCAAATTCCACCAAAACATAACTGTACATGCTGGCACAACAGATAACTCACTGACAGATTCCTTTCCTATGGAGCAGACTCCCCTTTCACATTAAACAAAAATAGTTGACTCACCCTCTTCAAATGTTAGCCGGATGAGAAACTGTAATTAGGCTGCTCGTCTCACCTGACTAACCTATATGGAAATGGGTAAAAATTAATAAATATTTAAGTGGTTTAGCCTCAAATGATCTTCCAGATCAATTGCCTAGTAACAACATAAGAACCTATGAATATTTTACACTACATACCCTCGTATAATTCTTGTAGATATAGATATAGATACAGACACAGGTTCAAATATACATGCTAGAGGTCTATTCAAGTGTTCTAACAATCACTTTATTACATCACAAGTGGTCTGAAAAGTAATTTAATCATAGCTGATCTATGGATAGTCTCCTCTACATACTGTAAGTCATAACTCTGATAATAAGCAAAGCTTATAATTTTGCAGGCACTGCTATTCATTTTCATATCTTTGTATAAATAATAAAGCAGTTTGTTTTATCACAGTGTGTTTGATTTAGGTCCACTTCCATCATGTTCTCCTTTCTTCCACTGTAGTGTGACTAAGGATTTGTTATGTATCACTTAGAGGAATGTGGGGTTTCATCCCAGCAAAACAATGCTTTTTCTATTTCTTTTTTGGTAGTTATTTTGGGTTTAGTTTAAGTGTATGTAGATCAGTTTTGTTAAGATTTTTTTCAATTAAATATTCTCCATTTTAGATAAAATGATATGGACTCAGATATAGAACTATATCTAGATTATATATATATATATATATATATATATATATATATATATATATATATATGTGTGTGTGTGTTTGTGTGTTTGTGTGTGTGTATATATATATATATATATATATATATATATATATATATATATATATATTCATACATACAAATAAACATGGAGAAACATTTCTGAGGGTTCTAAGGCAATGAGGCCAATAGTTTTTGGAAGAATTATTGGGCAAACCTTAAAGGTTCAACCCTTGAGGTAGACGTTTCCCTTCTTCAGAGTGCTGTGCATCTATTTATAGCAGCTTTTATCTTCACATCTGGATTAGTATTTGGTGATTCTAAAGATTTTGCTTGCTAACACAAAGGGCTAGAAATCTTTCATTTTTTTTCAAAAGATAGGCAATTAGGGGGGAAAATATTTAGCAAGCCTTATTTCTATTCATGTGTACCATGCCTTTATATCTGGTGGGAAACATTTCAACACTTACCACTGATACAAAGGACTTTATCAAATTTTTTTCAAGATTCCACTACAGAACAACAGCTGTATAAAAGCAGTTTTTCAGGCAGCAGTAGTTCATAAGATCCAAAAGTACTGATATAACTATCTAACTTCTCAGACTATTGTTTGTATAATGTCTCTGCTGCACTGATGCTAAGGGGAATTCAGTAGAGAAGACAATCATCTTTTTCTATGCTGATAAATTTACTTCTTAATGAGCACTAAGAATTGTTGAAATCAACAGTGTTTGGTTCTCATCACTGATCAAGTGATGTTAATTAAAAAAATCAAAACACAGAGCAATATTTGAATAGTGAAAGCCATTTTCTTTTTTCTTTTAGGATATCACTTTTTCATTTTCCTGCGCATCCTTTTTCATGCATGCTTTTCCCTCCAGCTTGAAAACACAAATGTGAGCAGTAGCATATGTCAAATCTATTGGTCTGAGTGGCCTAGTGGGCTAATGTATTGTGCTGTAATTGTGCTATTTACTAAATACTCCTGTACAAATTTCTGTAATGGCTTTATCCAGTACACAGTCTCTTCCTTATCATTTACTGTTCTGATATAGCTTACTACTTTTTTGGATCTTCAAAATTTGAGGCCTATATTTCCCTTCATTCATCATCTGTGAGTTATTGGTGTACAGATAATGAAGTGAAAGATAATTTCTCTGAAGAATACTGAATGGGTGACAGGTAGTGAGTGTGCCAAAACCACTGAATTGCTAAATGGAGAAGTGGGGCATTGAACAAAGGACACTGACAAACTGCTAAAATAATATAAATGCATCATTGAGATTAGGAAATTCATCACTATATTTATTAATATAACTTTTTGAAAACCTGTTTTAGCAATGTGGTATTGTTGGTTTCATGTGAGCAGAAATGCAGTTTATTATACATTATGAAGCACTCTGTCTTTTAAACTCCCTACAGATAAAACTGTTCTCTCTACGTGGTTCCTCCACCCAGAGAAAGGACCAAAAAGAAGTGGGGTGGATTGCTCTCTCTTAAAGTAGTAACCAACTGTTTTCTTAATGCAGGGATGCTATAAACTGTGTGCATTTTTCCTGGACTCTGTTCCTTAACAAAGGGCAAAATTCAGCTGTCCATGTTATATTTGGCTGAGATATTCTGAGCAGAATCTTTATCCTCTTTTTTTTTTTTTTTAATGCCATGCTAAATACAAGTAGCGTCAGAAAAAGGAGCTGGACTCTAAGAGAACCAAATGTAATAAGTATAGAAGGTGGAAGAAAGGACTACAGGAGAAGCAGCGGTACCTTGACAAATACTGGTGAATGCTTGTAGTAATGTGATATATTAATGAAACTGCTGAAACATTGCTTAACAAAGCTGTGCATAATGACTGTGCTGAACTGCGGAAAGATTGTAGCAGCACAAAGTGTATGTTCAGTGATAGTAGTAAAAAGAATGTGCAGAGAAAGTTTGTTGCAGCACAGATTTTATAAACTGAGCTTCTGAGAAAATAATTTATATAATTCTGAATTCTGCACACTGGAAAACAGTGACTATACAATGCATTTCAAACTAAAGGTTAAATTGTGTTGGCATGATGAAACATAGTGTAGTGTATGAGGTTCACACAGGTTACTGTATTTTGAAACAGTTGAAAGTACTGTATATATATATATATATATATATATATATATATATATATTATGTATATATATATATATATATATATACACACACACACATATATATATATATATATATATATATATATATATATATATATATATATATATATATATATATATAAAGCACATATTTATACACTGGTGGGTGATCTATGCTTATACAAAAAAGAAAAGTCTTATGACTGTTGCTGTTAGAGTGGTTGCTTTAAATTAAGGCTGCTGTATTTTCTGTTTCCTTTTCTTTTTTAACATCCTTTGTTTATTATCAGACTGTAATGAATTTTTGCCATAACATCTGTTTGTTTTAAACAGATATGTAAAAACATAATTATTAGAGCAGTACACCATACAATATAATGTAGTAATATGTGTTACAGAGAGGGAGAGAGAGAGAGAGAGAGAGAGAGAGAAGAAAGATAAAAGCAAAGCCTAGCGAGGACGTTTTGCAATACATGAATGAACTGTACAGGATGGCATAAGCCCATTCTACTGACAGTGTAAGCAAGAGAAAATGATGTACAATATGTAGAAGTCACAGATTATGAAACTTTACAGAGCACTGAATCATACTGTGTATTATCACAAATAGTTTTCTCTAATGAAGAATAATAAGCAGCCTTTGGTAAAATATATGAGAATCACAAAGAAAAGACAAGTCTTTCTGATCAGCAAATTGCTAAAACCGGAGAACTTGCACCTGACCAAAAAAAAAAATCTATGAGGAAATTTGCTCTCACAGTAACAGTAGATCACTATGATAATTAGAAGTGCTGCCATGTAAAAAAGAAAAAAGATTGTTAATATTATATTAAAAAAAAACTTGTAACATAAAAGGCTCATTGTTGTGAGATTTCTTTGTCATAACTCTGGTGACATTTTACAAAAAAAAAAAAAAAAAGCATTTTGAGGCACAGTAACCAATAAAGGAAAGAATGTGTTGTCACTACAATGAAGCAATCAAGTCGATCATATAATAAGTAATTATGCAGAATAGATTCTGTTTCAAAAACTACAGAACATTATTAAAAATAAAAACTAAAATTTGCAGAAAAGTTAATGGAGGCCTTTTCAGAAAATCTACTTGGGCAGTAAGTAACTGACTGGCAACAAGTGGAAAAAAAAGTACTGCAAGAAATACCCAGAGCATTAAATGAACACATAAAACTACAAAGGTAGACAGGGGTGCTCTGCATAAGCAGGGAGAATCAGTAGTAAAATTGGAGAAGTGAGTTTCTGAAAATGAAAATAAAATGACAGTTTTAAAAGGTTGTTAATTAACCACAACCAAGAAAAGAGCTGTCAGACTAAAACAGACAAATGAAGGGACTGTTTTATCAAAAGGACAATCTTGCTTCCCTGTACAAATTGAGGAAACAAAACAAACAAAAAAATAAATAAAAATAAAATTGATGTCAATAAACTGACATAACATGCATAAATGAACACGTGTCTGTGTTAAAACAGTGTAGGGAATTTCAGAAGACAGAGAATGAAAAAATAGGAAATATGTGGAAGGTATAAAAAAATTCAGAAACAATCTGATAGACTTCAGAAAGACCAGACTAAGGAAATTGAAACTGTCTTAGTAGAGGCTGAGAATGACAATGCAAAACTTAGGAAAAATGCAAAGTAAATTAATGCTTAAATTTAAAAAAGAAAACAGAAGTAGTTGTCAAATCCAAGTTGACACATGATTACAGAGTGAGAGAGAGATTCTGAAACAGGGATTGCACTCTGTGAGGACCAAATACTGGGAACCCAAAAACATTACCATACATGCCAAAGACTTAATCTCTATTAAGGAAAACAATATTAGACCAACAGTCACAAATTAGGAGAAACAACTTAATGTTCAGAGGCATTATAGAAAACATTACGCTTGCAGAATTTATCTAAAAGATACTGGACATAATAGACTAACTGTTAAACCAAATGGTAAGCAAAAATAAATATAAAAATAGCAGGCGACATCATAATCAAAATATCACATCCTAAATTAAGGCAATATCAAACAAATCATATTCCGAGGCTAGTATATGCAGAATTTCTCAGTTTTCAAAAAGTGTCAACCATCCAAAACATATACAAATTTAAACATTTTTTTTTCTCAGATAGGCAATACAATTAGAATAGAAATGGCTTCCTATTACTGTTCAAACATCAAGGACAGCAACTTTTCTATTTTGCATGTCTTATCCAAAATAAGATTGAATTACAAATATTCTTTCTAGCCAGCTTATTTTCACTTACAAACCTACTAAACATTAAGCTGAAGAAGCAAAACCCCTATTTGAAAAACTTTTCAATTTTAAAAGGACACGACTGGTCAGTTTAACTGATTTTTGTCAATTTTACTTGTTAAACGTAATTGACCTACTCACTCTTGAAGCTAGCATATGCTGATGTTTTTAAATCAGCTGAAACAATTTGCAATTACTCTCACAGACATGGGACTAGTTTTCTGTAGTTTAGTTTTCCTGCCTAATTACTCCAAGAATGGTTTATACATTTTGATGGTAAACGATTGTGGAAACTGTTTCCTAAGGGATCAGTACTGGGTAACACACTTCATTTTGTTTTCTTAACAGTACTCAAACAAATCCAAATAGGACAAAGAAATACACACCAAAGTTCTCTTCTTGTGAACTGGCAAAATAGTTTCCCACTAACTTAACTCATGGCTTAGTTTGCATCAAGACTGCAGATAAAATGGATTGCAAATTGAATCTTTTGCTGTTATGTTACTTCAACTGTTTTATGTGTTGTTATACTAACTAACAAACAAAAGCTCACTAAATCTAATAAGCATTATCTTTTGTTGGGTTGATTATTTTGATTAAATTTCATTATGTATTAAATGCAATACACAGTTATTTTTACAAACTACTGCACACGTTCATATAAGATAGCACTGAGTAGCTGCTAAGTTTTGTTTCTTGATTTAAAAATCCAAACTAGCCTTTTTCTTAAGAAATGTTCATTTACCTTATTGTCTGAGGCAACCTAGAAATATTTAAGGATGTCACTAGTTAAAAATGATTTCCATAAGTTGACATGAGTGAGTTGCAGAAATCAATTGCTGCATATGCTATTTTCATCTACTTTTATTTTTGTGTATTTTTATTCTTAATTATTTTTATTCTATACATAAAGAACTGTTAATTTTTTCTACATGTTAAGAAATTTAGAATTTACACACCTTACTAATTTAGTTTTGTACTCTTCTCAGAGTATAGATAGTGTGTGTGGAGGAGGGGTTAGGCTCCATGGTGTTAGGAAAAGAGTTGACCAATATGTTTTATTCAGAACTTCTAACTTCCTAAGGATAAACAAAATGTCTAACATTCAGGCATCATTTTCCAATTAAAAAAATTGTCATACCTGTTACATCTGCTAAAAATACAACTAATTTTCTACAAAAACATTAACAAATGAAAGACTGTGCATATTTATTTATATTTGCTTAGGATACCTATAGTAATTTGTAAACACTAAATATTTTATGTTACTAAAAACAATTCATTTAACCAAATCTATAACAATGAATACATATTAAAGTCTCAAGAGGTAACTATGCACTTTTTAAACTCTTTGCTTTTTCTTACACTGACTTGGGCCAACATAAGCATTTAAATACCCAGTCTAACTGAAATAAATACAACAATCTAGCAGAACATTAAAACTCAACAAAGCTCCTGGCCAGATGTTTACTTTGCCAAATTCTATAAAGTGTTCTGAGTTATTTTATCAAAAATTCTACATTTTTTTATAAAATCTTAAATTAAGTAATGCTAGACCTCTATTTGAACCAATCAAAAAACATTCTAATGCCCAAACCAAATAAAGATGTGACTAACACACAAAATTATCAGCATATTGCTTTACTAAATCTTGATATTAAAGTTCTCACCAGAATTCTCACCAAAATAATAAAATATTTAATTCTCTCAACAATATCACCTGTACTATCAGGTTTCATTAAAATAGGAAAACCATAGATTAATATTTACCTTTTTAATTTAAAATAATGATGCAATGATAGCAAGCAAAGTGGGTTGTTTCATCAATTTTTACGTCAAAGGCATTTGACTGTTTTTTTTTTGCAGTTATGGTTAAATTTGGGTTTTCTACTCCTGTATAAACCATACTAAAATCTTATATGACAATCCTGCTACACAATTATTCATAAACAAGCTACAATAATGACCCTTAAATCTAAGTAATGAAGTAACACAAAGGTTTCTACTTTCTCCCTACTTCTTTAATTTATATCTAACCATTATTCCCTTCTTTTACTGAAAAAAAAAAAGGATTTCATTATTTCATTCTGTCTCAGTTTCAAAATCCCTTTCTCTGATTTTGTGGATGACATAAACACCTACTTAAATCTGCTGAAACAGATCTTCCCAGAGCCCTTCAGTCCATCATAATGTTCATCTTATGAAGGCTATAAATGAATCTTTATAAATAATTTATCTTTCCTGTCTCCACCAATTACAGTTTTATAGATTGTTCTTGTTTAAGAGGTTCACAAATAAAGCACCCATTCACTTATTTAGGCTATCATTTTCTGACACATTACCATTTAAAGGTTTCTCAAATCTTAATAAATGCTGGTCCCGTATTCAATTAGCTATTCAAAGATAGTCTGAGTTGAAATGTTGATTCTTATCGAAGGTGTCTATTAATAAAGTTAATATCTGTCAGATATTATTATATCAATTGAGATCCCTAAATCTAACTATACCACTTAAACATTTAAGAGTAATTGAGATAGCCCTATTGAAATTCATTTGCTCTCCAAAATCAATAAGGATCAGATATTCGAAACTCACTTAACCTAAATAATTAGGAGGATTAAATTTACCAGAGATTTATTTATACTACTTAATAATAAGAGCACAAAGAGTATGGCTTACCATTAAGCATAATTACACCCATGAAATCAATATCCCTGTATGGAATCTGGTATAAATGCCTAGAATTCTATGATTTTAATATTTCCTTGATTCCCTTTTTAAAATCTAACTCTACTAAAAATAAAATTTCACCACTTTTCCATGATTTGCTAAAATACTTCTATAAACTTATGATATGCATGTTAGACAATTACAATTCAGTTATCCATCCAATTCACCTTAACCACAATATTCTATTAGAGGGGTAACATGATCGTCAGAGCAAACTCAGCAGAAGAATAAAGATCCTGAATGTACCTCCCAAAAGGGTTTTTCCCTTTTCTTAACAGAATATTGCACTTTATAAATATTAATTATATTTTTAGTCAAGACATATCAAATATTAATTTCTTGCAGTAATTTCTAAATTCATTAACACAAAAATAATACATTATCAAATGCTTACAAGCTTGCAGTAAAGTATAGATTTAAAACTATATATATATATATATATATATATATATATATATATATATATATATATATATATATCTTCACCCTATTGATCTACATTAGGTTCAAAAACAAATTGGGATAATGTGATAAAATGGTTTGTATCATACAGCAAAAGCATATATAATAAGGGGAAAAGTGAAGGATATTGAGGGTCTTTGTGTGGTTGGCTTATCCATGTCTGGGAGTGTTTTTTGTGGGCATATCTCTCAAGTGTCCAGACATTTACAGAATGTCCAGATTTTTGCCTCATACTTTTAGTCCTTTCCTCATAAAGTTTATGGTTTTCTGGCAAATTAGTGAGGATCAAAATCAGTAAATAACTGATGTTTGTGTTTCAAGCTTCATATCTCTCTGAGAATGCAAATTAATACACAGCTTGCTGAGCAATATTTAAAATCTGCTTCTGTTATTTTTGTGGGAACACCTCTAAGCTGTCTGAAGATTCAAAGAATGCCCAGATTTTTGCCTCATATTTTTGATCCTTATAAAGTTTGTGGCTTTCCTGCAAATCACTAAAAATCAAAGTCAGCAAATAATATTAGGTTTTTAGTTTCAGACTTCATATCCTTCAGAAAAATGCACATTAACATACAGTCTATTATTTTACTAACTTCCTAAGTTTATAAGACCAATATTTAAAATCTTTTGTACTAAGAGGTATGTTTTTGGGTATTTCTTGCATGAATTGTTTCTTGATATTGACCCATTACATGTTTCCTGCCATTCTGTCTGTTTTGGAGTTCATAGTTCACTAGTTTTCTACCCTTCTTTTAACTGGTAACCTTTGAAAGCATGGTAGATTACAATTAAATAACTACAATGATTAGAGATATAGACTTATTTTATTTCAGACAATATATATTATTTCTTATTCCTTATTCTCTTGATGTTAATAACATTAATAGATCCCAATTTGTTTCATTGTTTCTGTATTTGTCACTTATTCTGTTTAGGTTTGTCCTTATTTGATGAAAGTAAAGAATTTCACCAACATTGTTTTCTCTTTGTTTTCGGGCATTTTTCTTACTACTTGTGGTTATTGGTCTTTGATGTGGCTTGTCTATTATTTATTTATTTATTTTTAGCATTCTATTGGTTTGCATTCTAGAACGTTCACAGCAGCCTGGTACCCATCTTCCCTCTAGGCTGTTTTATTTGCCTTAATCCTTACTTTGCATTGTTTTCTTTATTTCATAGTCCTGCCTTTGGTATAGTTATAGAAAAAAAGATTTTATTTAAAACAAGTAGAAATGTTTTGTTTTCACAACCCCTCACATTGTAATATATAGGTATATGGCTAGGTTCCTCTTAGTACCTTTTTAATAACACAACTTGCTTCTTATTTTCATTAATTAGTACTTTAATACTGTAACCATAACTACTGTCTATCAATATGTTAAGTCCTCACTTGTAGATTAAGGCAATCACAAAAAAAAAAATCTGCTATCCATGCCCATAATAGCAGCACTCATGTGAAGTGGGGTGTCTATACCATTTAGCCTTGTGCAATGAGCAATTTTGCTATTTTACTTTGTTCTTATAATTTTAGGGATAATATTCAGAGTACCTGTTTTGTTGTCACTATATCTCAGATCAGTAATTAATAGGTTCATAGGTAGGTACTAGGCTATCTGCCCGAAGGCATTTATAAGCCTAGCCAGAATGTGTTGGCTTTCGCCGCCCCCTTAGATTACTTCCCTGTGCCTCTGTCCAGCAGACCCATTGAAGTGATCCCTGGGGTAAACTTTTTGTTTCCCATCCACTCGTCAAGGTTTCTCTTGAAGAGGGTTAGTGAAGAGTTCTGCCTAATGTAGATTGGAATCTTGTTCCAGAGCATGGGAAGTATCTGGGACAGGAATCTATCCCTCCAACACATCCTATTTATTGTTGTGATGAGGTTTAGATCCCTGGAGCATGTGGCTCGAGGGGATATGGATTTCTTTAGTTGGAGCATGTCCATCAATTCTGGGTTGGACATGGCCTTGTATGTTAGGCAGAGATCACCTCTGAGTAGGCGGTATGCAACTGAGTACAGTATTACTGTTGTACTGTCTTTTTGTAACAGAGTTTTTAAACTAACATTATTTCTATAAACAAACCTTGGCGTGGTCCCCACCACCTTGAATGACTCTTTATTCCCCTCCGCAAATTTCCAATTATTTTGTATACTACTTTGTATGCTAGAACTATCAACAGTAATATTAAAATTACAAACTAATTTTCTATCAGTATCCTTGTCAATTTGATTAACTTGATGAATAATAAAGGGACTTTTCAAAATGGGGGGTAAAGGTATGTCTCAGTAAAAATATCCCTTGCTATACTATTTAAATACTGTCCATCATATCATCCATTAAGAAATAGTTCTGCTATTAAAATATATTCTTCTTCAAGTTGTAAATCATTACTACTTGTTCTTATATATTGTCTTATGGGGATGTTTTTCTTAATAAAAGAGAGGTGGTTACTTTTAAAGTGTAAATAACTATTAGTAAACATCGTTTTCCTATGGATACTACTTTCACATTTATTTAATGTTTGATTCCATTTTAAATGCACATCTAAAAGGTTTAACTTCAGCACATAATCCCCCAGCACAAATTTAAGACACTCTGATTTGTTATTTAACGTTTCTACAATTTTTTCAACTTTACAAGTTGCCCCTTCAATAATAAAAAACAAATCATCTATAAATCTTTTATAATAATACACTTTAAAAATGCTGCTTTTAGCATGTTCCAAAGTTTTAAACTCCCACCAGTCCAAAACTATATTAGCAAATGAGGGGGCAGCCAGAGAACCCATGGCCACCCCTTTTATTTGTTTGTAACATTTCTTATTAAACATAAAATAATTGTCTAATAAAATTTCTATCATACTACAATAAAAAATATTTTGAGCTGGGAAGTTCAGAAAAAGTGTACAAAAAATCTCTAATATACTCAACACCAATGTCATGGGGAAAAGAAGTGAACAAAGAACAAACACCCAGTGAAAATTATATTTTTCATGGTGTCAGATTCATACTCTACAGAAAACTCTATAATGTTATCTAAAAAATCCCATGATTCTTTGATATATGAATCAAGACTTTGTACCATGGGATTTAATAATGCATCTACTACCAAGGAAATGTCCTCAGTAATATAATTATGGGCTGATACTATGGGTCTAAGTGGGGATTCACAGGATCTCTGTGTACCTTTGGAACTGCAAATAGTATTCCAACCTTAGGATTCTCAATGTTGCAAAAATTATACATTTCAAAGTCTGGATCTCCATCCATAAAACTCTCATACAAATAATTATAAACTGCCTTGTAGCACTTCATATCTATACTTTGAATTGAAGCATATTCATGTTCATTGTCCAACATACTTTCAATATTTTCAACATATTGATCCTGGTCCATTAGGACCAAACATCTCCCTCCCCCTTCATAATTCTTAATTTTTTTATTGTCTTTTAGTTCTTTCAGGGCAGCCTTTTCTTCCAACATCAAATTAAAAAGCATTCTCTTAGTTTTGCAGCTCAGTGCCTTCCTTATATCATTTTCACAAATAGTTTCAAAACCTTTTATAGTATGATTTAACATAGGCTTGTACATGGAAGGTTTAACAAACACAGACTTAAGTATTTTTACATCTTTTAGTGCAAAACGTAAATTAAGCTTGAGTATACTGCTTTAAATCTAATAAAGATTTTGAAATAGCTCTTCTCTCTGGAACAAAATTCAGTCCTAACTTCAAAAGTTTTACATGAATTTGGTGCAAAGAAAAACTGGACAAATTATAAATTTCTACACAATACCTTTCCAATTGTCCATGGACAAATCTGACTTAGTTCATACTGGCATTTTCATGGTCCTTGTTCTTTGAGGTTTTACTTCCTTTTTCTGAAAAAAGATTTTAGGTCAAGCTCCACTGTTATTTCCTATGAAAGACTCCTTATCCTGTGCTGGTTGCAACAATGATACATCTGCCGCTTTTCCAGTGTGCTGTTCATGTTCTCCAACAATTCCTTGCACAACACTGCCAGAAGCATTGCTAACGACATAACGCTCTTTCTTTTTCTGGGATTTTAAGCTCTCTGATTGGTCTTGGCTAATAGAAGCCAGTCAGTTCTTAAAGTTGTATCTATTATTTCTATTCCCTTATGGAATTTATTCTTAACCATAAGGTCAAAATAAGAATAGACTGTATTGTTATCATAAGCCATAACATCTCTAAGCAACTTTTATTTTTATGAATGGCAATCAAATTCTCATGCCATTCAACTTGCTCTAAACTAGAACTATATTCAGTCAAGTTCCCTGGTTTGTTTAGGAACTCAGTTTAAATGAGGTGGTCTGTTTTAATTATATCTTTCTTTATAGTCTTCATAATATTTGTATTGTTGTTAACTAAAACCTTTAAAAGTTCTATTGCAACACTATTAAGAAAAATCCATCAAGGTAGTAAAAAATGCATCTAATACGCTAACTCCATTAGGACATTTAAAGAACCTTTGTAAAGCTTTTGTCAGACATTTTGAAAATGTTGTTTCTTAGACAAGCTACATGCCAGGGTGATATTGTTTGTTAGTCTGCTATGGTTCAAAGACTTACTTGGTCCCTTTCTGTGCCTGCTCAGTTTGCAGAAGGTGCACTGAAGTTTGTCAAACATTGATTGAGTCGAGCTGCCCTGGCTCTGGATTAGCAAGTGATTGAAGAATGGGACTTGCAAGACAAGGATCCTATATGGTTCCTCACAGATGGATTGCATTTGTCTGAAGTGGGGCTTGATTTAGTCAATTTGAATTTCTTTTTGGGAGTTCACTAAATTTTGTGAGTTGGTCGAGTTTTGTGTTTTTTTAAAAAAAGTCTCTGTCTTAGTTCAGAAACTCATATACTAGTTTTTTTTTTTCAGGAAACAGATGAACGGACTGCACCTGTTGGGCCAATGGTAGGTGGGATTTATCCCACCCCAACTTGATTTGGGCAAGGGGGCATTGTTCTCAATAATTGCCTTGATTAATGCTGAGTATAAGGGAGTAATTACCTCTTTAGATCATGATGATATTCCTTTGGCAAATAGGTGGGCTAAATAGTAGAATTTCTTGATAACGTTTGTCACATGATGGTCAAAAGAAAGGTCCTATCAGCCCAAGTACCTAGGTCACTAAGAACATTTTAATTTTGTAGTTGTGTGTTGTCTATACAGTACAACGAAGGGATAGTTTATCTACCAAAAAATGAAGATACCATTCCTTTTAGCATTTGAGTCCATTTTTAGTATACCAAGGGTTTACAAGGGAAAATTCATTCAGTAGACTGTGGGTGTCACAGGGTGAGTGACATATCAACATCCAGTTTGTAGTCACCTGCATACTTTGTTAAACAGATGTCTTGGCTGTCTGCTCAGAGGTCTGTGAAGTAAATACCAAAAAGGAGAGATCTCAGCACTGAGCCCTGAGGGATACCACTGGTCACTTTCATACTTACTGTTGAGACATCTGCAGCTCATAATGTGTGGGTTCTGTCATTCAGTCAGTTTCCTATCCATCTTACCACATGTTGGTCTGTTTTTAAAGTATTTAGCTTTAGTATGATGTCAGCATGTGGAATGGTGTTGATGGCCTTTGCCAGGGCAAGATACATGATGTTGCATGGTCACCATCTACAGCCTCTGTAACCCTTTTGAAGAGGTTTCTCAGGTTAAACAGACAGAATCTACCATTTACAAAGCCAAATTGTTGGGGGTCAAATGTAACAAGAGTTTTAGTATCACAGTTAATGAGATTAGTTGTAGTACACCCCAAGAGTCTGCAGATGAGGTTTATAAGGTTGATAAGACCTTAATTATCCAGGTCAGTTGTAAGGCCACCCTTATGGAGGGGCATCACCATGACGTCACATTCATGAGGAATAAAGCCAGTAGCTAAACATAAGTTAAACAGTTTGGGCCATGTTTCTGCAAGGGCATGTTTAACACTATTTATTATATACCCCAGTGTACTATAGGTATTGGTAAAATACAATAAAAAGTATTGTTGTATACCAGAAATCTGTCAAAATGAAGAAACTTGCATTTTTTTTGTATTCGGATGTTACAGTGTTATAAAATGTTTTATGGAAAGTGACAGACCTTGTTCTTGAACTGCATGATACATTTAAACGGGGCAGTCTCTGGCATTAGTGAACATTTTGACACTGGCATTTGCTGAAATGAAACACTAGGAAAAGGACTCCATTGAGGCCCTTAGTTGTCCGCTGTTCCCCCTGCACACCCCAGTGTGTCCCCTTGTTCCCCCTATCCTGGTCTTACCACACCATTTATATTAGTTTTTTTTTTTTGTTTTCTCATACTTTGTTGCACTCTTCAGATTTTCCTTGCATCCTTTCACTGTATTTTAACTATCTGGTACTGCTGTATAATAAATGAGAAAAAGGTAATCAAATGAAACTGGAGGTCTCAGCTCCCCACAAGCCAGCGAGTTCTAGATGCTCTGAGTTGCACTTTAGAGCCTTTATTTTTCAAATCTTTTGAGCCAAAGATGGCCTGAAGAAAAAATGTGACTAAAGAAAGAAAGGAATTAAGCTGATAGTCTGGAGGCTGATTGTTCCTCAGAAGTCATGCTGTGAGTTACATTTTAGAGCTGTTTTCCCTGTGACTTTTGTTACAATTATGGCCTGAACAAAAAAAAATATAGTTAAGTAAAGAAGTTCAGCGGTAATTTTTCTTTCAAGGAAGAAAACAAGTTGTGCCCAACGATTAATGACTAATGTTGTCAAAAAATAGTTCCCAATAAAGTAAGGCTATAAATTCTTGCAAAGCTACACAAATCATATCTTAAAACAGTCTCTGCCTCCTCATCAAAAGAAAAAAAATGATAGTCACTTTCTGTATATTCCCCTGATGTTAGATTATGATGAAAGTGAATGAATGAATAAATGGCCATATAATCAGCCATATATTTTAAGTTTTTGTTGCCACACGTCATACAATTTGCTTCTTTCCCCACCCACAAAAGACAACTACTGCCTGTGTATCCATCTAGCAACCAGAATATAGTAACATATTATAAATGGTTGATCTTAGATCTATATTCACAATATGGTTCCTTAACCTAACCCCCCAAAGTTAGCTACTATATTCTCTTCTGATATATGATTTTGAGAAAAGTGAAAAAATGCTCAGTCATGTATTCTAGTCTGTTGCTCCTAGACAGTACACTGCCCTTACAAAAGTTGTAGTGATCTTGTATGCATACGTCTGAGGTTTGATTGTGCAAAAAGTTAAAAAAATAATGGCCACACTGTTACAGTCCCATACAGGCTCTAGAGATCTTCTGTGCATCTGAGGTTTAATTGAGAAGAAAATGAGAGAGAAAATGTCCATACTTTCCCTGGTCCCAAATCTGTTATAGTGACCTACTGTACATACCTCAGAGATATGATTGTGAGAAGAATTTAAGAAATGATAATCTCACTGTTCCCAACCCTCACCACCAACACACACAGGCTATAGCAACCTTCTATGCACACCTCTGATCAGGGCCAGTTGTAGAACAGGTGGGCCTAAAACTGAAGTCATTACTAGATCTGTGTTAAAATCCATTTCTACAACCTGGGTTGGGTACACTGCCAGGATCTAGATATTCTGTGATGCACTTTATGTCTTATTTTTGAAAGATAATGACTTGTAGTGTATGGATCACTGATTATGCTCGGAATTTGGAGAAAAGTAAGGTTCTTAACAAGATTTTATTAAGCTCCTCTTACTACGGTTAAGATCTAGTCTCACACTAGAGGATTAACAGCAATCAGAAATCACCAGAAACAAGTAGTTGGAAGCTGTTAGACACTTAACTTGTACTGTTTTAAGTCTGAGTGTAGTGTTTAACAGTGTAAATGAAGTGTTTAACAGCTTCCCACCAATCTTGTGTGGTGGTGGTTGTTCTCTGTGTGGCAACAGCATGTGTGTTATAGCACAAATGCTCTTTTTTCTCTAACTGTTTTGTATATGGCTACTGAATTACATACTATGCAAGTGCAGCATTAACTTAATTAATAATGTTCTATGAAATCTCTGAGCAGTCACTCCAAAGGGTACTCATATTTGCACTACACTCATTTTATCTTACCGATATGCTGCTGTCATGGCAGTAGACAGCTAATAAAACGGCCATTTTAGATCACTAAGTGCCCCTTTTGCCTCCCCTCCAGCATTCAGCAGCTTCCGGAACTCCTGCACTGGATCCTAACTCCATGGAGAAGGTTCTCCTTTTATTTGATAATGGCTGACAATATACTATTTGGTTATGTGGTATAATGTGTATACTACTAGTACACTACACATTTCTATTTTAGTTGATTCATTGCAAAAAAAAAAAAAGTTCTGCCTGTGCTAAAATGTCACCTGCATCTACAGCTACCCCTTTAAAAATCTTAGGCTCATAGAAAATAAGAAAATGAAATACATATTCAGTGTTGTACAGCATGGCATTTCAGTATAGTGTTGTATTTGGTCTAGCATTTCATTGTTTCAGTTGAATCATCAGTTTTGGGGTTCTGCCTGGAAAAGTACTCAGAGTAACCTCCAAATAATGAATTAATTCAACACTGATATTTGGAACAACATTACAAAATGTTTTTTCAAAGAGATGGTATTACTGCATATCACCACATCAACTTGGATTTACCATCCTACTGAATTCTGAAGAAGAAATGAATATTTTAGCTAAAGATCCAAGTGATAAAAGGTTATGATAATGCTGACTTGTACATCTGCACATTAATAAATTCCAAGTCAAGGAAAAAAAAATCATCTCATTCATGAAAGGTTTATGATGTGATAACACGTTTCATTTCAGAGCAGACTCTGAAACCAATACATTTTTTAACAGCATATCAAATATGTCCCATTTGAAATAGTTTATAGGTCTTTCCACAATGTCAGATTAAGTAGCAATAATCATAATTTGGATGCATTTTTTAAGTGAAAGTTTGGTGCAGGATGCATACTAAGCAATGGGTACATGAGTGGTAAGTGACACATGCATGATGGGAAGGTTTCTAAAAAAAACATGCTGTACAACAATGTGCTTTATGCTATGTATGCAAATAATTGTTTAATATGCTAATGAAAGTGCATACCGAAATGAGGTATTAATGGTATGCAAATGTATGCAATCAAAAAAGTGCCATAATTCATAGTAATATTTGGTGGTTATCCTGTTTCTTGTAAATGGGGACATAGCAAAGAACCAGGAAGACATGCACCACCCACATATGGACTCTGTAAGAATATATCACCTTCCTTTTCCTATGGAAATTGAAATATGTTTTACATTTAGAATCCTAGTTACCTGGACATTTCATGAACTGACTCTGGGTACATTAAGTATTTCCCAAGCATCTGCCTTAAGAATACTTAACATGTTTCTTGAAGTTATGTCTCTGTATGTGGGTGAGCACATCTGGTTCCCCAGGACAGCAGAAGAAAGAACTACCGCAGTAAGATTTCTTTGACATTACACTCCTTCTGGATTGCACACACGTGGCAATTAAGATTCCACTTCATCCATTCAGCTCCCTCCTGGACCATGTAGAAGCAGACTGCACGTAGCTGATATCTTATAATAGATTCTGAATTCTGCCCCCATGTTAGAGGCCACCTGTGACAGATAATGGTGTTAAACACCCCTACCAAGTATCCTTGTGGTGGCTATGTCCACATCTAACACAATACACTTACCTGCTACTGCAGCAGTTAAAACTGAAGACCTGTTGGTGCTCATGACAACAAGAAGACCCTTCTCCTGTGGTGATGGTAAGCATTAATGCTGTATAGACACATACCTCTCAACCTCTTAGTGCAAGAAATCTGGACAGTCAGAAATGATAGGGAATAAAGGCCCAAAAATAGGGACATATTTTAAATATTGCTTCTATAAACTTAGAAAGTTGCTAGAATAATAGGTTTTGCGTTATTATATATTTTCTGATGGCTATGAAGTCTGAAACTCATGTGTCTGTCATTATTTAGTATTATTTAGGAACTTCAGTCCTCAATGATTTGCCAGAAAATCACAAGTTTTATGAGGAACAGACCAAAACTATGAGGCAAAAATCTGGACATCCTGTGAAAATCTGGACATTTGGGAGGTATGATAGGCATATTTTCATCTGTGAATTTTTTTCCTTTATGCTCATTCTGGTGTGCTCATGGCCACTCAAGATGGAGACAGATAACACTACTGTGTACTCTGAGTATGACTCCTGTACAAGTGTGTTGGCATTATTGTCAGCCCCATCATAAGTGCTGACATTAGTCTTCCTCCTGGCCTAACCTCTACAAGTATCACCCTGACACTACAAAACACAGCAGTGAAAATCAGTACATATCTTACAAGTGCATCTATGATGCATACAGGCTAATGGTGCTCTCCTGATAACAAAAGTAAAAAAAGACTTTACCTCCCCTACCAGCATGATGTTGCTGCACATCTGCTGCTCCTATGACAACTTAACCAACAGGACAATGTCATCAATATGTCTTCCCCGTGTGCATTCCTTTGTGCCTTTTCCATGACATGTCTATGAGACACCTATGACATTATTGTAGTGAGTGAATGATTATGGCCACCCAGAACACTGATGTCAAGCACCAGTGCCTGTCCCATCTGCACCCTTAGAAGGTGGCATCACCCCTTCTTTGTACCAGGCACTTTCCATGGGTCCTGATGTTTGCAAGATCTTATACACATTAAGGATGGAATTATCCAGTTGTTGCATGCAACCACATTATGTGGACATAATAGCAGCTAAGAAAACAATTAAGAGTAGCTATATACTATACTGATGATATGGATATGAAGCCATGAATAGACACAGAGGAAACATAGCTATACAGTTCTATACTGAGTGGGATAAATATGTGCTCGTATACTGGTGGTGAACCTGCCTCATACTAGATCCCATATACTTTCTTTATGGACCATTTTTTCTGCTGCATATTATATGTAAATGGCACATCCTATGATATGGAGACACCTAACACACCTGAATAATGTTTACCAGCCTAAGCTGTAGAAGCCCACTTTCACGTTGCTGAATAAAACATAGTTTACTAGAAAAATCCAGATAATTCTGTAATGCAGTGACCTTCTCAGCCTGAAGAATACATACAAATATATGCAGTAGACTGTGTACAAAATGGTGTTGTACTCACAAATTCTACAGTTTTATACTTATATGCTAATATGTCATTTTACCACAAATTTCTCTCATTCAACTAATTGCACTGTCATAGAAGGTTCATATAAGTAAGCACTAGGCTAGCTGCCTACTTTAAGCCTAGCCAGCTTCTCTTTTTGTGCTTGAAATAACTTGTCCCATTTGGTTATAGATTGCCCTTACCCATCCTATGGTTGATAATTATATATTACCCCTAATTAGAGTAACTGGCATCATACAATAGATAATGTGAGGGGACCCCTGCATGGGTTAAAGCATTTAGAAGTTGCATCTGTCCATAAGTAGCACAGGGGGCAGTCCTGGGGAAAATTTTTTGTTTTCCATCACTAGATCTAAGTTGCACTTGAATATGAATAGGAATAGACTTTGTTTTGTGTGGATAGGGAGTCTGCTCCATGGCAGCGGGATCCTCCGCAAGATATACCTGTCCCTCCAAACTATCCTGTTGATGTTGCAGAAGAGGTTTATATCCCATAGACCGAGTATTTCTGATGCCTTTTGACTTGCTGATGTTCAGTAAATCCTTCAGTAATGGGTTGGAGAATGCATTGTA
This sequence comes from Protopterus annectens, assembly GCF_019279795.1. NCBI lineage: Eukaryota > Metazoa > Chordata > Ceratodontiformes > Protopteridae > Protopterus > Protopterus annectens. The sequence continues at coordinate 238,526,238 of NC_056731.1, read as the reverse complement.
TGTCAAACACAGGTCACCTCTTAGTCTGTAGGTGGCCAAAGTATTCTGCTTGTTTATGAAGCTTATGTCAGTGGATATAATATCTGCAGTCTCATGTAGGAGATCTATGCATATGTGCATGCTGTGTAACTGTGCAACAATGGGCTGTAATATTGGTGACTTACAAATTATATAATATACATAATCCACTGGCTGCCATTTTATACCTTGTAACCCACTGCAATGGATACTTCTGTTACTGACCAGCAGAGACTGCCTGCCTGGTGCATATTAAAGAGAAAATAATGCTGTATATTCATCATAGCCAGATCTGGGAGGGACTACTGGGTTCTTTTGGACATTTTAAGAAAATGGATGGCTGGTTTGACCAGGAATGGGTTCTGCCCAAGGCTATGAGCGTATCAAAGTTGGGAGAGTTATGTAGGCACAAATACAATAATATGTGAGATTACCATTCTGAAGACCTCTGTCAGTGAGCAGATGAGTTTAGGCAAGAATATCTGACTTATTATACATGTTTTTCGTTGTGCACTTGTTATTTTTTAGAAAGTATTACCAGTGTCCTGTACAGATGTATTGCTGGACTATCATATATTACTGATATGTCTGACGGGTACTTAAGGTTGTCATATGTATGAAGGTGATGGTAATGCATGCCCGAATAACACAATGCTAATGGTCTGTTTCCATGTGTTTCAGTGTAATTTCACTGTATAAGTCTGTATACCTATGCATAGGAGGTGCATACTTGTCTTCCTACAGGACAGCAGGGAAAGGACAGAGGTGTGGGACTTTAGGGGTGGGACTTCAGGCCTCTGAATAGCTTCCCATGCAACTGCTCCACTTTGCTAACATACACGTCTATTTCAGAATTGGCAGAATGAGACCTAAACAATGATGGATGTTGCAGGAGTTGGTAAAGACTGTCAGCAAAGCCAGAATAATATAAGTAATGTATACTGTACCATAGTGCATTTCCATTGTAGATATTGCAGTAATGCTTTCATACCATCTATGTCATTGTGTTTCTTCTGTGCAGCTCAGAAAAAACAGAAAGTTTTCAGGTAAATTTCAGCAATTTTCTGTCCCTGCTGAGGCTGCAGCTTTGGTGATAATTCAATGGGAGTGTCTCATTTTAGTGGGTGCAATAGACAATAGTGGTTGGTTAATTTAGTGGTGGAAAGGTATGCTTTGGTTTTATCAAAACCTTCTGGAACTAATAGCTGATTTGCTCACCCAATGGGTTCTGGCCATTAAGCCAGTAAGGGGAAACTTGGTCATATCCCCAGTCTCACTAAAGTTCACCTGACAATCTGTCATTATATTTTTCCGTATAAGAAGAGTGCCACCCAGCATGCTTCCTGCACTCTACTCTAGCCCCATCCCAGAGATGTAGCCAGCCTTTCTGATGCCCAGAACTATTCCCCAATATGTCATTCCTCATAATGTTAAGTTGAGGCCCAAAAAAGAGGCTTACATACTTGATGGAGAACAAAAAAAAAAAAGAATGCTGGTAATGAAGATCATACTCCTGGTAAAATGCACCCAGGACTGCTGCCCCCAGCCTGTTGTAATCCCTTCAAAACATGTGCTGAAACACACTTTGTGCATTATTCAACCTTACCCTTCAAGCACTATCTCCCTCTACTCTCTGTGTATTTCTGTCTAGCCTGTATCTCCCTATCCTTGTGCTTGGCCTACTTCTCTATAATGCTTCCCTTGCTTTCTTGCCAACATTTCCCTCATCTTCTCTCTTTCTATATGTAAAAGGATTCTAGATCCCTGCAAAAAAAAGCAGCCCTGCCTTCTTCCATTCCTGCCCTGTCCTATTTGTTGTCCTATTGTGCATCCCTCTACTTGCTACCACCATCCTTTCCTACTTTCCTATACAACACTTCTCCACCCCATTTTATTCATCATAAGTAGCCAACTGGGCCCCTCCATAACACAGTATAGATTCCATTATTGCATAGGTGTGTTTGTGCAGTACCATTTTATACCACAGTACTGTTGGATGTGTTACCATGCATGGAGTACTCTCTTATGTACTGCTATAACTTGCTAGGCTCTCTTACTTACTCGGAAATATTAACTAGGAGCTATAGCTTCCTTAATCCTGATCTCTACACACATAGCTCAAGGAATGAACAATTAGGCACATATCCATTACTGTAAACTATGGGATAAATACAGCTAATATGCTGTCCTCAGCTTTTTATTATTTTTTTTAATATCTAAATTTCTTCCATGTCGCTTGCAAACCGTCAGCACTGCCTTCCATATGAGCCATCATACAGGCAGCTTTTAGAGTTGTTTTAACATACAGGCCCTAAATAAACCCCCTTGTTCCTGACATGAGCACCTGCATCACCATGGGGTATTCTGTACATTCCCTTGGCATGTGTATGCTCCAAAACCGATACCTATGAGGGGATACCATCCCAGGGTTAGAATGTTGAGCTCATGTCCACTAATCCTGTTGCTGCTGTTCTTATGCAGGCTTCCACTTGCACTACAACAGATTCACCAGCCAGGAGCACTATTCCCCACCCCAGGATGAACAGGCTGCTTAATTTCTTTGAAAATGTAACTGAAGTAATGCATAATTGCTATGCAGTGCGTACAACATATCTAAACTTAACTAAGGCCTTTGACATTATTCACCATGGAAGTATTATTAATAGCCCTGTAAATCTGAATATAAATCCTTAAATTGTGTGATGGATAGCTAATTGGTTGTTCGACAGAACCCAAGTTGTTAGAAGTGTCACTTCTAAAAACAGTTACCAGTGGTGTACCACAAGGATCAGTTCTTGGCCCTCTCCAATTTAACATATATTTCTCAGACCTTCAGCCCAGCATTTCTGGCCTATGATTAACTAAGTTTGCAATTGACTGTAAATTGTAAAAAACAAACCCTGTTTGATCTTATATTCCTTTGTAAAACTAGTGGTACGTCAAATACTCAGAACTAAATCTTCATCATCAGATAAATAAGACCCATTGGTATGATACATTCATATCCTAATGTATCCCTCACCTTCCTGAACAAACTTCCACTATGCCCTTATCACCTTCAAGGTAAACCTTATTGAATGGGTAGCCTCACATTTTCTCCTGTTCTTTCTTGTCTCCCCCCCCCCCCCGATGTTAGAGGGAAGCTTTGAATAGAGTTCTTTGGCTAAGCTTGAAATGGTCTGCTGACCAATTGCCTAGTACCTACCTATGAATCTATGAACCTACCACTATATGACAAGTCTTCCCTACATATGGCCATACTGTCCTTAAAATGTTTGATTAATCAGTATAATATTAAGGCTTGATTAAGTCCTTGTATCTCATTATTTAAGACTTATTTTGGACTGCATCTTGTCTGTGACAAAAAGAAAGCAAGACTTATTAGATTCCAATATCATTTACCACTCTATGGAGTTCTATTTTTCGAAAGGCGATATAAATGATAAATAGTGCTTAGGATCATACATTGTTGCTCCATGTAGATAAAACAGTTTTTTAGAATAGGTCAGTATTTTTTTCTGCTTTTCTTGTAATATAGAATTTTGTGTCAGGAGAGGGCAATATAATATAATATCTGTTTAGGCTAATTCCTCACTACTAGGTTTTTCATAATATGATTTTTGTATATCAGGCCCTAAATACAGACATTTTAATAATCTTTTATTTAATAAGTATCTGTTCACAAACTCTACCAGGGCTCAGTAGAGAGGTTAGGGGGGAAAGGCTTAAGTTTATATTTATTCTGCTTACAGAAGGAATTCAGCAGGAAATTGGTACTGCCACTGTTGAGGCTGACTAATGTGCAGAAAGTTATCTTTGTCAGGGTCAAACACTTACTCCAGCCTCAAAATTACATTTTAGACAAGCAATTCTAAGCTGCAGTAATGTTGCTAAACAAAGATCTATCTTGCCTGCCACAAAGCATTATAAAAAAGTCTTTTATCGTTGCATAGAGGAGAATTGTTAATAAAGCAGAAGAACACATTCTTGTCAGTGCGAAATAAAGGAGAAGAAAGTAGTACACATTGAAATCCACCTTAGTAAAATACTGTGGCTTGTAGAAATGTAGTACTGTGGAAAATATTGTATGTTCAAGCTGCAACTTCCCATGGGATATTTTACTGAGAGGACAGTGAAAATAGTCTTTTACATCCACTGTTGCTGCTATCTCGTACCTGAGATTTGTAGAGATGCAATATTTAATGTTTGAATGATTTTTTGCACATAAAGTTGTTGGATATTGCCTCTTCTAATAAACAGTTTTTAGTATCTTGAACATCTGTGGGGTTGATATTTATTATCAGATACAGTATATATGCATTTAAGGAAGCATATGTTTTAGTGCATGTTTTTAATGAAGACATACTTGGGATTTAAGGCAAATGTACAAATATCAGCCAGATTTCATTTTATAATTGTTTGAATTTTTTTGTATTTCCAGTGATGAAAAGGATGGTTCACATTTTTGCTTTACAGTAAAGCTGCACTATCTTAGGTGCCAGTCTCATTTTGTTTTTTGGCACATTGTCATTTGTTCTTATGTTACAAGCAATCTCTGTAATTTTCTCTAGTTGCCCATAATGGTAAAACTGAAATATAAAACTATAGCCTTACTTTAAGACGGTGTTTGATGTTACTGAAATGTGTCTTGGCTCACTGATGTTCTTGTGTACATCCCTCTGCTTGCTGACTTCCCTGTTTCATACCTTCAGATACACCCCTTTTCCATCCCATTTTATTAATCATAAAGATGGCCATTTGTGTGACCTAATTTAATACAATATATATCCCATTAATGCATATGTATGTTTGTGGACTACCACTTTGTGCAACTATGCTTGCAGGATGTGGTACCTGGCATGTCGTCAGTCCCTCATAAAGTGCTATTATGCTGATAGAGTTTCTTTAAGAGGTATAGAAATTCAGAGAAGAATGCCATTTTCTAATTGTTGCTAACCCTGTTAGTGCAGTGGGATAAAGCTGTGACTACAGCCCAGGCAGCTCATGTTTGATCAGTAGCATGAGTGCCTGTTGGATCTGGTGTGGGGAGGATGACAAGCCTATCCTTAGAAGGAGCAGAGAAATTAAGCCTTCATAGTCCAATCCTTCGCAGAGTAGCAATGTTTAAGGGGAATCTTTGGACAAGCATTGACCCACCAAGCCACAAAAGTGGTATCCTTACTTAGCAGATGCATGAAAGTATGCACATGCAAGAGGAGGTTAAGTGGCCCCTGCAGTGGCACAGGTCACATGTTCCCTGCCCAAGAGGAGGGGATAGGAACTAAAAAAATAAATAAAAAAAAAACTCATTGCCAAAATGTCAGTGAGCACAGAAGCAACTCTTCTGGATACTTGGGTGATAGCTCCTGCATAGCCATATAATGTTTAATGATCAACAGGCACAGTGGTAAAATGCCTACTTTTAAAAAAAAATTACTAACTCTTCATTCAGACTAAAATAAAGAACTGATTAAGAGCTATCCTTTATTTTCCATGGTAATCAAGGAAGCTTTAATCTGTTTTTGGTTTATTTACTATGCATATTAATAAGTTTGATCTGCAACTTCAGGATAAAGATTGGCTCTAATGGCTGATTCATTTGGGTAGGGTATGAAGTGGGATTAGGCATGTGTCGTGGCTGGACAAAGCATTTCCCATTGATATCCCTCTTATTAGGAGGTGGGGTGCAGCACTGAGTTTAGGTTATTTGCTGTGCCCTTTGTGTGAATTTGATGGATGCCTGTCAAATGGCATCACATATTGTCTAGTAGCTGACTTATACTGGAGGCAACCAGGGAAATCAGACTGTTTTATTAAAACAAATGAAAGCTTGTGATGGGTGTTGACATGATGTATTTTCTGCTCAGTGCAATGAATACCAATGTGAGGAATTTCAGTAAAGCATGGCTAAACAGCTGGAGTAACTGCAACTCCTATTAAGTAGCAAAATACCTTGCCAGCTAACAAGCAATGTGCAGGAATAAAATAAAAAATGCCACTGTCCCTAACTATTATCTAACAAAACCACAGCCAAGAGAAAAGACTTGGTAGAATCAATGAGGAAAGTAGACCTTAATGAGTCTGAGTACAGTCTGGCACAATGAAGAGACAAAAAAGTCATGGAATAAGTAGATGGCCTATGTCTCCAGGAAAATACCACTACTGTTATTGTCTTATGAGGCATACTGGAGGGGGACAACAGGGTTTTTGTTTCCAGTTCGAAGCTCTTGGGTATGCAGCTACAACATATTCTAGGGACAAAAGCAGGTGGAGAATTAGACTGGGGTAGTAAACATATCAAAGAATAATGTAGGTGTCTTAAGTTGAGCAGAAGGAGGAAAGAAACATCTTGTCTAGCAAAATGGAAAAACTCACTTGATATTCATTTTCAGTACAAACACGTACTTGAAACTGGGGCCACATGATCCTTCTGTTTTTTTTGGTTTGAAGCAGGATGTGCCAGAAGAATTACCCCAGTAATACCTGGTTTGTGGTGACCAAGTACTGATAGCAATGTCACTTTTTGGATCCTTGGAATCATCTCTTCCAATCTTTGTGAAGCAGAATTCATCAAGCATTAAAATGATACCTCACTAAAAGAGAATGTGAGCTGGTGTAGGCCGTCATGAGACAGGATGGTTTTACCTTACTGATGATGTGTTGTTGCAATAATAATACTGTACAGTATGACAGGAACCACAGGTTCAGACATATGGTGTATGTGCTTGGCTGAGGAGTCAAGGGTGTGAAGCTACCATCTGTGGGATTATGGCTCAATGCATCTAAGGTAGAAGGCTAAGTGCAATGTCTGTGCTGAGTATGGTGCTATGAATAGAGAAATATACTCAGCAGTGAAGCAGGTGAGGTGTGTCATACATCCTACTATCAAAGCATGAACAGAAGGAGGGGTTCTCTCTCCCCAGCAGTGTAATGCATGCTCATGTACTAAATCACTCCTAGATGACCTGATTCTGGGTCAGGGTTTCATATGTAGCAGAAGAGGAGAAAGCTGCACTTTATTAAAAGTCAACCCTAAATGAAAGGTTTTGTCACACTTAGTGTCACAGAACGTTTCTGTCCATATTGAAGGGAGTAATTTGCAACCCTCCAATCGAAACCTCACCACAATAATAAATAGAACATGCTGGAGGGATAGATTCCTGTCCCAGAGACTTCCCATGCTCTGGAACAAGATTCCAATCTACATTAGGCAGAGCTCCTCGCTAACACTCTTCAAAAGAAACCTTGACAAGTGAATGGGAAACAGAAAGTTTACCCCAGGGATCACTTCAATGGCTCTGCTGGACAGAGGCACAGGAAACTAATCTAAGGGGGTGGCAAAAGCCAACACATTCCGGCTAGGCTTTGAAATGCCTTCGGGCAGATAACCTAGTACCTACATATGAACCTATGAACATATGATCTTTTGCTGGGTCTGAGTATTCATTTCAGATAGAAGATCAGACTTGTCAGCACATGCTGTTGCATCTTGCCATGCTCATCCAAGTAGAAAAGAACCTTGTAGATGCTTGTCAAGGTTACTGATGATGCTCATATTGTGCAGAAGAACTCGCTGATGTGGAAGTAGCATGCAAATAAAAAGACACTCGACTGTACTACTAGACATGCAGTAAACTAATCCGTCATTAAAAAATGTGGAAGCGTAATAAAATTACTTGATGCAGCAGAGATGTCAGAGACAATGGAAATATGTGTAATGGATAAATGGTATGTATCCATCAGCAGCACATTGACTCCAGAATTAATCCACATAACTGTAATTTGTTTGGCATTTGAAGAAACCTTGGATGGGGGTGGGGCCAGTGGGTATTCCGGTGATGAGGAGAACTATGAAAGGCTGGTTTGACTACAGCTGTAGGCAAGTATGTGCACACTGTGGGTTTCTGGAGATAGAGCAGTACTGAGAGAGGTTGGCCTGATGGAAGATCATAAGGGAAGAAACATTGGTCATCAGACAGGAATGCAGCACATCTGTCAGTGTAAGAGAAGGTGTTGGGCCCCGTTTGGATTTTATTCCCTCTGTGAGAGACTAAATAAGCCTCCATAGACATCCAGAAGAGAGCATAGCTGACTGTCTGAGTCCATGCAGCATTCCATGAGGCTGGCCATAATCATAGAAATATTTCTCAAGAGAGAGGGGGGCTGAGGACAGGCAGGTTCTGACATGGCTAGGCAGCCTCCAAGGAACATAGGAAAGAAAGGTGTGCTTTGGCCATGCTGGTATATTGCTCTTGAAGGGCATGACCAGAAAGAATTCCTGTAGTGGAGCTCACTGACTATCACAATGTGAGGGAATGCCAGTGATTTACATGCTCCACCTACATATCGCCTGCTCTTTGCTAGAAACTAAGATCCTGCAAGAGAGATCCTGAAGAGAACAGATCTGCCCACCTTAACCCATGGGGAGTACCAGCAGGCTGGACAGAAAGGAACAGTTACCCTCCCAGAAGTTTCTGAGGCGTGGCATGATCAAATATAACTTGGCAGCCGTGAAGAAAAAGGAGATGGAATACTGTGCTTTAGCTATGCAAGTGGAAAAAATACTCCGAGAGGATGGCATAATGGAAATTCCCGAGAGGAGAGACAATGCTGCCAGGCATGCAAAGTGCTGCAGGTTTCTGTAAGAGAACACTGGATTAGTGGTCATTGTAGTAGAGTTGGTGTAGGTTTGGAGTGACATGGAATTCAGAAAGGAAGCCTGAGTCTTGTAAGCCCCTAGCAAGATGATATCATGTCTGTGGTCTGGAAAGGTGTGATGTAGTCAGATATGCAGAGCAGGATGATGAGGGACTAAATTCTAACTGGACAAAATCCTTTTGGAGAGAGGGTCAGCTGGCTGATTAGTCATGAGTGCTGTGGCCAGGCAGGGATATCATGGTGGTGGTGGTATTGCATATTGGATGTTAATCAGCTTGGCAACAATTTTAAAGTCTTTCCTGGTAGTTGGGGGGTTTAATGGTGCCTGAAGATTTAATTATTTGCTTAATTCCTGGCCACAACTGCAGGGTACAAATGTAAATGTTTATGTGTGGGTACATGTGAGATCCCCAGGCTATGAGTAGTGTAGGTCAAGCCTGGGAGTGGAAACCCATTAGGGAACGTTTATAATGGAGGACCCATAGGGAAGAGCTCAAATCTTTGGATAGAAAAGAGAAACTGTTTTTGCACATGGTGTGGATGCTGCTGTGGGCAGATGTCCCAGAGATCAAGTCACCAGGTGAAGGAGTGTTACCAGCAGTTTGGTTGAGAGTGCTGGGGTAAGGCAGGAGGGTTGCATGGTTAGGGGTCCACCAGCCTTGTGAAAACTCAAAGGCCTTCTGGTGTTTGAGGCAAGGTGGAGCCCGGGGCTGTAATTATTTACTTTTATACTGACCAGAACACCTGGGCAGTTAAGCAGATGTCTGTGGCTAGGTGCAGGAGCAGTCCTGATATAGTGGCTGGTCTAGGTTCAGCCTGAGATAGAAGCCAAGGGTGAAACTGGGTCATGTAAATCCCAGGAAGACAAACTTCCATCTGCAGATGGTAAAGGTATACAGAAGAAGGCCATTGAGGTCATGGGTTGGGATGAAAGTCGAGGTGGTAGAAGTCTCCGAAGAGGGAGATGCAGCCAATGGCTAGGTTGTGAGTGCTTTGGCTAGGCAGATATAGCAGGTTAGGGCCCTGGAAGCCCAGCAGCCTGTTGAAAAACTAAAAGTTAATAGGTTAGTGTTCTGGGGTCCCAAGTTTAGGAGTAGAGTGGATCCAGTTTGGGATGGAAGCAAAAGTTGGTCAGTTGGATCATGTAAGTCTTGAAAGTATCTGCTCCTGTGTGATGTCACTGCCAGACTTTTGACATCAGAGTAGTAGGGGGTGTAAGTATGGGTGGTGAAAGTCTCCAGGGCAGGAAAGTGTGGCCAGCAACTCAATTGTGAGTACTGAAGCCAAGCATGAAGAGCAAGGAGCCTGGTGTCAAGGAAGTCCACAAGTCTGTGAAAAAAAAACAGCAATATTTGGCTTAAAGAAACCTTGAATGAAAAGTATATATGTGCAACAACAAGTTATCATACTCACAGTGCTTCCTCAAATAGTTTAAAATTTGAGGTTCTCACAGGAGGTTAGAGATATGGTGATGCTTGAGATTCTAATTATTTACTTAATCATTTGCCATGAATCCAGAACAATATTGTAGGGGTATGTGTTAGTGATTACTGAGTAAGTCCAGGGGAAGCCATTTGTGTGGGTATAGCCTGGAGCTGAAAACAGTGAAGACTGAATGATGGATGTCATCAGGAGAAGAGCTCAGTGGCCAGGAGAGCAGAGCCATGGTTGGTTATGGACATGAAAGTAGTGGAGATTGAAGTAAAGTAGCAAATTCTAAGAGGAAGCTGGGGTAGTCAGCAGCTGAGTTGGAAGTGTTGTGAGCTGCCAAGGAGAGTAGGGTGGTGGAGCGTCCAGTGCCATGAAGGACCACCAGCCTTGGAATAAATGCAATATTCTCTCTGGCAGTTTGAAATATGGTGCTGCCTGTCACCCTAATTGTTTACTTACTGGCTAGAAGTCATGGGTAATCATGCATGTAACTGTGGGTGATTGCCCTGGGGTCCCAATCAATGTGGAGTGCTACAGAACCAGCCTGAGGGAAGCGCAAGGACAGCCTACATTGTGAATAAGGGCTCAACTGTGAAATAGAATACTGTGCTGCTTCCAGACATGGAGATCAACATTGTAGGGTGGAACTCTGAGCAGTCAAGTTCTCATGAAAGAGAAACATAGCCAATGACCAGGTTTGGATTGCTGCAACCAGATAGGGAGACAGGGTGGTGAGACTACATTCTCAACCAAATCCACAAGCCTGGGGAAAAATCAAAGCCCCAACTGGATAGAATTATTATAGTACTTGGGGCTCTAATTATTTACTTATTTACATCCCTGGAGACCTGTGCTGTTAGACAGGTGTATGTTGGGTGGCTGTTGTAGGATCTAGAGGTATGAAGGTATGGGTAGGGCCTGAGGAGAAAGCACAAGGAGGGTGTCTGAGTCATGCTATTCCCCAAAACAAGAGCTTCCATCTGTAGCTGGGATAGGGATACCAAGGCTAGATATGGAGAGCAGGTTGGTTAGTATGGTAGTCTTGTGAAGGAAGTCCCTACAGGATGGACAAGCAGCTGGTGTTCACTTTAAGAGTGTTACAACCTGCTAATACCAAAACATAGAGAGGAGCAAAGCCTTAACTATAGCTCAAGTGACCAGGATTTGATTAGCTCCTTTGGTGTCTGATGCACTGGCATGGTGGAATGGGTGTGTCCATCCCAAGGGAGGGCATTTTTCTAGCATTTCTTGTAGATTGTTGTGATCCACAGAGGAAAGTAGTCATCAGACATAACAGGCAAATGCAATGGATCATTAAAAAAAAATCACCTGGTAGAAGCAGCCAATGGCAAAACACCTCAGGATGCCTTAGATTCCACAAAAATCACAGCTGGGCTTGTACTAGAGGTTGGTTGACCAGATTATAATGAAGGCACTGAGATAATATCTTTGCTAAAATGCAGGTCTCACACAGCCTATAAGTTGTATGCATCAGGTTTTTCTTTCTTTCATTCTTTTAGAATCAATTTTAACTCTATTGTCCTTTGTATGGTTGGCAGCTTGCAAATGTTGCCTTGTAGTAAAACTTCTTTATAGTTACCTTCTTATTCAGATGCAAATTCAAATATGCTGTACTTCTCTTCAAATATCAGACTCCATCTGGACCAGGTCTGACTCAGGAAAAAAAAAAACTTACTGATGCTCCATTAGAGGCTACATAAGTAGAGTTTAAATATACAACACAGAAATCATCTGTCTTGTATTGCAGTGACTTATGGGGGCCATAACTTTATTAACCTTCTTAAGTGCTTGAATTAATCTATTTCTATTGATGAATCTATGACTGAACAGTGGATTTAAATGGCTTAAAGTTATTTTGTGTTTTAAAGGTTTTTGAACTCATCAGAGGTAAACTATAATCCATTATCACTATGGTTCTGTTCTAGCAGACCATTTTTTTAAAACATCAAGTGAATACCAGCTTTAAAAATTAAGATTTCAGAACTTGTCATTTCAATGTAAATGACATCTGTTCAAGAGTGATATGCAATTTCAGTGATTAGAAATACAACCACTGTGAATGGATTACCAAAATCAATGTGCTTATGCTGGCATGTTGCTAACATTCATTCCACAATGCATATGATTTCATGTGGTACTAAAGATTGGACTGCTTGCTAATCAATTAAACTCTGAATTTAATCCTAAATTTCTAAGTAATAATCACAGAGAAAACCATAATGGACCTTAGCGATTTGGCAGAAAGAGTCTAAATCTACTAGATTTGCAGAACAGGGTTGTTAAGAAGAGACCTTGCATTGCGAATCATTTAGCTTTCTCTAATGATTTAAATGTTGCAGTTGACAAAGGGCTGGCAGCGCAAAATACTTATCTTAACTTTGCTAAAACATGAAACAATATTACACATACAGAGATACCTGACAGTGACAAACAGTGAATATATATAGATATTTTTTTAACTTGGAAAATTGTTAATTAAAAACAAAAATAAATAAATAAATATATAAACTGGTTGATTGACTGTATAATGTCCAGCTATATCCCACCAGACTGCCAACAATTAAATGATGTCCCCTTACTATCCTGGGTCAGTAGCTAAGGAGCTTCAGTCCTCACTACTGACTCCAATATGAGACTATTACTTAAACAGAAGTAATATTTCACAATTTTCCCCTAAGAGCAAAAAAGGGACATACTCTATTTTCCTGGGACTGGGCTATATACCTCTGTCCACCCAAATATATTTTCTTATTACACACTTCAGAGCAAAGTGTCACAGTTTAAGACCTCTGATACACTCACACTTAAAGTAAATTTAAATCTTACTCATCAAAACACTTCTGGGAAAGCCTGACAGATTTCCAGCTGTGTCCCTCTCCCAAAATAATACAGTAGTGCTGCCACCAATCAGAGGGTCTTCATGCCCTTCTAAAGGGAAGTCCAATTATAAAAATTAATTATCAAAATAAATGATAGCTATGACCAGAACAGCCAGGCCTTCAAGGTGACTTGGGGAGTATCAAACAGGTAGAAGCACTCTCTAATCTCTAAAGAAAAATATTGTTTTTCAGCCATAATGTAAAGTAATGAAAAACATTTAATAATAAGTAAAAATGATTACAAAATTAAAAATGAATAATTCTCAATAAAGATTAGAATTCAATCACCATAAATGTAAATCAAACTGCAGGATAGAAATCCATTATTCAAGAAAAAAATCTATCTTAATAACTAAACTTCTCTGATCTAACTAAAATACTGTCCCTGATCTGCTGACAGATATAATAGCAAGGCCAAGGCAAGCTTACATTTTCTTGCGAGTTCTCTTTTCTTAGTATCTACTAACTGCTCAGTACTTGACAAACTGCACAGCTTCATAGTCTTAACTGTCTAATTTCAAAATATAACAGTCAGCTATGCTAAAGAAGTTCCTTTTCTGTCAATCAGCTGTTTAAACAATCTCCTAGCAACCAAGGACATTCCAATGACATTACCCACTGCTCAGCTAATTCCCCACAGTTTGTACTTCAGAATATCCCTCTCAAACATGTGCAGTTAGAACTGTATTAAAGCAGTGATAGATTCTTTAAACATTCTGTTTAAACAGGAAAATACTCAATATTTCAAAACTTTTTTACATTTTCACAGTTAGGCATGCTGGTATACAATATAATTTAATCTGAGAATATGTACAAATCTCCTGCCAGACATGCTAACATAGATAACAGTGTTTTAAGTTACTTCCCACCCCCCCTTATGACTCAAGCACAGTTTTTCAAGTCACCCTAGAATACCAACATTTGAGAAAAATGGGTCTACCTAGAAATATTAACCCACTCCTCTCCTGGGCAATCCATCCGCATTGGCATTATTAACCCCACTGTGAAGTTGTATAGTCATATCATATGCTTGCAATCCTAGATTCCACCTCATACTGTCCTTCTTTGGCACTAGCACTACTGGGAAAGCCCAATGACTGTTAGACTCTTGAATTATCCTCAGTTCTAGCATTTCCATTATTTCTTCTTCAGAGTCTGCTTCACTCTCTCAGGTACTCTATAAGAACCTGCTTAATAGGTTTTTGGAGTCCTGTGTCCACATGGTGCTGCACCAAGTCAGTACACCCAGGTTTCATATCCCTAAATTCCTACAATACCATTTTTATGTCCTGGACTTGATTAGAAGTTAACTGCAGTGATATGGCAATCCCTTCCACAGAGGTGTCAGTTCTAGCCTCACCCAAAAGATCGGTTACCATATCCCTTTCAGACTGTTCCTGCCATTCACTATGAATGCTCAATGCTAGGGCCTTCCTGTCATGATAGGATTTTATCATATTCACATGGTACATTTTGTGCCCTTGTCTACTACCTACCAAATTTGCCATGTAGCTCATATCATTGATATTCCTCACCACCTCAAAGGATTCGTCTCAGGCTGCTTGTAACTTGTTATGTCTAATAGGAAAAAGTACCATCACCTTGTGTTCCTCAGCATACTCTCGAGCCCAAGCATTCCTGTCATACCATACCTTATTTTGTTGTTGAGCCAATGGTAGGTTCTCTTGAGCTAAACCCATGAGCTCCTTAAGTCTTGTCCGAAAGTTGAGAACATAAGTCACAACAGAATCTTTATGTGATTCACACTCACCTTCTCACTCATCTCGAATTAAATCTAAAGACCCCCCCTCACCTTATGCCTGTATAACAACTCAAAGGGTGAAAAACCTGTAGATTCCTGTGATACTTCCCTGTATGCAAATAAGAAATGGGGCAAATACTTGTTCCACTCTCTTTTGTACTGGTCTGCAAATGCCCATAGCATAGTCCTCAGTGTAGAGTTTAACCTCTCCACAAGACCAATAGTCTGGGTGTGGTAGGGGTGGTCTTTGGATGTTTCACCCCACAACATTTCTGCAGACAAGTCAGCAGGTTTGACATGAAGTTAGCCCCTTGGTCTGTCAGTATTTCCTGTGGAAAACCTAGTCTGCTGAAGATTTCTATCAAAGCATTTCTCACCTTCACTGCTTCAATAGACAACAGAGCCACCACCTCAGGATATGTGGTAGCATAGTTTACTACTTCCAAGATGCATTTCTTTCCTGTAGAACTTGGAGTATTCAGGGGTCCCACAATATCCAAGGCCACTCTTTGAAACAGCTCTTCGATAACAGGCAAAGGCATTAATGGAACCATAGCCTTGTCCCCTGCTCTACAAACCTTTTGGCACTGTTCACAAGTCCTACCATATCTCACTACATCCCTTGCAATCCCAGAGCAATAGAAATTTTGCATCATAATATGTTTCTTAGTATGTCTTATGCCCATATGTCCTGAGAAAGGAATGTCATGCGCTATGGCTAAGAGCGGCAGATGGTAAGCTGTAGGCACTACCAAATGCCATATCACTTCACCTTCTAGCCCACCGCCAAGAGTCCATTCTCTATACAACAAACCTTTGTTCCAGTATATAGATTCCCCTCTTCCTTGAGACTCAAGTGTCTGCTTAGCCAGCTCCCTCAAATTTTGTAATGTAGGATCCATAAGTTGAGCCTTTCTCAACTCTACCTTTGTGACCTTCACCAGCTCCCCTTCCACAGTAAGCCTAGTCACTTCCAACAGCTGTACCTCACTGTCACTCTGGGGACCAGCACTCACCTCTGTCCTTGCAGTCACCGTGCCCAAGGGAACATCAGTATCTGTGCCCACCAGGAGCTGTGGCTCACATTCAGACTTACTGTTATCAGATAGCACCTTCTCTGAAACAGCCACCATGCCAGTCCCAGCTTCAGGTATGAGATCTTTTTGGGTTTTTCCCAGACTACTGGACCTACATGCCTTTCTTCAAGCCTCACTGCATGTCACTGCATGTACACAAGGTACTGCATCATTAAAGTCATTCTCTATCAGGACATCTGTGGGAATATCCTCAAACACACCTATTTGCTTACTTCCTCTTTCACCATCCCAGTCAAGATGAAATCTAGCTAAAGGTATTTGGAACAGGGTCTCTCCCAGTGCTCTAACTGGAGTGGGCTGCCCAAGCAAGTACTGCTCTTCTCTAACCACTGCAGGCCTCACAATGGTTATATCAGATGCTGTGTCCCTCTTAGCAGTTACCTGTTTACCATCTGCTAAGATTTGATATAAATATTGGTGATAATTTGGCACCCCACTTGTTTCTAAACAACTTGCCTCGGGCAATTTGTCATCACCACTTGCTGACTCCCTCATTTTCTGGTTCTCACCTTGGCTTGATGGACATTTGACTGCTATGTGACTCCTTTGGTTACACTTGAAACATCTAATCCCTAAGCATGCACTTGGATTAGTAGTTTCTCCCATTGCTGGTGTACTCTGTTGGAGTGTTTAGACTGCCCCCATGGGTTCCCTTATGTCCATGTACAGCACTAGCTATCTCTCTCCTATGCAGTGGTGCTCTGCTTGCCAAGTAGAGAACCACTTTTAACCCCAGCTCCTCTGCAGAGTTGCACTCATGGTCTGCTAACCAGACTAAAGTACTGAGGGCTTGTTCACTCAACAAAAGGTGTGCCAGTCTCTCAAAAGTGGTGACCTGGCACCCACTCACCTATCTGTGAAAGTAAGTACTTAAGTCAGCAATATAATCATGTACACTTTTATCTGCCTTGGGTCTGTGCTCACAAAACTTTTTTCTATAAGTTTTAGGTGTAAGTTTGAAACAGTCAAAGAAGCAGCATTTCAGTTTTTCATAATACAAACAATCTACATTATTTAACTTTGCTACAACCTTAACAGCTTTATCATGGAGTAAGGGAGTCAGGAGCTGAACCCAGAGCTCATGGTCAACATCATGTTGTCTACATACCCTCTCAAAAATATGAATAAAACTATCAAAGTCATCCCATCCCTGTACTGAGAAAAATGTTTAATGAACTTTTCAGCTTCTGGGGTCTGGTTATTCCTTTCCCCATTACCTCCATGACTGTCTCAAACGGTAAGAAGCTCCACTTCTTGCTGGTGCACACTCTCATTCTCCTCGGCTTCTAAACATCTGACCTCCAGTTCATGTTGTTGGGCTTCCAGTTCATGTTGATGCTGTTTTTCTGCAGCCTGCAGTTCATATCCACACTGCTTCGGCCTTTCCTCAACCTCCAGGCATTGCATTCTCTCCTCAGCCTCCAGTTCCAGTCTCCTTAACTCTAGATGGATTCTCAGGTTCAATGAAGAGAATGTAGACTGTCCCATCTTGGCATGCTGCACATCATCAACTCCAAAGTGGATACTCTCATACCAGCTGGTCTGAGCTGTGGCTGCAATTAAGGCTGAAATGATTGCTTCCTTGGTCAAGGTGGCAAGCACCAATCCTCTGCTTCACACTTCTTAGCCAACTGAAATTTTGTCAGCTTGCTAAAATCTTCTATTGACATCCTTGCCTGCTATCCCTGACTATCTAACCAAAAAATAAATAAAACTGTGGTGGGTTAAAATTCTGAATGTTTACCTTGTGGCTGTCAAGAGTGAACACCTTAATGACAACTACCCACAGGCTACTGGAATCCAATTAAAAATCTCACACCACTGGCACCAATTAATGTGAAGTCTGGGTATATCCCACTGGACAGCCAAAAATTAAATGATGTCCCTTACTATCCTGGGTCAGTAACTAAGGAGCTTCAATCCTCTCTATTGCCTCCAATATGAGACTGTCACTTAAAGAGAAGTAATATTTCACAAATTTCCCTTAAGAGCACAAAAGGGACATGCTCTATTTTCCTGGGAGTGAACTATATACCTCTGTCAACCTAAATGTATTTTCTTATTACACACTTCAGAGTAAAGTATCCCAGTTTAAGACCTCTGATACACTCACATAGGAGTGGCCCTAGGTCAACTGGTGCCTAGGCAAAAGTATCTTCAGTGGCCCCCCACACCACTCAGTGCCCCCATCCTGGTCTGCTTACACAAAATAAATACCGGAAAAGCACCCCTGCTAGAGTGGCACCCTAGGTGGCTACCTAGTTGGCCTATGCCTAAGGCCGACTATGAGACTCACACTCAAAGTAAATTTAAATTTCACACATCCAAACACTTCTGGGAAAGCCTGGCACTTTCTGGGTGTATTTTGACATGGCACATGCAAAATACACTGTAATGGCCACTGTTGTTCCATATATGCATGTGTTCTGCTTGCTCTGCAACTGTGTTAAATCTGGTGTGTTGGGTTAATGGGAATACCTATGCATGCTGTTATAACAGTAATGCTGCCACCAATCAGAGGGTCTTCATGCCTTTCTAATGGAGTTTCCAATTATGAAAATTAATTATCAAAATAAATGATAGCTATGATCAGAACAGCCAGGCCTTTCTAGGTGACCTGGGGAGTCTCAAACAGGTAAAAGCACTCTAATCTCTAAAGAAAAACACTGGTTTTCAGATACAATGTAAATTAATGAAAAGCATTTAATAATAAGTAATTCCAATCTGTCCAGCATGTCCAGATAAATTGCCCATATCACCATATTGGTACCCTGTTCCCCTGAAAATCCAATGTGATGTTCCAAGAAATCTAGGCAGCTGTCAATGACATATAACTGATATTCAAACATGTACATAGTCAGAAAATGTATACGGAAACAAACCTGTCATTCTAGCACCTCACCCAAAGTGTATGTCAGCAATACTCAACATATGTTGCATTAACACCTGCAGCCTGTCACAACTGCATGTAAGATGCAGGTCATGTATATAGTAACTTATAAACATACCAATTTACAATATAAGGCCATTGTGTAGTGTAATAACACATGTAAGGGAAAGACCACTGCAGTGATTAAGTATGTTGTGTAAACTACAAGGATATATTAGTTGTTAATTAAAGTCTCTCTCACCCCTACCATGTGTGCATAATAACGCAATGACACTCCTCAACTGGTATGTGTACACGCCACACTTTTGTTGGGAAATATGTCCTAATGGTGTATAAATATTCACATTTCTTACTATGCATGTGCCATGTCAAAATACACCCATATTGGTGGCCTGTTGTAATCAATGAAACCTGCATGAACCTGTAATGGCCACTGTTGTTCCATATATGCATGTGTTCTGCTTGCTCTGCAACTGTGTTAAATCTGGTGTGTTGGGTTAATGGGAATACCTATGCATGCTGTTATAACTAATCCTGAATGCTGTTGACTGTTACTAGCCCATATCTCTCATAAACCTGTGACAACACAGCTCGTATGGGAAGGCTGTTCCCAGCGGACCCACCAGTCCCACCTCAGCTGGCCATGGCACCGGGCACCAGCACATCTAGGGCCCAGCCTGGTACTTCCTCCTCTGTGGGCCCTGCGCCACCTTCGGATGGAACCACTGCAGGGGATAAGGCTCACCCCCCTTGGATCCGGCACGGAGGGGAACCTGTCACCCATCAACAGGTTCGGGTCGTGGTGCATAAAAAGCTCGATCTGGAGTATCGAGAGCGGCTACACCAGCTTGAGGGCCAAGTGGCGCTATTAGAGGGTGAGCCTGCCCCTCCAACACAGTCCCCAGCACAGCCACCTTCGGGGCCATGAGGGTGCAGTGGTGACTGCCCATGGGTGGCGACCTCAGTCCCACTTTTTCCAGTTGAGAACTCATGGGCTTGCGACTTCCAAACCCCCCCATCCAAGGTGTTTACCCCCCACATGTGTCATATACTGGCCCTGTATGCGTCTTGTGTGTCATGTCTGTTAACCTACCCAACCTACCTCCCCAAATATACCTACTACCCCTCCCCAACATCCCACTCTGACCTGAAAAAAAATGGGCGATCTGGTCCCACAAAAAAATCACACCCCACACAAAGTTGTCCATTTCACACGTGTCCACTGGACACATGTAATTTGGTCTAATTGGCATCACAATCAATATATGTCATCCTCACCCCTCCCCCAGCGGTTTGAGGGTCCAAATCTACCTACAAATATAGTGTATATGCACAGCTGTTGCTGTAGAAGAAATGGGCAGCTATGGACCTTTCCTATACCCTTCCTGCACATGCCTAGCTATTTTCCTACTGTCTTTCCCTCTTTGTGCCCTGTTTTTCAACACTGTCCTACAAACCCCTTTTTCTTTTCTTTTAAAGGAATTAGTGTGGGGGTAAGCGGCAGTAGGCACCGTTAAGCAGCGGTAAGCGGGTTTGCTCGGGGGTAAGCTATGCCTGCACAGGTTGAGAAATTGAAGCTAACTGAATGTAAGAAAACATAAGTGGTGGTTAGCAGTGCTTAGAGTCGCGCAAACTTGCGCAAACCCACTTACAACTGCAAACCCGCTTACAACCCCTTAAAAGTGCCTTAATCACTCTGTAGCCAACGTCCCTTGTTCTGCCCAGCAACAACATAAACTGTTTTGCCAAGGCTCAAACCCAGGACCCTGCAATCCATACACAAAGTGATTTACCACTAAACCATGGCAGATATACATAACCTGATGTTTTCACAAACATATCATGCAGCACTATCAGTCAACAGTACAGGAAATGTATTATTATCACACCACATAACCTGTTAATGTAAGAAGTCTGGGCAAAGTATGCCACGCTGTGGGTAGAAATAGGGATATATGTCAACTAATGCTCTGATACACTTAAAATGTTGCTAGTTACACAGTTATATGTATTATTACACATATGTAGAAGGAAATGAAGTCTGAAACACAAAAGTGTTGGCACTAGTTACTTGACTTCAATGCTGCGATCATCCATGACAATTGCCAAGTGAATGAGGAACAGACCAAAATATGAACCGAACATGCATGGACATATGGATAGATATATATCTGTAAATGTAGAGATAGACAGCTATATGTAGATATATATCAATTTATGACTCACACATAATCATATAACATCAATTTTATATAGCTACAATAAATTTATTGGATTCTCAGGTTCAATGAAGAGAATGTAGACTGCCCCATCTTGGCATGCTGCACATCATCAACTCCAAAGTGGATACTCTCATACCAGCTGGTCTGAGCTGTGGCTGCAATTAAGTCTGAAATGATTGCTTCCTTGGTCAAGGTGGCACGCACCAATCCTCTGCTTCACACTTCTTAGCCAACTGAAATTTTGTCAGCTTGCTAAAATCTTCTATTGACATCCTTGCCTGCTATCCCTGACTATCTAACCAAAAAAAAAATAAAACTGTGGTGGGTTAAAATTCTGAATGTTTACCTTGTGGCTGTCAAGAGTGAACACCTTAATGACAACTACCCACAGGCTACTGGAATCCAATTAAAAATCTCACACCACTGGCACCAATTAATGTGAAGTCTGGTATATCCCACTGGACAGCCAAAAATTAAATGATGTCCCTTACTATCCTGGGTCAGTAACTAAGGAGCTTCAATCCTCACTATTGCCTCCAATATGAGACTGTCACTTAAAGAGAAGTAATATTTCACAAATTTCCCTTAAGAGCACAAAAGGGACATGCTCTATTTTCCTGGGAGTGAACTATATACCTCTGTCAACCTAAATGTATTTTCTTATTACACACTTCAGAGTAAAGTATCCCAGTTTAAGACCTCTGATACACTCACATAGGAGTGGCCCTAGGTCAACTGGTGCCCTAGGCAAAAGTATCTTCAGTGGCCCCCCACACCACTCAGTGCCCCCATCCTGGTCTGCTTACACAAAATAAATACCGGAAAAGCACCCCTGCTAGAGTGGCACCCTAGGTGGCTACCTAGTTGGCCTATGCCTAAGGCCGACTATGAGACTCACACTCAAAGTAAATTTAAATTTCACACATCCAAACACTTCTGGGAAAGCCTGGCACAGATTTCAGCTGTGACACTCTCCCAAAATAATACAGTAATGCTGCCACCAATCAGAGGGTCTTCATGCCTTTCTAATGGAGTTTCCAGTTATGAAAATTAATTATCAAAATAAATGATAGCTATGATCAGAACAGCCAGGCCTTTCTAGGTGACCTGGGGAGTCTCAAACAGGTAAAAGCACTCTAATCTCCAAAGAAAAACACTGGTTTTCAGATACAATGTAAATTAATGAAAAGCATTTAATAATAAGTAATTCCAATCTGTCCAGCATGTCCAGATAAATTGCCCATATCACCATATTGGTACCCTGTTCCCCTGAAAATCCAATGTGATGTTCCAAGAAATCTAGGCAGCTGTCAATGACATATAACTGATATTCAAACATGTACATAGTCAGAAAATGTATACGGAAACAAACCTGTCATTCTAGCACCTCACCCAAAGTGTATGTCAGCAATACTCAACATATGTTGCATTAACACCTGCAGCCTGTCACAACTGCATGTAAGATGCAGGTCATGTATATAGTAACTTATAAACATACCAGTTTACAATATAAGGCCATTGTGTAGTGTAATAACACATGTAAGGGAAAGACCACTGCAGTGATTAAGTATGTTGTGTAAACTACAAGGATATATTAGTTGTTAATTAAAGTCTCTCTCTCACCCCTACCATGTGTGCATAATAACGCAATGACACTCCTCAACTGGTATGTGTACACTCCACACTTTTGTTGGGAAATATGTCCTAATGGTGTATAAATATTCACATTTCTTACTATGCATGTGCCATGTCAAAATACACCCATATTGGTGGCCTGTTGTAATCAATGAAACCTGCATGAACCTGTAATGGCCACTGTTGTTCCATATATGAATGTGTTCTGCTTGCTCTGCAACTGTGTTAAATCTGGTGTGTTGGGTTAATGGGAATACCTATGCATGCTGTTATAACTAATCCTGAATGCTGTTGACTGTTACTAGCCCATATCTCTCATAAACCTGTGACAACACAGCTCGTATGGGAAGGCTGTTCCCAGCGGACCCACCAGTCCCACCTCAGCTGGCCATGGCACCGGGCACCAGCACATCTAGGGCCCAGCCTGGTACTTCCTCCTCTGTGGGCCCTGCGCCACCTTCGGATGGAACCACTGCAGGGGATAAGGCTCACCCCCCTTGGATCCGGCACGGAGGGGAACCTGTCACCCATCAACAGGTTCGGGTCGTGGTGCATAAAAAGCTCGATCTGGAGTATCGAGAGCGGCTACACCAGCTTGAGGGCCAAGTGGCGCTATTAGAGGGTGAGCCTGCCCCTCCAACACAGTCCCCAGCACAGCCACCTTCGGGGCCATGAAGGTGCAGTGGTGACTGCCCATGGGTGGCGACCTCAGTCCCACTTTTTCCAGTTGAGAACTCATGGGCTTGCGACTTCCAAACCCCCCCATCCAAGGTGTTTACCCCCCACATGTGTCATATACTGGCCCTGTATGCGTCTTGTGTGTCATGTCTGTTAACCTACCCAACCTACCTCCCCAAATATACCTACTACCCCTCCCCAACATCCCACTCTGACCTGAAAAAAAATGGGCGATCTGGTCCCACAAAAAAATCACACCCCACACAAAGTTGTCCATTTCACACGTGTCCACTGGACACATGTAATTTGGTCTAATTGGCATCACAATCAATATATGTCATCCTCACCCCTCCCCCAGCGGTTTGAGGGTCCAAATCTACCTACAAATATAGTGTATATGCACAGCTGTTGCTGTAGAAGAAATGGGCAGCTATGGACCTTTCCTATACCCTTCCTGCACATGCCTAGCTATTTTCCTACTGTCTTTCCCTCTTTGTGCCCTGTTTTTCAACACTGTCCTACAAACCCCTTTTTCTTTTCTTTTAAAGGAATTAGTGTGGGGGTAAGCGGCAGTAGGCACCGTTAAGCAGCGGTAAGCGGGTTTGCTCGGGGGTAAGCTATGCCTGCACAGGTTGAGAAATTCGAAGCTAACTGAATGTAAGAAAACATAAGTGGTGGTTAGCAGTGCTTAGAGTCGCGCAAACTTGCGCAAACCCACTTACAACTGCAAACCCGCTTACAACCCCTTAAAAGTGCCTTAATCACTCTGTAGCCAACGTCCCTTGTTCTGCCCAGCAACAACATAAACTGTTTTGCCAAGGCTCAAACCCAGGACCCTGCAATCCATACACAAAGTGATTTACCACTAAACCATGGCAGATATACATAACCTGATGTTTTCACAAACATATCATGCAGCACTATCAGTCAACAGTACAGGAAATGTATTATTATCACACCACATAACCTGTTAATGTAAGAAGTCTGGGCAAAGTATGCCACGCTGTGGGTAGAAATAGGGATATATGTCAACTAATGCTCTGATACACTTAAAATGTTGCTAGTTACACAGTTATATGTATTAGTACACATATGTAGAAGGAAATGAAGTCTGAAACACAAAAGTGTTGGCACTAGTTACTTGACTTCAATGCTGCGATCATCCATGACAATTGCCAAGTGAATGAGGAACAGACCAAAATATGAACCGAACATGCATGGACATATGGATAGATATATATCTGTAAATGTAGAGAGATAGACAGCTATATGTAGATATATATCAATTTATGACTCACACATAATCATATAACATCAATTTTATATAGCTACAATAAATATGTTCATATGTATGTATGTGTGTTTGTATATATATATATATATATATATATATATATATATATACATATATATATATATATATATATATATATATATATATATATATATATACACAGATGTATATCTATAGAATACATATAGATGAATATAGCCACACATTACGAGATATATATATAGGTACATACACATATACACACACAAAAGGTATAAGTAGCCATACATATGTAGAAGTAGTGTGGAAGTACTGTTTGCAAAGTATATCCCTCAGCCACAAGCCCTTCAACTGGCACCTGTGTAATGTGTAGCATGGCAACCATTCCCATCAATGAGAATACTGACATTAAACATATACCCACCCACAATTCAAAGGACATGACATGACACACAGGTATGCATACACAGATAACCTTTATTCCTGTACCATACAATAATGTATGCCAGTACTGACACCATATAAGGTTTGAAATATGTAATCAGTCATGAATGCAAGGCCCACACAAAGCAGTAGATGCAAGCAATGTGTATATATACCACCACTATAGCTGTCTCAGGCCAAGGCCTTCAATTAGTAAAACAGTAGAAACAGGTTTTGCCTTCAGGATACATAACAATCAACAATTACAGATGTAGTTCAGCAGCCTCCAATTACACCCTGTAGTCAAGGGGGAAAGTAGCACTTGTGGTAATGTCACAGTATCTTGTACATAACACTGCTTAACCTAACATCTCACTATCACACTGAATGACCCTCGTCTTAACAGTTATATCCCTGCATAGATGCCATAGCCCAGGTTAATGGCATAGAACCCCCCCCCCATAAAAGGCTGTACAAGGGCAAGGAACACTATGTACCACAGACTTACCTCTGGAATGTACAAGAGCACATATGTGTTGTCAAGCTGTTGCCCCCATATATATATATATATGGACCTGGCCCAACAGTTGGTGTGGGAGTCCATGACATGACTGGGATGATAGCAGTAATGCTAGCGGTAAATAATAAAAGGCCATTACCTAACAACCCTTCCTGTATCACAGCAGGACAAAGCCTGGCATATATGTGGAGGACTGAGGCAGGGACATAGGGCTATAATTTGATTATTGTTGTTACACACCCTAGAAATTGCTGGTGTTACAGGATTCATTGCAGCATACACTTATGCAGGGATATGACATTGAAATACAAATGGATGTAACCATGTACTTATAGCACTCAACAGACAGACTGCCACAGATATATCTGGGACAATACCTGTGTGTTGCACAGACAAAACCTAACAGACAATCCCCCTGGTAGCATACGAATAGGCCCACAGTTGAGAGCTATGCCGACAGACAACATTCCATGAAAAAGTACCATGTACACAGAAACCCTGTAAGACCAGCAAGATACAATGCACACAACAACACTACTCATGCTGTCTGTAGGTCTGGAACCTTACCCAAATGTGGATGTGCCCTATGTCTGCAGGTTCTGCTGTAAGAGGTATTGCTACCTGCTGTCTGTAACACTGATATCCATACACAGGAAAGATGTCATCCATACTGTAAAGGTGAAGGGACAACGGCCAGAGAAGGCAGCAATTTATAGTACAGGGTTGCCATGACAGTGGTTATCTGAAGTACTACACAGCAGGCTGCATGCAATTAACAACTGGTGGACACTGACTGCTGCAGCGGCCACCACCTGATCATGTGCAATACCAACAAAAGCATGCTGCACTTTATTCACACCAGCTCATTCACTCTACTGGAGAGACTGAGAGAGAGAGAGGAAAGAAAAAAAAAAAAACACCTTCAAGAAAGTTCACAAAGCTCGGAGTTGTGTTACAGTGAAAACAACATAACAGATATTTGAAACATATATGCATTTACTGGCATGTAGTGTATGAAATAGAATAATAGGATGTATACCGTGAAAGGATGTATATGTGCCATCAGTACTTGTTCCTGTAATGATGTTGTGCTCAACAACTGCAATGGACAGTAGTGTCAGTTCCTGTGGTCAGTGGGACATACCTTTGTACCAAATGTGTAGACCAGCAGTGAATGGCAAGATGTGACTCATGATATCTGTGTTCTGTGAAAATTGCACTGTAATACAGCGGCTGGTGGGGAAACATTAATACTCGCTATGATATACACAGGGTGAGAAATATACACACCACCTGCAGGACAGTCATGTTAAAAGAGTGTAGCATAGCATGCCCAATTAGTTACAGTAGTATAATATGCTTATATAATGTTTGTCACCATATATACCCCCTAATGTTAGTCTGTGTTCACATGTGACACCTGCCTGCCAACATGTGTTGCAGAAAGCGCCGAACAGTTCAGCTGTGAAGTAAAGAGGGTACATTTGTGAGTGTGGTCCAGATGGTCGTTATGCACCTTCCACATACAGATACATATATGTAGTGATGTGTTCCATACACTAGATCGAATTTTCACCGAATTCCAAATAGTGGCATGGAATGCTCACTGCAGCAAAAAGTGCATAATCAAGGGTAATCGCCCTGCACGTGCACGGGTGAAGTTCGCTAGCACAACGAGCGGCAAGTTGTACTGAATCTTCTGTGCAGTACTATAAAATTTTTAGGTCAGTAAAAACGGGTCATGTGCAAGGGACAGCCTGTGGCTCAGTTATTTTAAACCCTACCAGATGTGATGACTGCAGTGCAGTGAAGGACAGGCACGTCTCTTCCACTTTGCGGTTGTCACGAATCTGAGTTAGCAGTGGTTAGGCAAGGACAGCTACCAACTATCCCCACCAACCCGGCGCCCCAACCCTATGTTCAGGACTAAATCATAGTGGAGACATACCGTTTTTATGCTCCACCGGTGCTGTGTTTTCGTGAATACTTAAAAGGAACTTCTCAAGAGTGAAGCCTTATTGAAGTTCAAGTAGTGAATCCCTTGTTCTTTGGAACTATGTAATACATATTCGCTGAAGCTGTGTATGTGTACAGCACTCAGACAGTTATACATACATATAGGTATATAAACAACACAAATTGATATTCACACATATATGCATTATGTATATACATACATATATAGGTATATAAACAACACAAATTTTGACATCTACACATATATATGTACCTATATAGAGCACACACACACACACATATACATACATATAAGAGGAGATCATCATCACCAGCATCATCACAACTATCAGCTGTTGTTCTCATGGACAAGCATGGACCAGCAGGAGAGAACAGCCATGTGGACTGATGTGGTCATGGGTGAATGAGGGGATGCACAGCAATTTATGAGCAGGTCCACCACCATTGTAGTGACTCCTGCGCACAGCCATCATGCTGCTGCTGTGGGTGACCACCTTGCAACAGGGGGCATAACATCCATCCCCCTTCACCAGAGTGGAGGAGCTGCTCATCAGCCTGATAGCACCTGCCCACACGCAAGAGCTCCAGACTTATACAGTCATGGAGGTAAGGTTCCAGGGCATATCAGTAGACTACTGTAGTGTATGCATCTGTACAGGTAGATGTGAGATGGCATGTTGCTGTAGTACCATAAGCAGTAATGCATAAACTGTAGTACTGTGGACTTCAGCTGTTGTTGTACTGCAGCCACCCTGTAGCAATGCCACAGCTGTGGCCACTGACATCAACTCTATCCCATGTCAATGTAGGTACCTCTGGGATACCAGCAAGGCAGTGGGCCGATGCTGGTGAGTATGGTTTAAGGTTATGCTTGGCAATTCATGTCATAGCTAAGGTGTAGACCATGTATACATCTAACACACCTACCCATAATGCATGCTGTACATGTGCACTGACACAGCACACACCTCACTAATGGGATTACCAGCCTCAAACACATGCAGTCCATCCCTCAGACAACTGTGGCTACACTCCAGTGCACATTGCCCAGGCACAGCTGACATCTGCCCAACATACACAGCTATGTCATACACAGAGCAGTTGAACATGCTAGCATATGACATCCCACTCCCTCTGCTAACACATGCTCCAGGTTCCTAAACCTAATCAACGCATTACATACTGGAGGGATAGGGCCCTGTCCTGGGGATTCCCCACACTCTGGAACGGACTACCCATACATGTCAGGCAATGCTACTCATTGGCCCTCTTACAGAAACACTTGGCAATTGGATGGGAAATGGGGAATACACCCTGGGTAACATGTCTGCCACAGCCTGACAGGGACACAGGGGAATAACATTAGTGGGTGGTGCATGGCTGGGAACCCTGTGGCTAGGCTTATGTAGGCCCCAGGACCAATAGACCAGTACTCACCTTTGAACCTATGTGTACCAGGCAACATCAGCCAGGGCCAATCATGGTCAATAATGGTCTCTACACTCACCATAGGTACAGTACATTGTCTCTGTGTTAATGGTAGTCTATCACTCATACATGCACCACTGATGATGACATATGAATACACATCAAGCATTCACTAAACACGTGTCCATGTGATCCAGAAACACACAGAGGCTGTGAGCAGCAGAAACACTGACACACAGACACATCCTGCAATGGTGTACATGATGGGTATGGTGCAGTACATGCCAGGGTGCTGAACAGATGCAGCAATGCTGTGGACACAGTGGGTTTCAGGAGAGGCCATCATCACAAACAGAAGCCATGCATCACAGCCATGTATAATGTTATGGGGATTGACTACAGTTGCACTGCATGTTGAGCCCACATGTCCTGCATGCTGACATGTGTGTAATTACAGGTATGTGTGTGATACTGTACTGCACCATCGCCTGCTATTGCAGGTGTTGTGGGAGCTGTGGTGTCTGGTGGAATGTATGGGTTGCCCATGTCACTGCATGTGTATGTGTGTGTGTGTGTGTGTGTGTGTGTGTGTGTGTGTGTGTGTATTTACTGTTTAGCGATGTTGTACAGTTCTTATAGTCTGTTCCCTGTTTTCCCCTCACAGGTGGTGAGGTGGGGCTGGGCCCCCCCCCCCCCCGCAGGGAATCTGATGTCACTGATACAGACAGTGACCATGAAGATAGGTGTGTTGAGGCACAGGAAGGGTCATCAGGGGCTGCAGCTGAGCCACCAATTGACAACCCACATGTCTCCACGCACACAGTCACACTCTCTACACACCTCATCACCATTGGCCCTAGTTGAGAGACAGCCTACAGTTGGCATGGGCCAGGACAGTGTGGTATCTATGGCATGTGTGTCAGGACACAGCAGCCATAGTCAAATGTCTGGTGTGGTATCACATAGGCAGATGTAGGGTGATCATAGGAGCACTGCTGGTCATCATGCCCCTGGCAGATGTGCCACATCTATTTCAACCACACATGTTCCAGACTGTCATGGAGGCACAGGCATGAATGGAATGGTACACCATGTCTGCAGACCAGGTCATCAGGCTACTGGGTGACAGTTCCAGCTGACATGGTGAGCAGGTCCCTCCAACACTGGTGAATCCATTGTCATGTATGGTGGATGGTATGAGGGATCCAGCTACACTGCATGCCCAGGGTTTCCATGCAGACAGTGACTGACTGTACTGTATGATATGTCAGTAATGCCAGCACATCCAGCAGGTGGGATGGAGTACTGTTAACATACTGCCATATGTGGGTCCTGCCAGGGACTGTGGTTGGTATTGTATTGCAGGCCAGACATATTTGGCTGTGGTACCTCCATGCCAGATGTATGAGTTTGTCAAACTCCGGTACATGTGACATATATGTTGTGGTTACTGCTCCCAGTTCCATCTACAGATGTATGTCCATATATACCTATACTGATATATGCACCTTGACAGCAACAGTCCTTCAATGCCACATAGTTGTACAGGGCAAATAAAGGCTGCAACCACACAGTGGCCCATCCACACACTGTCTCAACAGATAAAACACAAATTTATTAAAACATACACCTCAGTGAAAACAATTTACGCTCTGCCTCCACACTAGACTCCTTCAGAATCAATTAAACACCTCTCCATTCCATAACACATCCATTGGAGAGTACTAATGTAAATGTAATAATAAATTCAATTAAATAATTCCAGTATATATTGATACATATTGTATGTTTAATGCATGCAAAACATGTTTGAGTCAGCCATGCTGTATATGTAAATGTATGACTTGTAAAACATATTTAAAGTGTGTATATATATATATATCCACATAAAATAATCTATATATTAAATAGATAATTAGCGTTATATTACATATGGTGCAATAACACTTGTGTGCAAAGGTGTAAATATATTAATATATGAATATATGCATATGTATATGTATTATATAACATATTCAGTATCTGTATATACATTTGATGTTGAATATACACATACTATACACAGAGGCAACATAAAATGTTCTTAACAATTTTTAGACATGTAAAGTTAATATGGGTGGATACATAATATAAATAGATAAACAGTATTAAAACTAAAACCTGGTACATAAATACCAAACAACATAAGGAATTTTCTAAACATGGAGGTGCAAATGTATTTTATCCTGAATGGCCTCTAAACCAAGGATCTAACCTCATTTCTACTGCACCACAGTTAAAAACTGCAGTTCTAGGTACCTTCTGACTCTTGAACTGCAAGTTGGAATACATATTGTAATGGTAGGCATGTCCCTGCACCCCATCTGGGCTGTTAACATGTGATATATGTTAGTGTGCACTTGGGGATAGGCATTATTCCCAGCTATAGTGGATGCCAAATTGCTAATCTGCAATGGGCAGCAGTGACATTCACCATTGCACACATTTGATGCATATATTGCA
This sequence comes from Protopterus annectens, assembly GCF_019279795.1. NCBI lineage: Eukaryota > Metazoa > Chordata > Ceratodontiformes > Protopteridae > Protopterus > Protopterus annectens. Next base: position 238,494,824 of record NC_056731.1, on the reverse strand, counting down.
GGATTGTGCAATGTTAACATACTTTAGCCTTATCTGACACATGGTTTCTCCATGAAAGGTGAGCCATATGGGACATATATGCATTCCAGGTTGTATGTTGCATATGGATAAACATATATATGCATGTGCATATATATGTATTTACTGGCTCATATATGTATATATATATATATATATATATATATATATATATATATATGCAGGGAATCATATCATATATTTCTGAATCAAAACTAACACATACATGAAAGCACTTAATTCGAAAAACTTCATGTATGTTGAGTTAAAATATCAATGCTGGGGGGCAAGCCCCCCTGCACCCCCACACCCCCACCCTACTGTGATATACTAACTCTAGTGCACTACAGTGGGGATAGGCAATTATTCCCATCCCCACTAGTGCCATCTACAAATTGTACCTAAGCATGATGTTAAGTGCATTCTGATGTTGCTCCATGTTTTTGATTGCATATGCTGCATATGTGTCCTAGCCCATATGGATATCTATATATATATATATATATATATATATATATATATATATATATATATGTATATATATATGGATATCTATATATATATATATATATATATATATATGTGTGTGTATGTATATGTATATATATGGCTATATATATCTACATATATATATATATATATATATATATATATATATATATATATATATATATATATATATATATATATATATATATATATATATATATATATATATATACATACACACACACACACACACACACACACAGACAATAACACACACAATAATACACACTATATCTACATGGTGGAATACATTCCTGTTGTGTTGTATACCTGGGCTGGATGATATGTATGTGGAAACATCATGATTATGCATATCTGCCATGGCGGTGGTAAATCACTTGTATATGCAGGTCCTATGAGCCTTGCAGGACCTATTTATTTTGTTGCTGGGCAGAACACAAACCTGCTTACAACTGCTTTAAGGTGCCTTAATCACTCTCTATCCAATGGGCTGTTCTGCCAGCAACAAATTAAACAACTATTGCAAGGCTCAAACCAAGGACCCTGCACACCTAGACAAGTGATGTACCACTAAGCCATGACAGTACACAGATATTCAGTGTTTCAGAAACATATCAGCCAGTCCTGCCATGCAACAGTGCAGAGAATGTATACCAACATCTAGATGTCTGTGTGTGTAACTATAGTGCAACCTTAACAGATACAACATACCCATATATGTATAGATACACATACATATATATATATATATATATATATATATATATATATATATATATATATATATATATATATATATGTTGTTTTACTAACTCTATATACATATATATCTATCTATGCACATATACCTATATATCTGTTAGCAGATAAATATATCTATACAGGTATATATGGCCATACATCTGTAGATAGCAATTGCAGATTAACAAATACACCTATGTCCACATGCACCATTAATGGGGTTGAGAGGCCCACACACTATCGTCTTGTATGAATAGGCATCCCCCACAGCCAAACACTGCCCTGCAATACACTACCAAGTACAGTCTGCCTCCCATAGAATATGTAATATGGAAGCCATCAACGTCCCCAGGATACAGATACACATACATATATATGTATGCAGATATACATATGTATATATATATATATATATATATATATATATATATATATATATATATATATATATATATATATATATATATATATATGTGACTACACATACACATGCAGATATATATGTAAGATACATATGTAGGAGGTGCACACAATATGGAACAGCCAGTATGCCTACAGTTAACACCTGAACAACTGGACACTGTATGGGCTACTAATGTCAATCATTGCCTGCAACATATACCCATAGAAAGGTCATAGGAAAGACACCACACACAGGTTTGCAGAAATGGGACCTTTTAATTGTGTACATAACAGTTCTATATGCCATATCATATAGCTGTTCAAATACTGACAACCATATAATGGAGTACTGCAACTGTGAAACAGTTACACTTATACAGTAGTCTGGAAAGGTTCACTGCTGTTGCAGTCCAAGCCCTTCAGAATGTACAATAGTGCTGACAGACTGGGCCACAGGGTACCACACAATCAACAGTATGTACTGCAGGTGTGTAGTTCATCAGCCTCTATCTACACTCTGTACAAACTCATAGGAGGTAAAGACGTTTTGTGATCAAATGGGTTGTACGAACATAACAAGGCATAAGCAGAACAGTCTGTATTGCAGGAGGCAGTAGGCTTGCAGTACCCCAAGTCATGTAAGTAATGTCAATATAGGTGGAGTATGGTACTGTACATCCACATACCTTGTGGCAGCTCACCCCTGATACCCCACATTTGTAACAGCCTAGGTCATTTATGGTGCTCCCCACCTGGACTCAATAATACAAGACCCATATACCACTGTTACATACACTGGCCTCTGCAGTGCATAAGGGCACATGTGTTGTGTAGGTGACTCCACACATATATGGCCCCAGCCCCACTGTACATGTGGGGGATACAACAGCAGTGGACTAATGGCAGCAATGGCAGTGTGATATGCTCACAGCCCACTACAAAACAACCCCCAACAGCATATGTGCAAAGCTTGGTAGATGGGGGACAGAGGCTGGAACACAGGCATATATGTGGAACACTGTTGCCATACACTAAGCAAGGTGCTGGTGTTACAGGATAGTCTGCAACATACCCTTAGTCAGGAATTGAGGTTAGATAGACATGGATGTAGCCATGTATAGCACTCAACACACACACTGCCAGTGTAATATCTGACACAGGACCTGTGTGTGGATGGACAACACATGATAGGCATACCTCTGCCCAGCAAGAGGTTACCACAGTAGTGAGCTACGCAGACAGACTGCATTCCAAGGTACACTAGTATGTACACACACACACCCTGCAACACCAGTACTATGCAAAGCATTACACAACTCTACCCGCAGTCTGTCTGTAGTTCCTGATCCTCCTAAATATGTGTCCACTCTGAGTGTGCAGGTTCTCCTGTAAGAGGTATTGCTACCTGCTGCCTGTATCACTGATGCCCACACAGGAAGGATGTCCATCACACAGGAAATGTAAAGGACCACGCCATGCTGTAGGGATTTATAGTGGGTGGTTGCCATGACAGTGGTAATTCAATGGTACAATATATATATATATATATATATATATATATATATATATATATATATATATATATATATATATATATGGCTATATATATGGATATATATGTATATATATTTCCACCATATGTCCTGGACATGGAGTGCAGACAGCCTACAGTCAAGAGTGCACAGGGGACACAGGTAGGTATATTACTAGACTGTTGCTACTGTCATTGGGATTGTCTTCACAGACATGGTGTGTGTGGATGCTGACATCTGCTTATAACATGTGTGCCATTGGCTACTGACAGACATCCTAAGGAAATTGAGTACCTGCTAGCATGTAATGCCCTGTGGAGTGCAGCAGAGATATTGGCCAATATGTGGAACTTGGACACACCCTGTACAGTCCAGAGGTATACACATATCCCTTAGTGCACCATGTGTACCAGGCCTGACAATATGGATGTAGACAGCCATGTAGATGGGTATAACACATAACTACTGGTATACATTTGGCACCATAGGTGGATTCACACTCCCTGTCTGGCCTGACACATAATGACCACTGGTACAGGGTGCCATGGACACATACCACCCACTAGATATTGACACATCTGTACAGCATCCCACTGCTCTGTCTGACATACATAACATTTAAGGGAGGCCAGCAGCAGTACATCTGGCAGTATCTGCACATAACATCCCACTGGTTAAGTACACTAAGCTGCTAGGCATGTAACAATGCACTGTGCAGGCTACAGGCAGACTGGCTCAACACTGGCCTACATCTCATGGGGAATGCACATGTACCTCCATTTATAGCAGACTCTACAGCCATGTCAAAGCACAGGGTAAGATACACCTGTGTGACAGTGGCTAACCACAACCAATGTGAACAGGCACAGTGACAAATGAAAAGCTAGCATAAAAATAGAGTAAATGGAGTAACTGTTCAACACCATCCTCATATATGCCCCTCACAGAATGACCCTACATATACTGGGCTGCTACACAGTTTGTATGATGGCTGTGGTATGGTGTATGTGACAAACATGTATGGCAAAAGTACCATACAGTGGGCAGCATGTAACATCTGAGAGAGGGAGCTAGAACAATGACATCTACCACAGTCTGTACACAGGCTGAGTATTAACAATACACATACACAACATTCACCATCACTACACAGACCTCAGTACTGTACAAACATCCACAGAATGTCCAGCTTATGTCATGAAATATAACCACTACTGTACATGACATGTAGCAATTTGATATATCACTGTCTTGTTATCAGATATGATGACAGTATTTATGGTGTACAGCACATATGCACCACTTCATGCACACCATATGTACAAAGGTTGACAGAGGTGTGGCTGACAGCACATACACAGGGCCAGTATAGACATGTTGCTGTGATAACCTCATATATTTTCCATTGTAACAGGGTTTGCTGCAACATATGTCCTATGAGGGATATGAAGTCAGTAACTGTAATGGCCTTCACCATCTACAGACTGCAATCACACTACCTTCTGCATTCACAGATTGATGCACTGTGGCTAACACATGAAACCATAGGCACAACACTGGCCAGTCTGCAGATGACCCTGCAGATGGGGATTCCTCATATACATGGAACAGACAGAGGTATTGCGACATGCAGCACATCCAGACAAACACTGTTAACCAACATTACTCCAAATGCAGTATGGCAGCACTTACAGTCTGTAGTCAGGTCAGGCACATCCTCCTGTTGTTGCCTCTTTCCACAGTGTATGTTGAGGTAACCCAGTCCATCAGGATGCTGTTTGCCAAACATCAAATCTAGTTCCTGCTCACAGTGACTGAAAGGCCCAACACCACCATGATGTTCCTAGGTATTGGAGTGTGTTTCATGCAATTGGCTATGGATTGTTACCAGCTGTTCATGCAATCAGCTAGGGAGGGCTGCAATTCATGCAGAGGCCATCAGCTGATCATGAGCAATAATACACATGCTGCTGCTAAGCAAGCAGGTATGTGTCTCCACATCCACCAGAGAGGAATGGGGAGGCAGACAGACACAGATACATGTCAGGTGTGGGAGGGTAAACTGAAACATGTTTGTGTAACACACCTACCAGCACAGGGTATCAAATCCCCAACATCTATGTAGTGCTATCACAGTTTGATGCAGTTATTGGATGCACCACATGGGTTACCTGATGTGCAGCACTCAGAATATATATGTCAGGGTGAGTGACATCTGCAACAGGGATAGTAGATATACAGTAGGTGAGTATGTGCCTGTCTGCATGAACATACATCAACACAGGCACACTCACAGGATGCACACATTGACACACTTGGCAGGGCCATGAGTGCAACTCATCAGTAGTGGGATTGCCACAACACATCATCAATGTGCAGGTATCACATGCACCACATGGTCATACAGGAGGCCATGGGCAAAGAGTATGAGGAGATGTCAGACATCAGACAGCCAGTATGCCCTGGGCTGTGAATGGATGTGGACATACATACATACAACACACACATGTACACACAGGGTGAGTTCTGACATGCATGGGTGCATGTCTACATGGGTGTGTGGTAGTCAACTGTGCCAGCAGGCTGTACAAAGGTGAAAATGGGTATATCTTGCATGACCACGACAATGGTCTGCATTGTAGCTCAGGCTCTAGTTACTGCATTTTCCCACAACAGGTGTATTGCATCCCCCATCCAGTCAGCTGGGTGACTATTGTGTGTGGCCAGTGCTGTACACCACATGCCATCTATGTGTTCCTTAGTCCATGACATGGGTGGTTTTGATGTACACCTCCCACATGCATGTTAATGACATGTGGAACTGTACCTGGGCTGTACCAGTCTGGTGGATGCCATAAATAAACTGTACAACAGAAGGAGGAAGCCACTATATGAGGAAAAATCCCATAGGAAGGCATCTCTGACAGTACTAGCATTACGATCCTCATAAAATCCCAAGGCCAGCTCAGTAAATTGCACAGGACACCAAAGACAATCATAAGGCTTTTCATGTTGAACCTGGGATGCAAGACTTGTTCTGTTGATTCTAAATGATGTACACTGAACCCACAGACATGCCAATATGGCAGACAGGTTCAGTGCAAACTTCTATCCACCCCAGAGCAAGTATCTATCGCAGAGGGCTGCTAAACATCTATGCTCAGGTGAAGGCTGCATCTAAAGCAAAAACACTGCTTCCATGGGACAGATGGTGTCCAGGTTGTGCCTACATGAACTCCAAGAGGCTAATCCTCACAAAACAGCTATACAACTTCATCACTACAGGATATGTGCCCACAGAATGGATGCAACAGTGGTCCCACTCCACAAAGGTGGACACCCTGGAAACTTGCCCCATAAGCCTGACTAGCTTAGTCTGCATATGGAGTGGATCATCATGGACTCATAAACAAAGACATTGGGGACCTACAGACACTAGATCCTACCAGTTCGGCTTTGTCAGGGCAGATCCTGCCTTTGAACCTGGTTGACTTCTTCCAAACAGTCACCAAAGCCATAGATGAAGGGAAGGTAGTCCACACAGCCTATCTGACCTTGCAAACATTTGACACCAATACCTCGGGCATCATAGATAAGCTATCCAGCAAATATAAACCCCTATGTCACAAGATGGTGTGAAACTGGCTCAAGACAGAACCTACAGAGTGAGGTTGCTGGAGCCATGTCAGACTGAGCAGTCCTGAGTAGCCCACAGGGTTCTGTCCTGGGACCCACTGCTTGTTAGGTACATATGCTTTTACACGAGAGTGCAGGCAAGCGTGGGAGGACTATGGCTGCATGAAGTTCGCATGACGACTGCAAACTGGGTGCCATAATCAACTCTCCGTAGCACAAACATCCTTCAAAGGTCTCACAGAGACAGATAACTAGTGCCATTGCCATGGTTTAAGCTAAATGCCAAAAATGTAGTCTTTGGCAAAAACAATCATGCTTACAAATTACCACATGGTAGGAAACCCATTAAGTACAGAGAAAGTTATTGGGACCTGGGGACCCAAGTTGATAGCAATCTCTCCTTTGAAACCACATTGCCAGTGAAAGACTCACATAGCCCATCATGAAGGGTTTCACATCTAGATCAAGAGAGGTAATCGTGCCCTTTATTCACCCTCATCAGGCCCATCATAGAATACAATGTCTTTGGGATGTACCACACCTGCAGCAGAAAGCATTTCACCAAGAGGATCAAGGGTCTCAAACAGATGCCATATGCTGCTGTTACTCCAGCTCACTCACTTGCATACCGACTTTGAGTGATCTATGCCTGACATACAAAGCTATGTCAAATCCAGAATTAATGGACATGCTCCACCTCAGTAAAGCCACACGCTAGGGACTTGAACCTCAGCACAGAAATAGAACTTGTAGGGACAGTTCATAACCCAGAGGCTCCTTGCTGAATAGTCCAGTTCATGTGCAGAGCACCTCAAAGAATCTCAAGAAGAATCTGCAGGTGGATGGGGATCATAGGTTTGTCCCAGGATTACTCCCTGTCACTATTAGACAGAGGCACAGTAAACTAAACCTTGGGCACAGTATACCAAATCATGTATTTCATACAGAATGGGCTAGGCATAATTGCCCTGGGCAGATAGCCTAGTATGAACCTAGGAACCTATGAACCTATGTCTGCATGTGAACACAGCACATCAGTTGTGCCAGTCTTGCCCAGTGGCAGGAACCAGTAGGTTTACCCTTCACCTACATTGATAGCATGCCAACAGCATTGATGTGTCATCTGTCCATACAGGGCATGTTGTCAGGCATGGTATGTCTGTTGTGAGTCACATGTGGAGACACCACAGGTGGTGCAGCCCATTGGGGAAACATGGTGGAGGTGCACTGTCTGCATGTACAAATTGGACAGATGGCAGGGTGATGCCCTCTGTAGCCCACTGCTGTCATGCACACATACCAATATGTACAACCTATTGGCTCTGCATGTGTGTGTATGACACATGGTGTGTGGGTACAGTGGGGTTGCTAATTTGGATTGGCCTATGTCACATGTATGGGTAGTTGCACCCCAGCCTCCCAGCTAATTTTACATCTGTTATCTGGTGACATTGTGATATATAGTAGGGCCAATAAAAGTAATGAGCAAAGCCCTCCACATTGGCTAAGTGTCACACACTCACCTCTACACAGGATGATTACACACACCTGTCATGTCTGGGAGTTGCTACTAACTAGTTTATTACACTACTGATGCAGTTATAGTATGCCATGGACATTACATATGTTTTCAAAGGTATATTTCACTGACTGACACAGCAGGATTACCAAAGTAGGGAATTTCACTACTGTATGTGACAGCTGCATTGCACACAAACAGTGAGACACACACACACACATCCACAACTGTCATGTGGGTATAGAACAAGGCTCTATATTACACTACAGCATGGAGCAGAATACAGTACACCACAGGCATTTCCATTTCTCCCAAAGCAGTATTTCAGAATGACATCAGCAGGATTACACATGCAGCCTATGATGCATTGCGCCCATGTTGAACACACAAAACATCCAGAACTATGGATGGTTATGGAACCCTACCACAGTTCTATCACAACAGCAGTATGCAGTTACAGGATACAGAGATTACTGCTATCCTTTCCCAGAGGTATTTCTAGGTGAGTGACATCAGCAGCCTGATATGAATAAGGAGTGTGTGTGACTAGCCTAAAAGCATTGCTCACATCATAGAGACACACACAGATTCATATACACACACAATTGTGTCTGGGGTTAGAACACCTACCTAACTAATTTATCACTACAGCATGCACAGTTACAGGACCTATGGAGATGGGCTATCTTCCCAGAGGTGTATTTCTAGGTGAGTGACATCAGCAGCCTTGCCAAAGTAGTATGTGTATTGCACAGTGTAGCCTAAAATGCATTGCTCTATGCAGTCAGACACACACACATCACACTGCCATCTGTGGTTAGAATACCTAATTAATCACACTACAGCAGTACACAACAGAGCTAGGAGATTACTGGGCTATGGTTTTCCCAGAGGTGTATTTCTAGGTGAGTGACATCAGCAGCCTTGCCAAAGTAGTATGATTGTACAGGGTGTGAGTGGCCTAAAAAGCATTGCTTTCTACACAGTCAGACACACACACACACCCAGGTCTGGGGTTAGAACACCTACTACATTTTATCACACTACAGCAGTATGCAGTTACAGGATGCTACAGAGATTACTATAATTTCCCAGAGGTGTATTTCTAGGTGAGTGACATCAGCAGCCTCCCAAAGTTGAGTATATGTATTGTAAGGGTGTGAGTGGCCTAAAAGCATTCATTTTCTATCAGTCAGACACACACACACATGCACACAGTTGCCAGGTCTGGGGTTAGAACCTACCTAACTACTTTTATCACACTATAGTACATGCAGTTACAGGACATGCTGGAGATTACTGGGCTGATTTCCCAGAGGTGTATTTCTAGGTGAGTGATCAGCAGCCTTGCCAAAGTTGAGTATATTGTATGGGGTGTGAGTGGCCTAAAAGCATTGCTCTACTCAGTCAGACACACACACACAGTTGCCAGGTCTGGGGTTAGAACCTCTACCTACTTTATCACACTACAGCAGTACACAGTTACAAGACATGTTATAGATTAAGATTTTCCCAGAGGTGTATTTCTAGGTGAGTGACATCAGCAGCCTTGCAAAGCAAGTATGTGTATTTGTATGTGAGTGGCCTAAAAGCATTACTCTACTCAGTCAGACACACACAATACACACACAGTTGCCAGGTCTGGGGGTTAGAACACCTACCTAACTACTTTATCACACTACAGCAGCACAGTTACAGGATATGCCACAGATTACTGGCTATAATTTCCCAGAGGTGTATTTCTAGGTGAGTGACATCAGCAGCCTTGCCAAAGTCAGTGTATTTTGTACGGGTGTGTGTGGTGGCCTAAAAGCATTATTTTCTACACAGTGAGACACACACAGTTGCCAGGTTAGAACACCTACCTAAATACTTTATCACACTACAGTGCAGTTACAGCGCTACAGAGGTGTATTTCTATGTAGGCAGCCTTGCCAATGTTGGTGTATATGAACTGTACTGAGTGTGAGTAGCCTAAGCATTTCTCTCTACACAGGCATAGAGACAAGACATGCACACAATACACACACTCACACAGCTGTGCAAGTCTGACACTACCTAACTAGTTTATCACTACAGCAGTACACAGTTATGGGAGCATGGGGATTACTGAGCTACAGCTCCCCAAAGGTGTATTTCACATTGGCTATTTGTCATGATACTGCTATGGGAGGCGGTGTGCATGGGCTGTAACCATTCATGTAGTTGATATGCATGTGGGCACACAGATCATGTGTGCCAGCTACTAGGTGACAACTTCCTTGTACAGTCATGTTGCACAGCACAGCACAACACACATCATGCTGACAGATACTGGTGGCTAGTATCTGCAGTGACACCTGCACCTGGGGCCCTTTGGCTGTGCTTAGCCCAGATGGCTTTGCCAGGTCACCCTTCAACACATCTATGTCCATCTACTTTGGCATTATAGTGTGTTGTCCTATATGTCTGTATTTCTATCCACCAAGGCAGGAGTGGTGCATCTACAGATGAGAACTGCAATGATTCTATCCCTGTTGTTTGCTGACATGGCCTCATTTAAGTATGCAGCTCAGTATGGGCTTTCACATATGGTTGACTGACATTGCCTTCATTCCTCTAAGTGTGTGAGCATGCCAGTATGGCCATCTATATTGCATGTGGATCAAGTCCAGGTTTGTACTTGGTGCTGACCTTTGTGTTGTACACTGACAGGTAGCATGCTGTGTCTGCAGGGTATATCAGTCATTTGGCATTGACTGTTGCTACATTTCTGCATAGTGGGGGACACCTGACTGTTTCTACATTTCTACACAGGGGTGGGGCACACTACTATAAGTGTACATAGGATGGCACACCCACACTTTTACACAGCTAGGACTGTAGTGGGTACACATTTCAGTCTGTAGTTACCTATCTGCCACATACTCAGTACAGATCGTAGCTTTCACTACCTACATATTAGTTTCTGACTTAGCCTCACAACTACATCCAACTGGCTGGCCTGCTGTAGTCTGTCTGTGAGGGCTGGGGTAGACCCATGGGGCTCATTCAGAGGCCATAGTACAGCATTTGTTTGTGTTTGTCACACCTCCTGCTGGCTGTGACTGTTGTGCAGCCCCACTGGCATGTGAAGTCACTTACCTGTCCCAGTATTGAGGGTGGTGCAGTACCATGTCAGATGCACAGAACACCTATACATGGTTGAGCACAGGTAGTGTCATGTTTGGCATCCTATGTGTGAGTCAGAGAGATGTCACCCCTGTCCCATTGTGTCAGTGCATGTGCTATGTGTTTGCTCTGCCAGGCATACTGGGCATGCCTCCTTCTACTGGGGTGGCTCAGTGTTCCTCCCAGTCACTGGGTGCTTCAGACTAGCTGGTGTGCCCTGCCCCATGCTGTTCTCTGCAGCTGTTTCAGGATCATATTGTGCATATACATAAGGACAATTTGGGTATGCAGAGTACTGCAAGGCTCACATGCAGCATCCAACCACACTTGAGGATCTATTTTATTCATGTGTGCACCTCATATGGAGTTCTTGTTCAGTGTGTGTGCATTTCATGGTGTCATCAGCTGGCTCCAGATCCAGCATCCCCACTAGGTGCTCTGTATCCCCATTGGCAAATGTTCAGAAGCATCAGATGCTATGGGAATCAGAAGCTGTGGGCAGCCAGCACACACATCATTATTATGCCCTGGGCATACACACACAACCTGGCAGTTGATTAGGGGAAGCCCTTGAGGATGTGACCCTAGCCACCTGGTGCTTTAATGTCATGCATGCAGTCTATTGCACCCACATTGTCTGCTATTCATGCCAGGGATATATCTGTTTGCATTTAATGGAGAACATATTGAGCCATGCTAGATACAAAACATATATGCATTTACTGGCATGTAGTGCTGCAGAATAATAGGATGTATACCGTGAAAGGATGTATATGTGCCATCAGTACTTGTTCCTGTAATGATGTTGTGCTCAACAACTGCAATGGACAGTAGTGTCAGTTCCTGTGGTCAGTGGGACATACCTTGCAAATGTGTAGACCAGCAGTGAATGGCAAAGATGTGACTCATGATATCTGTGTTCTGTAAATTACTGTAATAACTTATTACACATGATAGACACAGGGTGAGAACACACCACCTGCAGGACAGTCTACAGTGTAGCATAGCATGCCCAATTGCCATAGCACATAACATGCTTATATAAGTTTGTCACCATATATACCCCCTAATGTTGCACAGGTGACACCTGTCACAGAAACAACAGTTCAGCCATAAAGAGGGTACATGAGTGTGGTCCAGATGTGTATGCACCCCACATACAGATACATATATGTGTATAGTATACACAGATCATTTATAATTGAAGAATATGGAATGTACAGCCAAATGCATTTACACAAGCATTTGAACACAATGAGTGGGTGTTGTATGAATATACATAAAATTTATATTAGGCTGATAGATAGCTCTGTTGCACAAGGTCAGATGTGATGACTATAAGTACAATGTCTCTACATGGCACAGTCACATGACATGTGTGGACACATAACATTTACAACCCATGTATAATTCAGGACATTAATACATGGAGGAATATAGACTATGGTGTTTCTTTGTGATGACTCACAGTAATGAGGAGGTTATATGTCCAAAAAGTGCTTTGTTCAGGTGTGCACATACACAGCTGTGCATGTGCACAGTAACACTACACACACATGGTATCAACACAAATGACATACACACAGCTACATATACACACACACACATGCATATCAACACATGACATACACACATATGCACCTAGCACACCCTACATCACATACATGATCATGATGACACATCTCAAACTTCCTCATATCTGCATGACACAACACTTACATACACTGTGGCAGGGAGGGTGGGGGAAAACAGGGAGGGGCACACAACAAGAAAAGGGGGGGGGAACACACACTGTAATGCACCCAGCAAACAAGAGGACACACACAGCAGCCATGTAATACATATCACACTGGCATGACAAAGGTCTCACAGCATCACATACTTAAAGCATATGGCACAATCACATGGATACATAGGAAGCACACACACAGCACAACACATGAGTACACAGTGCCACATGATGAGGAGACAGGAGACACCAGAGACACACAAAACAGTGAATCAAGGAAGGGCAGCACACAGGGAGGGACACACAGCACACTGCAGGACAGGTGCTGATGGCATAAGAAAGGGCACCACATGACATGTCATGAGCCACCACATGGCATTCCCAGGAGCCACACAGGCCACACACACACCTCACAGGCACCACAGTGTACGAATGCACTTGTATTTCACAGAGACACCATGTATAAATACATGTGGGCAGCATGCCAGACAGGCAAAACTGTGTGTGGCCATCCATACTGGTTGTACAGGGTGGCATATATATTATATGTGTGTATGTATAATAGTTATACTAATGGCACCCTATATGTATATGGAAGGGTCTGTCTGTACATAAATAGCATTGCACAGAAACACAGCACAGACACACAGGCCAGAATCACACACACAATCACCACACACACATGTACAACACACCCATGGCCCAGCAAGAGTGACAGCTGGCACAGCCCAAGCACAGGTTGCAGGCATGCCAAACACCATAGCCAGGTGGTGGCACAGGAAGAAAAGCACACTGTGTATGCACAGGATGCTACACACATGTCCAGGGCATGAGGGAAGGCTTCCCTGCAACACATGTACCCATACATTACATACTGCAACAGTACACATTTCACATGGTTTGTACACATATGGTGTGTGGATTAAAGACACAAAGTGAGCATAAATGTGAGTAAACAAATCAGCCTACTTAGGTGTGGAGTACCAGGTAATGCCTTTTGGATGGAAAGGATTGGAGACAGGGAATACAGCTGTGGTGATTATATGACACAGAAAATGTGGATAAGGACAGAATGGGTGTATAAGGAATGTATGTTGTTTGTGAAAAAAGGAATGACATATGTGTATACAGACAGGGGTATCTTGACCGAATGCCACAAAAAAATAGTTGTACAGTTCGGTACCAATAAAGGCTGTCTCCGAAACCACACAGATTCAAGCCACACTCCACAAATTCTACTAGTTTTCAAACAGATAAAACACAAATTTATTAAACAAATAGACCTCAGTGAAAATAGGATTTAGCCGTTCGTCTCCACACTGGAGACCTCTTCAGAATCAATTAAAAGCACCTCTCCCATTCCTTTTATACATCCATTGGAGAGTACTAATTAAACAATAATACA